>NC_051848.1:45237799-45243781 GCF_002237135.1 Teleopsis dalmanni
CAGCTGTCAAATCGTAGTTATCGATATCGATAGTAATCATGCAGCTAAAAAACACCCGATATAACAACAAATATTTTTTTATATTATTTTAATTAATGAACCAAATTAAGTAATTCAATTAAATAATAAATAATATAAAAAAGATTTTCGTTACTGCAGTTCACTACTATTCGAAACCTCTCTATATTTTTTTTTATTTATTTTATTTTTTTATTTTCCTTTATTTTTCTTGTTCTTTTATTAAATTTCTTGTATTATTATTACTTTTTTCTCATTTTATTTTTATTTCTTTTTTTCATTTTATTTTTACTGTCATATATAATATTTAATTTTAAAGTTCTGAGATCCCAAATTACCAGCAGTTATGGTTATATTATATTTCATATATTATGTTTCATATAATAAGTTGAAAATTTTAAAAATTAAGAAATTTTAGGTGAAAGTTTATTAAATTTTTTCGTATTTCTTACAAATTTCCTGATTTCAGTTCAGAGCTCCCGATGTCAACATCAGGAAGCGTAGGATTTTAAAAATTTAAGTTGCTTTTTGGCTACTTTAAGTCTTTACGCCACACAAAATTTAAACGATATTAAGTGAACGAAAGTAAAATTACAGACGCTAATCGAATTAGTTACATTACAGTGATTACCAGTTTAATTACAAGCAAAACCGTAATCTCGCCCAGAAATGCAAATTTTTATGGAACTCGATTCCAAAGTTCACCACAAGGAGCGAACACCAAAAAAAACAAATAAAATTGCGACAAAATTTCTGCTAAGGATTTGGTTGTGCTTTTTTAATTTTTTGACATTTTACCTTAGATACTATATAAAAACGGAATAGATTTTCGCATTATTTGATTAAAATAATACCTTTTTAACTAATAATATAATTATAGTGAAAAGCCTTTGACACTCTGCGATCTATAAATCTATTATGCTACGAAATAAAGTAAATAATAATTTTTAAATTTTACGGAGAAGTATTCCTCTAACTTAATCATACGACTTAAAGTCAACGTGGGCCAGGAACGCCCATTCATAAATTATCAAAATAGCTTGGTTTGACGTTAAATTATATATTATATTATACACATCAAAATCAAAAGAAAGGAATAAGATGGTAATCATCCTCATCTCAACATAACATGCTATTCGTCTATAAATTACTAACTAAATTCCTTCTGGAGATGCACTATTTAAACTGCTTAAAATATTACACAACGATATTAATATAAATTACTTTAGTAAAGATGCATAGATATACATAGGGACCTCAAGACTCAAAAGCCAACAAAACTGGATTTCTTTAATGTACACCAGAGGTGGGCACATATATCTAACAAGAAAACAAAACAATACTATCAAAAATGAATACAAAATCAAGTCTTTATAATTAAATTCAGTATTTGATTACAATAAATAAGTTTAATAGAAAATTATTTGTGTTATATATTAGTACTTGTCGATGAGCATTGACGTTAGCACAATGCATCATAGCTTACATACACATAATGACAAAAATGTTTATGTTGATACTCATAATAGTATCAGATCAAGGTACTATGTAAAGATAAAAAACAAATGGCTGTGAGTAAGCGGTGGAGCGAGGATTAGTTTGATCAATTCCTTTTCCAAAACATCTATCCATAAGATGCACCTCAGTCAAGTCGGCTAGTTAAAAACTGGCCTGTTAAATCTTGCAATTAATGTATATTAAATTAAGTATGTAATATTTTCGCACTTTAATAAAACTCTAAATCACGGACCTCATACAAACCTCTGCAGATACGAGTATTAATGTCAATATTATTTAATGTGAACTTTTAGATTTTTTATATCGAATAATTGTACTCTTTAGCGCAAAAATTCATTTAAAATCTCATTCTCGTAATGTGATTTGAGAAAAGTTTACAGTTTTTATACTAAATCTCAAATTCTGAACTATCCCGACCAATTAACCACTTACCTACCCACCAGTGTCGATTCTATCCCTCAATAAAAAAACTAAGCGAAAAACTCTTTTTTTAATTGCGCTAGCATTCGATATAAAAACAATAAATTAAATTATAGCTAAAAAGCGAAATGAAATTAAATGAAATTGAATGAAATTAAATGAAATTAAACGAAATTAAACGAAATTCAATGAATTAAATTTAAAATTTCATACATAAACAAAATTTAAACATATGCACTCAGCATAAGTGCCGCCCAATGGCTTACGCGCCTGCGATGGACTTTCGAAAAAAGTGGCAGTTATGGCGAAGTTATGCTAAAAAACATAAATTAAATAAATAAATTAAATTGCGCTTTTCATTAATAATTAATTATGATTGTAGTTTTGCGCTTACAGGAGTTACGTGCATAAATTGTTCATTTGCTGATAGAGAAGACGTAATTATCTTTGATCATTTATTGACGCATAAACAGCCTGTTTTTTATGCAGGATAATAGTTCGGACGGCATTCGCATGGGAATCGGCCAGCTGCATTCATTTATTTGCTAGATTAACAGATTTTTATTTGCAATCATAAAGAGTTCATTATTAAAAATTCATTGCATAAACTTAGTACTACATCTTCAATATTTAAACGAATAAAAATTATACTGCAATGGCGTGAGAATGATATCGTACTATTATAATTAAGAGAATAAACTCCATTAGGTAATTAAATATTGATTGTGTCATTATCTGATAACATCAGGCTGCTTCAATTATGTGAACTGGAACATTTGATGTGAACTGCGATTCACAACTCATGCCACTCTCACCTATATATGACAATTTTCATAAAATATATAATTAGTTGGATACTCGCCGAAAAAAAATTTCTGGAATATTGCATTACTTTTAGCCTTAGCCTACAATGAGCCATTATTTGAGCTTAATTCGGCTTTGGACACAAGACCGCCACTCCAACCTAACATGCATTACTTAATAGTCTCTTCCAGATTCCAGTTGGAACCAACTCCGTAACGACTCGTAGAGTAGCGACATCTCTGAGTATGTGATTATAGAATACTATATATATCTACTTACTGTCAACATTTAAAAGAATTCGCTAAGAATTCACCATGACTTTACATTGTATAGACTATAACGCCACTTTGTGGGCACTGGTCTTAAAGAAAATCACATGAAACAGAGAGCAAATATTGAAATCCATTTAAAATTAACTGAAAGTGGTAAAGAAATGTACAAAGTTCTAAAATATGTGGTTGGAAATAAATGCATATCACGGCCATAAATATTCCATTGGTTTTACTTTGATGGAAATAAGGATATTGAACGCAAAGTCTTGCCCTTAAAAACCATTTAGGGACTGTTATATATCTGCAAGACACACAGAATAGAAAGTTGGAATGTATAGCCTATTGAATTTTAAGCAAAGTTTTGAGCAAAGAGTTCAGTATTGCAAAGATATGTTATATATGTAAAAAAAATCCCGAACAAAAATTCATAAAGCAAGTGACTCATGGTAACATGTAAAGAAATACGGAGCTTTCAACATGGACTTATATAATACAATTTTAGCAAAAAACTAAAATTAATTTATAAATATACCCAATAAGTTAATTAAAAAATTTTATTTGTAAAATTTTTTCAATTAACTTTAAAATAAAATATTTGTAGTATTTGTTTAACCGCAACTCTGGCGGATAATTTGTAAATCTTATAACTATTACTAATTCTTAACTTTCTAAATTATTTAAATCAATTAATGCTATTGAATTTATTGAATTAATTTTTTAAATTATTAAATAGTCACACAAAAATGAACATATGAAATTATTTTAAACAATTTAATAAACTTAAATAAACCTTTATAAAAATTTATTCTAAATAAAGAAAAATTAAAAAATTATTTGTATAATTTTAATAAATAATAATATGTGGTAAAAATTATATATTTGAACAGTCAACAGACTTATCTACTAGATCAATATGGCAACGCTGTTACCATAGGTTATAGGACATATTACGTTAGTTACTATATTTTATTAATTGTATATATAATAATTATAATAGTATATAGATGTTGTTGTTGTGGTTTGAGTTAGTGCTATTGCGCACTTTCACTCTTTTACGGTTGGGTGGCTTATCCCTGCCCCACACTAAGTTTTAACTATACTAGAATTATTGTCATTTATTTATCTTTTAACTGATGACGGACCATTATATCATAATATCTTCCTATGTGTCCTGAGATGGATTTAAGGGTTGTTATGGCGGAGTTGGGCATCGTATTGACTTTTGTGAATATTTTTAGGGCTCTGTCATTGATATATTTTTTCACTGAGTCGATCCTTAGATCTCTATGCATATTTGTTGTCCTAATGTACCAAGGAATCCTAATTAGTCTTCTTAAAACCAGATTTTCTGCTATCTGTAATTGCTTTATGGCATTATTCGAGGATTTGCTGTATGTTGCACATCCGTAGTGTATAGTAACATATATAATAATATATCATAATATTTATGTATTATTAATTTGATGACAATTATTGAAAGTTAGATATATTAGTTGGCCACGACTTTTTGGTTTATTTATTTTATATAAATTAATAAAATTGAACTAAATTTCAGAATCTTTCAATTTTTATTCTATAATCTTCAAAAATCACTTGGATTCAAATTTCTTTAGTGGAACAAAACTTCTTTAAATTACGTTTTGGGTACATTGATAACAGACTACCTTAATTTACTTTGGTGTATAAGTGAAATAAATTTGTTGGATAACCATCTTCATTTTCAGGTAAATTAAATATAATAATTTTGTATTTGCAGAAAGCTGAGCACTGTGTTCTGAAATAATACGCTGAGCTCGGATTTAGCTGAGCACGGATTACAGTAATTAACATCGGGGTTCTACTATTTAAAAGTTGTCCAAAAGAGGAGAAGGAGTTTCAGTAAGGGGTAAGTATTAGGTAATATTTTAAACAAACTTTCATATTCCTGAAGATATATTTTAAATATAAAAGGCATTGACTATAGCCTTTTTCTTAATTCCATATTAAATTCCAGTCAAATTTTCCGCTTTTCCTGTCTAGATTAGCACTTTTCTGTTTATTCATTTTTAAGAAAAATAATTATATAAAACGTATACTGTTCAACAAAAGGATTCGCCCTAGGACAGTATCCATTTTCTCTATCCATTTGATGAGCGTGTTATATATGTATAATTTCTGTGTGTGGTTTCAGTCTGGCTTTAGTCCTTTCATGCTAAATACTGTTCATAGTCTACTTTTATACTACTTATATGAGTTACCATTTATTACTATATAACGACTTAATTAAACTTGAAATCTTCAGAATTCACTTTTAATGTGATAAAAAATATATTCGACAGTTATCATTTAATTTTGAGCTACCAGACATAAACACTTTTCAAAAATCTAATATGCAGACTTTGTTTTCAGTACTTCATCATCGAATAAGTTCCAAAAAATCCTAAGATCACTAAATTACGGCAAACTACACCTAACATCAACTCATTAGTTCCCTTAGATACTGCCTGAAGTTCAGGCCCTGAACAGATAACACCATTACTTGTTGTAAGAGAATTTATAAGATTTCACTCCTCTTCTTTATTTACCTCTCTTTGTGGCATTTATTTGTGTCAAAGTAAATAAAATTGACATTTTGCATACTATATAAGCATTATGTGTGATTTCCTTTTCAAATGAAAGTGTGGCAATATTTTGACCCGGTTCCCTCACACTCACTCTAGTCGTGAAGTATCTATTCTTCTGTATTTTGTATTAGTAAATCGGTTTCACGCACTCACAACTATCTCTCTTGCATAAACGTATTATGCAACTTCTTCTGGAGAATACATTGATATCTGCATTATAATGATATAATACACTATAAATAATAAAAAAAATGACCAAAGTATCAAACAGACTTAGCCACGCAAGTAATGTGGCAACGCTGTTAATATATATTATAGAACAAATGACGTTAGTTATTATATTTTTT
>NC_051848.1:45243881-45264596 GCF_002237135.1 Teleopsis dalmanni
TCTTTTATATTATTTTAATTAATTAAATTTTTGGCTTACTCTACAGCTGTTTCGAGTAATGCCAAATTCCCATCATCAGTGAGGTATATATTTTTTAATAACTGTTATTAAAAGGTTGATGAATTAAATAATTAAGAATCCTCATAATATGTTTGGTCAGTTTCTGTGTCTCAAAATTTTTAATAATTTCTTTAGAAAAGCTTTCTTTGGAAAAGCTATATATTTATACATATACCCTTTAACCATATCATTATGTGTACAGACATTAACACCTTTTAACACTATAAATTTATTTACTTATTTATTTCACCCCAATAACTCGTTATAGGGTCTCCATATAACGCAACACTCCTCTACTGCGTGCAAACATAAATAATAATGTATTATATACATATTTACATATTTATATGGTCATAACAACCCATTATCAGGTTTCGGCCAGACACAATATTCCTCTCTAGATATCTCTGTTGTGTGAGCAACTTCTCCATTCCACTATAACAAACTTCTTTAGTGCTCTCTCAGCTTAACTTCTGCATTGAAAATATTATCCTCGCTTGCATTTTTTTCCTACAAATATTGCTTCAAATACTTTTTCCGCTGAAGCATCCATGCATTTGCACAACATGACCAAGCCAAGCCTTATCAATGTTATCGTAGTAACGAAGCTTGTATAACTACTCATTCATTCTGAAGCAAACTCCCATGAGTTTCCAGACTCATGGATTCCAGAGCCACCTAGAGGTTTTATACCTATACTAAATATAAATTAAATTATCTATAAAACGTAAGGTTTGTCTGTCACTTTAATCCACTAAAAGACTTTAATCTACTAAAATCCTAAATCTAGTTTTGAGAATTATATGCGAGTATTGAAAAAAACCGTGAAGATTCGTTAAATTGTAAACACCAGTCCGATATACTTAAAAAACGGTTTGCTCTTCTAAGAAAGCGAAGTTTGTTTGAAAAACATACCATATATCATAAAAACTATAAGACTCGCAAAAATCATACAAAACTCACTGAATCTTGAGAAGACGAAATAAAATATAGAAAACGTAGTATCATCATATCAAACATAGTATCATCGTTCTCCAAACAAAGTGGATATAAGTCATTATCAAAGAAGTCAAGACAAATGAGATATTTGGCCCTCGCATATTGTATTAGTAGTTTTTAATCCTTACAGCAAAGGGAAGACAAGTTAGACTTTCCATTGATTTCAAGTACAATAACTTTGGTGTGCCTACAGCCGTCATATACATAGTGTGGAGGAATTAAATCTTGAACGTGATAATGATATATGAAGATTTAATGTTTTCTAAATCAGTACAACTATTTATTTTTCTGCCTATTAAAGTTCTTGAGATATCTGAAAAAATGGAATAGCTGAACATGTTTGGGCTCACAATTTATAGTGACTCCGGTAAGCCGTTTGAAGTGATGGTTCATTTTAATGAATATACATTCTCTGAAACTATATTAAAGGAAATTTTCATTTGAATACTTTTACTGGTTCAGATAATATTAAATTATTGTTTGATACAAATTGAATTCAACTTGCAATAGCTAGTCTCACAATGGATTTAGCCAAGCCGAGAAAAGGTTGTGGTCAATATGGCACCGTGTTAGAATCGGTTCGTCTTGTTTATTTGCTAGTTAATTTTCTTTTATGTCGGAAGTGAAGTGAATGTAATTGAATTATTTGAATATAGCTAGATCATATTATAGATGTGTGATATTTGACTTGACCATTTTTAATGCTTTTGCTCTATCTAATGTGATTTATTCCCATAGCCACTTTAACTGTTAACGGTTGCTGCATATTTAATACAAGTGATATTATATGTTAGTATGAATTATAGTTAAGAATAGTAATACCAATTAAATATATCAACATCTCATTCAAAGATAAGTTATTCTTTGTATATAATAAGATATTGAAGTATAATCAAATAATAGGTTTTTTTTTAATTGCAACTTTACTCTTAAACACGCACATACACTTATTTAAGACTGGGTCAGTTGAAAGGAGCTTTACACAACGTCACTGCATCTATTAAGGATTATTGCCTCATATTTGTCTCAATCTTTTTGATTCAAATAGGTTATAGTGGGTTTTGTTCCAGAATATGAAAATATAGAAGTATGGAAGTTACTATCAATCATTTGAAAATATTTGTTGTATTTTCCCATACAGTTTTCTGAAAAATGTTAACAATTCAAGTTAAAAAGACATATTTCAGAACTGGTATATGGTCGCAATATATTGGCTAAAACTGCGTTAATAAATACTCGTATAGGCTAATGAGAGCGGGATTAGAATGTGAAGTGATTCCATGAGCTATAATACTTTTGTGCAACATAAAATGATTTTATGTTCCTTGCAGATACGTGGCGGTTCAAATAAGTGTACTCTGCAATTCCGTACTCGGTGAAATCTGTCGCCCCAGCACGGAAATTCATATCTGCAATTTAAGTAAATAATTAATATGCAGGAGAGCTTATTTCGTGCTCTGCAACAAATGGTTTTAATGAGGGCAGTAAATTTGTGAGTTGCAGAAATATTTCTTATTACAATGGCGCTGAGCAGAAGACCGGCAGAAGAAGAAGACCCGGCAGTAGACTTTGCGATTTTCTTAATTTTTCTCATTTGCCTTTGCAAACTAACTTAGGCAAATTGAAAAAATCCCGCACACACACTTGTCTCTCACACTTAAAAGCTAAAAGGAAAAATAGCATCTGCTCTATATACTTTCACCTAATTGCAAAGTGTTACCAACTTTTCTATTAACTTTTTACAAAATAAATATTGCTTAGAAAAAAATTTATAACACAAAACACTAAATGAAGAAATAAATAAATAAAATAGAAAATCTGTTGAAAAAGTTTCTGATTAAGATGTTTCATTTAATTAGGGCATTTTCGTCTTTAATTTAGGATTTTTTGTGCACCACTCGAGCAACAGTAGTTGCAATTCAATTTCTTTTGCTCAACCAAAATTAAGCACATTCGTATAAAAGTCCTTATTAAGTCATTAAACAACTTCATCTTCGGTGCGTAGCCCACTCCTAACTGCACTCCCAACTTTTGTGTGTCCATTTACTGTTAGCACTAATTACGTTCTGAAGTGGCAACGAACTGCGAATTTGGCTTCAAGACTTTTGGTGCTTACTCAACGGACGACGGAGGAGCTTGATCTGTTGAATTGAACCTATTAGAGCGATTTTCAACCGGAATGTGTACTTAAATTGAATAACACATTTGTGTTATGTTGAACTTATCATTCACTAATTCCTGAATCCCAACTGCAGACATGCGGCACAACGAGGAAATGGATCACGTTCCAAATAAGTACAATCTTCAAATTTGTGGCACATAAAAAGTAAATTACATACTATTTCAACTTTATTTATATTAATCAAGCTTAATAAATTATTATTAACTATACTATATTTATATGTTTTGAAATATTATATATAAATTTAATATTATTATAAATAAAGTGTTTGTTTGTGACGCAGTAAAGGAAAAATCACACAGTGTGGCGAAGTATGCTGAAGTACTGCAGGATGTGCTTCTAAAGATAATGTCTGATAACTTCAATCTTTTTGAACCGATATGCTTGAACTTTGAAATTCAAATAAGCGTTGTATTTTCACTAATTTATAGTTTTTAACTATATATATGAAGTTATTAAACATAATTTTTTTTTTGCGTAATGTTTCACTGATTTTTGGCACCTGAAATAAGCGTATAAAATATAGTATGACGGACAATTTTTTTAGTTTTTGTATGTCTTTAGTATTTGGCTAGTAGTAAAAGACCTTTTAAGATCTCCACTTATACAACATTTTAAGCTTTGCCAACGATTCAAGGTGGTTTCAGTTATTCCTTATGTGTTGACACCATAGACCTTTAGACCTAAGTGGATTCCTTGAAGGCAAATGAAGTATAAGCCGACTACTGGTAGAAATATGCGTTCGTCAGACGCCGAGTTAGTGACTGGCGACTATACTTTGGAATCTGTTAAGGATTTCATTCATCTCGGCATCGCCATGAAGAACAACAATAATGTCACCCTGAAGAATAAACGAAGAATTTTCTTTGGTAACAGGTGTTACTATGGGTTCATAATTTACGATCTATAGGTCACTCATCCATTTCTGTGCTTCTGTATGGTGTAAAAGCACAGACGTTATCAATGAAGCAACACAAAGATAAGATATTTCGAGAGCACATTTTTTTGTGAGATCTTTGGGTCTCTATCAGTTGATGACAACTAACACATCTGAATAAATTGCGAACTGTGCGGTCTTTAGCACGACATTGATATAATTCAGCGAATTAACATCCATCTTACATTCGCTGGCTTGATTCTATCCTAAGAATAGCTGAAGATGCTTACTTAAAATAAATGTTTGAAGTGTTAGTTGGCGTAAGAAGACATAGAGTTTGACGGTGTCTTCTGAAAGTGGTAGAGTGAAAAAGGCGTGCACTCAGCCATACTGCGTCTGGCCGCAATCCGTTAATGGGTTCTTATCGCAAAGTAAGTAAGTATGTAATATCAATGCGTATGCTACTGGATTAGGTGATGACAACACTAAAGGCCAGTAAGATCACTTGACTGTCATATATTAAGTTTAAGAGTTCAACAGAGTTAATGCAAACATGTCTGTTGCTCATTAGTCATTCCTTTATTCTTAAATATGATTCCTGACACGTTTTTTTAATTTCTTAGTTGTCATTCTCTAGTCATTAAGTGTGGAACCCTATTCATTTACTGTATTATGGAACTTTGTAGCAGAAACCACTACTATTGGGCTATCATTTATTAAATTTAAGAGTCTTTATAAAAAATGTATTTGTTATTTAGTAGTCATTATCTTGTCTTTAAGTATGGTTACTGTCTCTTTTTTTTATTTCTCAATAGTTACGCCATTGTTCATAAGTAAAGATTTCTATTGTTTTATTGTATTTTTGAACTTTTCTTATGTTACAGACACCAGTACTATATCTTCTATATATACAAAACTGGACCCTAAATTAGGTATAAGGTTGAGTGGTTGATTGGCTTTCTTTAGAATAGTTTTATTTAATATAACATAATATATTAAGTTTGAAGATTCTTTCTTTATCTGATACCTGTATTTAATACTTTTGTTCAGCTAAGCAACTTCTTCTTCTTTGGTGTATAGAAGGATTATATACTTCACTTATAAAAGTAGAAGATGTAATTTTCCCTTACATGAATGTGAGGATTTGGTAGTATAAAAATAATTGGTTTCATTTTCCTATTTCAGTTGTATATGCTTTGTTATTGAGTTACTTTATTATAGGTTGGTTTGCAGTGAAGAAACTTTACCTTTAATCAGCAAGTCCAAGTCCTAATTAAAAAAGTATCTAATTAAAAATGTAAAAGTAAATAGCAATTGCTATAGTAATGTGATTTTTTATTCAACTACATTGAAATCAAATTGAAGTGTGATATTTAAGTATGGAAGCAGCCAGAAGAAACAATAATTTTACGTAAAAAATATGATGAACGAAAACATTTTCCGCGTAATTTTTCAATGCATCCGTGAGGTAGACGTGGTGAAGAGTTGCAGAATCATATGAAGACTGGAGAGTTGATTCAGAACTAAATTCAGAACTAATAACTAAGTTAATTATGGCGAATCCCATAAAAATTGATTAAAATCTCTCGTAATGAATGAGTAAATTTTTCATTGTTAGTTTTAAACTCTGGTAAATATTTATGCGCATCTCGAATTCTTTGTTTTCGAACATAATTTTACCAATTAAAAGGTTTCTCGTTTTTTTACCATGAAACTGGTAAAGTAATTAAAAGTCAAACAAAAACAATTTATTATTTACTTTTTCATAGCTGGGAAACTATGCACATTTTTCTCGATTTTTCCCATTGTTATTACATTTTCACTTTTTGCTGTAGTTATTTTTTTTCGGGCCATAAGCAAATTTATTGCGGTTGCCACACATTTCCAAATGCAAATACAAACTAACACAAAACAAAATTAAACCCAATGCAACATAAATAAAATTAAAATCAGTTTCAAAGTGACAATAAAATATCGTCCTGAATGTCAAACTGGTGGAGTCGGAAGAGGCGAGGGACGGATGCATGCACAGAGCACCATAATTGAATATTGAATTGCAAAAAGTTTTTTAATTGGAGTTTTCAAATTTAATGCACATCGTGAAAAAATGTACGCATTAGATTAGATACAAAGCAGCGTTAGACAATCCCACAACCATGAAATATAATCGAAATGAAGTGCTATTATTGCGGATGAGTGCTTATCTATTCGAGTGTTTGGTAAAGAGTTTTGAGGTTAAATTTTTGCTTTCGTGTAATACTGGGTCAAAAGTACTTAATCTCATTTTGAGCGCAAATATCAGTCACAAAATTCCAAAGAAAACCACTTTCGGATATATTTCTCTCTTAAGTGATAAATGGAGACATATGAATTAAAATTTATCAATTTTTTTTGTATGTGTAAATATAATTTTTCTTTTGTTTTTCACAAATGATTTAATATTAAAATATGGCATTTTAATCTAACTATTCTTATGGTTTTCGGTGAGTAGACCTCATGTTAGTTTCAACAAATCACGAAAGTCCAACAAATTTTGTTCTTTCAATGATTTTGAATTCCTATTTCTTTTTATGATGGTCTAAGATTTCGTTTGTCAAAATTGAAATTCACGAATCGATGATTTGCGAATATTTGAAATTGCTGAGTGTCATGCTAGCTTTTTTCACTTTTTTATGTTTTTTATGTTTTTTTTTTCTTTTTTTTTCTTCTTTTTTTTATGTATTTATATGAATTTTTCTTACTCTCGCCAATTTTCTTTCTATTTTAACAGCCCTACCGATTCCTCGATTCCTGCTACAAGCCACATGTTCAGCAGCACATATTGGTGCTGGTGCCGTTATTGCCATTGTATTTGGCCATCTGGACGTGCTTTTTAGTCACGTATTGCCTATTCATTGGTTTGTGTTATATCGTATGTCGATACTCTGCTGAAACATTTTTCCATCAAATATAAAAACAATCAAAAAAGCTGTCTAAGTACGAAATTTATATAAGAAATTATATTTAATACTTAAATAAATCTTTTTGCAATCATAATAAAAATAACAGATTATTTGCCAGAAACCGCAAACAAATGCGGTTTTTAAAATGTCTGCTGAATAATAAGCAATTCTTCTTGAAAATTAGTTTTATTTCGACATAAATCAGTTGCACGAAATTCCCGAATTCTACAAAGACGTAAGTAAAATGCATGCAGCGCAACTGTTTGCTTTTATTAAATAACCAAGCGAACACAACACTCATACGCCGTGTGGTACAATTCAAGAATTTCATATTAAATATGAAACAAGATACGAGATACGAGTAAGCAATATAAAAAGTAAAAACTATTCTCCTTAATGAAATGAAGCCAAATTTATAAAAAATAAAAAAAAAATTTATATAAAATTAAATTAAATATATCATAAAAAAAATTGGCTTACTAAATTGAGTATATAAATTTAAAAAAAAAAATAAGTTTAAAAAAAATAAAAAAAAATTATGAAAAATAAATATAAATTTATGAAAAATAAAAAATGTATATAAAATAAAAATAAATGTATCATAAAAAAAATCGCCTTACTAAATTGAGTATATAAATTTAAAAAAAAATAAATTTTTAAAAAATAAAAAACAATTATAAAAAATAAATATAAATTTATGAAAAATAAAAATATATTTATAAAAAATAAATATATATAATAAAAAAAATGTTTCATAAAAAAATTCCCTACGAAATTGAAGTATTAAATTTAAAAGAAAAAAAAATTTGTAAAAAAAAAAAACAATTATTAAAATATAAATAAAAATAAATTTATAAAAATTAAAAAATTTATTAAAATAAGAATAAATTTAAAAAATAAAAACAATTATAAAATTATTAAATTATGGAAACAAAATAAATTTATAAAAATAAAAATAAAGATCTCTAAAAAAAAAAGAAAAAAAATTATTACGAATAATTAAATACAAGAAATATTTCCAAGACCACTGAATAGAGGAATATTGGCAACTCGAAACAGCTGTATGGTCAGACAAAATTCAATTATTTAAAAAATAAAAATGAATTGTGTTATTGGTGGTTTCACTTTCGAAAACAGTAGAGCCTGATTTCTATAAAATCAGGCTCTCCGAGCTCTTAAAGACCATGGACAACCGCACAAATGATATGCTAAGAGAGCTTAGAATAGATCCGCTCAAAATATACATTAGGGACAGAGCCCTGAAGCTATATGCGAAAACCGATAGGCTGCCCTACTTAGCACTATCTTATCTCAGAGTAATCACTAACCGCAAGGGGCGGTACGCATATCTTAGATCAATGATTGAATAATCACGAAGATTATCAGAACTACTCAAATTAGTCAGGAGATGGGTGGGACTCTGCAGAATCCCCACAGCTATCATAGAGTAAAAAAGCCCAGATGTACTAACTCGGAAAAGGCTTAACATAATAATAATAATAAAAATAAAGTTTTAAGAAATAAAAAAAAAATTATGAAAAATTATAACTATAAAAAATAACAAAAATTTATATAAAATAGAAACAAATCTATAAAAAATAAAAATAAATTAATACGAAATAAAAAAAATTTAAAAACAAGTTTATGAAAAACAAAAATAAATTGATGAATAATAAAAATAAATCAATAAAATATAAAAACAATATTCATAAAAAATATATATTAAAGAAATTTATAAAAATTATAATAAATTTATAAAAAATAAAAAAGATTTCATGAAAAATAAATATAAAAGAAAATTTATATAAAATTAAAATAAATTTATAAAAAATTAAATGAAAATATATAAAATAAAAATAAATGTAGACAAAATAAAAATAAATTCACAAAAAATAAAAATAAAAAAAAACTTTTTTATAAAATAAAAATAAATGCATGAGAAATAAAAATATATTTATAAAAAATTAAAAATAATTTACATAATATAAAATAAATTTATCAAAAATAGAAATAAATAAAGAGACTTTACATTAAATTAATTCATTTTAATATAAATTTTTTTCATATATTAATTAAAAATAGAAACCATTTTCCGAACAGTACGACTCTATGGAAAGAATGATATATAAGCATAGAAGCTTTAAAAGAAATGTTTCCAAATTGCCTTAGACACAGTTTTATTAATGTACTTACTTAGTTGGCCATGAGTCGACCTAAGTCGCGTCCAGTAGCGTCTATCAGCCAACCCGGTCAATGGTTTGCTATCGCTAGTTGTTAGTACCGCGTGTCTTTATATCGTCGATCATCTAGTCAGTTCACTGAACAAGCACATATTCTCTATCACTTTTTCTACTGGCGGGTACCAAATCAAACACATTCTAGCCAGAACACTTTCTTCCATTTGTATGACGTATGCAAGCCAGGGAAGCCGCTGAATTTTTATTCCCACGCGTAAGGGTTCATAGACCTTACGAAAAATTGTTCTCTCAAACATTAAAAGTGTTGTTGCTCCACCATGCAACAAGACTGGAATGAGAAAAGATTTATAGAGACTATAATTGCACTAGCCCTAACCAGTTTAACTAAATTTCAATTAGAAACTTGTTAAATCGGCCTTGGCGACTGACTTACCGGAGTTCATCTTTTCGAAGGTCTCCACGTTTACGCCCCCTGTGCGTTTTTTACAGGGGGAGCGTAACCCCTCAAATAGTTATGTTTAATATGTTACCGGAAGACTACTACTCCATCAAATCCACGAAATGGATAACTCTCTTTTAGAAGTTAAAATTTTTTCACTGCGTTTTAGGTTTCTTTGCCGGGGTCTCATATTTTTTGTTACTTTGATGTGTAAAAATATTTTTATTTATTTTTAATAAAATTTTTTATTTGGAAATGAAAGTATTAGATTTCAGAGAATAAAAAATTGTTGGCGTGTAATATAGTAAAAGCCATTGGTAAATTTCATTGTTATATGTTCCAAATGAGAGAAGACTTAGTTTACCTTTTCATCTGAAAGTGGTTGGAGGAAAAACAGATAAAAACAGATTATTTTTGGCAATTTTTTTTGTTTTTTGTATTAAAATACAAATTGAAAAATATTTGTAAAATTGAAGTTCGAAGTGAACATTTTGGTCTGCATTCAATAGTTAACAGCGTGATTTGTTTTTGTAATTTTGAAACAATATTTCTATGATATTCAAAATGTAATACCAATAACAATTTTGGTTGCTTTTATGGGAATGAAATTATCAATTCAACGAAGTTGAGTGAAATATGTATATTTGTTTATGTGCATAAATAAAATGATAAATTTATACCGCAAAATTTTTCATGGAAACATGAGCTTCATTTTCTATGCTACATTATTTGGAATTGTCAATGGAAATCATTAAATTATTCAGAATGAAAACAAAAATTTGGTAATAAATAATAAATTAGCTGTTCAAATATTTGTTAAGAGGCCTCACTCTTCGAGCTCAACCGGCGAACAATGCAGAATTATTGCCGAAAATTGCGGCAATGAGTGAAATTATAAGAAAAGCAAACAAAATTATTTCAATTAATTTAAGTGTTCACAATACTGAAATTTGCTCTACAATTTGATGCAATTAACAACCACAGTATTGATGTGAACTTATGTTGGACGGCGTGGATGTATAGGTTCTTCCAGCCACATGTATTGACGCATGAGTGCTTTTCACAAATCATTCCATGCACTCGGTTATGTATTTTCCGTAATTTTATTTGCAGGACTTACCCAGTATGTCCTGATTTAATAATGTCCGCTTCAATTTAAATTTTTCATTTTCTTCTAATTGCAATTCAGTTTGTGCATATCAGTGTGTCAGCTGCTATTCGTGGTAGAATCCAATTTCACTACTCTTTTCAAAAAGTATTTTCAATCAACTAACTAATTATTTTCCGCCCCAGTAATTCAGCAATGAGTAAACAGATAATCGACAGATATGCAAACAACATGAACTGAAATTTCATCAGAACCGGAAGTAGTCTAATATACAGAATTATTGGATTATCACTGCTTCGTTACAAAAACACATAAACATACCATAGAGCACATATGGAGCTGATGTATAAGTAGTATATGTTATTTAATCTAAGCAGCTTTGGTCTCAACTCAATCTCAGTAACATCGCGTAATTAATTCCGATTAATGGTATATAATATCGTCTCAAGAATCCTTCCATGTGTGGGTTCCTACTTCCGTTATGCTGGAAGGTACTTGTAATTTGTTTAAATAATTTTTAATTATTTTTTTTTTATTTTGGTGTATGAAAATAGTTAAATAATATTTAATTTTCTGATTGCATGATTTTGTAGTTTTTCTAGATAATTTATTTAAATTTTTGTTTTTGTCTCATTTTCATCGTTATTTTTGGAAAGTTTTTGCCTTTGGCCCGCTCGAATTTTATTTTTGTTATTATTTTTGTTTATGGGCAAAAGTTTGTGTCGGCATCCAGCAGTCCTGACCGCAAAATAATTTGAGGTGAAAACAATTTTAATATAAAACATTAACTATTTTGCACAAAACCAAAAATTTATAACAACATTTGCTTATTTATGTAATACAAATGAATAAATATACGTAAATAAACACTTTAACATTGGCTAATGTGAAAATAAATACTCTGAATCATTTCGTATTGCAAATATTGTCTAGGAAAATTTATCTAAAATGGGCAAAGGTAGAAAAAATAAATAAACAAATGAATGACAAAATTTTAAGTAGATAATTTTAATTTGAAAAATTATACCAACTTACCCGGCTGGCAATAACTACAGCATCTATAAACAGAACGGAACCAAAGCTGTTGGCAGGTTACCTGGTGGTTCTTTATGACCAGCGTTATTATACTAAAAAGATGAAACTATCTAGAGAAAGAAATTGTCGCATTTGCATGAAAGTGGATGACAACATAGTCTTTGAAACTCTCTGGAGTTGATCTAGTCTAGGAATAAACTATTAGGTATACTATGTCTGGAACTTTTATTCCTCTGCGAAGTTGGGATGTTCTCAAGAGCTGACGTTTTGGCTTTCATATGAAAGTTGGAGTATCTTCTGTTCAGTTAGGATCAGTAAGTAGGATCGAAGGATCGAACAGGGTCACAGTGTTCTCGTGAATGTTGTCTTATTCTATTTTTTTAACCGACCGACTGCTATCTACAACCCATAAACAAATTTTTTACCGATTAAGAATAACTTATGAGCACAGAAATATGTCACTATTTTCAACAAAGTTGAGTGTAAAATAAAGAGGTTTTTTTTTTACTTGGTTTTTTAGACTAAGTCAAGTGATATTTTTAGAGTTCAAGTGCAAATGTGGAATCAATGAAAAAGAATTTATTAGACTACATTAAATTTGATTGGATATTGAAAGATTTGATGGTGAGAAAGAGAGTCAGAGAGAGAATGAGAGAGAGTAGAGAAGGAAGGAGAGAGAGAAAGAGTACGAATACTGCTCGAAAGGATATGAACTGTTCTGTATTGTCCGCATTCTCCAGACCAGATTGATGTATCGATTCTGATGATTGCATAGCGAGAGAAAAGGAGAGAGAGAGAGAGATAAATACGGTCTCCTTTCCTCTGCGAAAGAGAGAGAGAGTGAGAGAGAGAGAGAGTGAGAGAGAGAGAAAGTGAGAGAGAGAGAGTGAGAGAGAGAAAGAGAGTGAGAGAGAGAGAGTGAGAGAGAGAGAGTGAGAGAGAGAGTGAGAGAGAGTGAGGGAGGGAGAGAGAGTGAGAGAGAGAGAGTGAGTGAGGCGAAATGCATCTAATGCAGGTCACTGATTCGAGCTGATGAACTCTCCAGACACTACTCTTTGAAATAATAAAACAAAGTACTTCTTCGCCATAGCAGAAAATCTCCGAATACTTCTTTAAACGTATTACTAGCAATCTTCAATCTAAAAACTGATCAAATTTAAACTATGTTGGGGTAGAAGTAAATAATGTTCATACCAGCAATAAATGAAAACAATTAAAGGCATAATCCTATCTTGCGTATACATAGGATCACTAAACTAATGTTTATTACGCTTTTCTAAAAGCAGATGTTCTTGCGTATGCTCTCAGGTCTTACAGATTCTGCATAAATTTTTTCAACAATTTTTTTATTTGTAATATTTAACGTTTAAAATTATTGTCGCAATTCAGAGAACAAATCAAAATTAATGAGTCGTAAGTTTAAAAATTCATGAAACAACACAAATCGATTAGTAAACTATTGGTGTGGTTTTACATTGAAGTAAATGGTTTTAAAACCACAAAAAAAAAATCATTTAAATATTTCATTCTTTGAGTTTTTAATTTACTAATTTAAAATGGAATTTTAAATAAGTTTTCTAATTTTTATTTTTTTTTATTATAACACAAAAACAATTTTTATCAGCACTTCAAGCTGTTTTCGTGATATGAGGTTCTTTATATAAACCATGAAACGAATATACATTCCCTCTAGGCTTGCTTCGACACAGCATATACTAAACTTGGAGCGATACAGACGGGTAAAATCGTAAGAAAAATACATTCCTTCTGATTGAAATTTCACCCATTCCAAGACACAGGGTTTACAGCACATAATCTATTAAAAATTGAAACTTAAAAGGAATATTAGCGGTCATATTCGGGAATGAAATCAATAATTAAATACATAATATCTGTTTCTACTAGATTTAACAGGTCGAAATTATAGTGCAGTAAGTGCTTTAGGATGAACGTAATCTACATAGGTACATATATATTCCCTGGACTAAAAAAATAAATTATTTATGTATTAAATTGATTAATTGATTAATTAAATTGAATGATTTTTATTATTCATCAGTTCTAGGCGAAAATCTAAAATGTATCTGAAATAGACTTTGTTGTTCTTCCAAACAATAATTTCTTATTTTAAATAATTGACCATTGGAGATATATTTAAATGTGAGTAAAAAATTAGATTTAAGAAGAATCTCTTAATTTTAGTCTAAAATCTCAAACATCACATCAACGTCAGTACGCACGCAATTTTTCTTATTGAATAAATCTGAAATCTGTATTAAGAAACTGTGTATAGTAGGCGCGATTTTCTTAATGGGATCACATGCTTTTAAGAAGTCACACATTGGATTCTTCAGTTAGAAATGCATTATAAAAATATAAGTAAGCCAAGAATACACAAAAAATGCGGGAAAGGGTTTTTTATGTGTGTGGAATATATGGGACATATGTGCTAGTGTGGATTATAACACAGTTACTTTGGAGATTTGAGTGAAAACATATTTTATTTATAAGCTATATTTTTACAAATCATGGAATCCATGTACTTCTATGGATTACAAGAGAATCACTTTGTACCTTTAAATGCTTCCACTCTGATACCACAATCTTTTGGGTATCAGCAACTTTTGGGTATTTGAGCAACTGCTCAAAGAGATTTTATTAGTATTGGAAAACAATTCATTATTCATTCTTATGAAACGTCTGTACTTCTATGTGCGATATCGATCAAAACCTGGAAAATGGGGAATCATTTATTGTCCATGTCCAATCTTTGGCGCATATTAAACAGAGACAGAGCAGATAAGTGACATATCCTTCTCCTCTTGTGAATTATTTCTACTACAATTGAAAACGATACAGTGTTCCTATCGGAGTGGCATATATATTTTTAAAAGAGTATCCCATCAAGACGGTAATGGTATTGGATAGCGAGGGACAAGCAGGTGTTAATACTCGAATTAATATCTGTCATTTAATCACCGATAATTCTTAATGTTTATTGTGTTTATAATTATTCTTCGATTTTACTACAATATATGAAAAATCATATATTATAAAAAATGAATTTAATTTTGATTTGATATAAATTAATAATACTAGCAGTAAAGTAAAATATCCTTCATTATTTTCCAGTGCAGTGAATGACGCGATGTTGACTTGCCGCATTTTCTCGCATTGTTCTTAATATTGCTATTTGGTTTGTTGTTGTTTTCTTTATTCGCAATTTAACAAATTCATTACTTTCTATTAATCTTACTTTTGGTTAATCCCACCATTGCTCCTACATGGAAAGGCAAATAAAGCACATTTCTTTAGCTTAATTATGACCCCAACTCATACTCCAAACACCAGCGAACAAATTACTCGTAAAATTTCGCATACAAACACCTTTGATATATCACAATGATACATTCCAACAGTGATACAATGATGTAAGGATACAAGGATACAAGGATACAAGGATATAAGAAACAAAAATACCACCAAATACCAAGCAAACAGACAAAATAAGTTGACTTAGTGTAAAAAACAAAATAGAGAAAAAAGAAGATGGCAGGGTGGATTGGGAAAACATACGGAAAACTGAAAAAGCTAACTCGGATGGAATCCGGTGTATTTGGTGCATATTGTTGTTGTTTTTAGAGTTCTTTTCGTGGTTGTTGTTGCCGTTGAAGAAGTTTTCGTGTTGTTGCTTAAAAAAGTCTAATGATGACTTTGAAAAATTACCTTTATCAGCAGCATGAAAATTAAGAAGAACAAGAGAAGGAAAATGTTCACGTTAAGGCTAGAGGTAAGGAAAATTTTGAATTTCACGTGGTGCAGACTGTTCCATATTTTAGATGAAATGGCAGAAAATTTGTTTTGTTTTTTGCTTGGTTTTTGTTTTAGTTATTAACGTTAAAAAATATTGCCAACAATTTTTCAACTAAGCTCACATAAAATACAACCCAAAATCGACATCTATACGTCATTGACAAATCATCAAATCCCACGAAATCGCAATTCCTACGGGCTTTCTTTGCTTTGTGGCATTTCGTAGGAAGTTCCTTCACTTATCCTGCTAGAAACTACGTTAAACGTACAAAAAAAAAAAAATAAAAATTAGTTTTACATTCTTGAGCTTTGATTTGAACTGCTACTAAGAGTTTTGATGCGATTAAAATTTAAACCAACAAACCAAGTGGAGCACTTTTAGAGCACTGATTTCTTTGATACTATAATTGAGAAAATGACTTAATGGTAAAATATGTAGGTGGTTCATTACTTGCTTAAAAACTGTTATAAATGCAGATAAATGTGGTTCCTTCAATTTGTTTCTTTATATTCCAGAAATGCATACACTCCAGAATATGCATGTTTTATTAGAACTACCTATGTAGTTCTGCAGTATTATTAATCTTATTTATATATTACTATGTCTAACCATACAATTGAACAACATTTACTGATTTCTTTAATAAGAAAACTGAAGTAGTAACAATTATATATCTTTTTATTTACTTTACTTGTGTTAGTCATCGTTTCTAATTTGACAGACACGAGTTCTAAGCCTGGCACTTGCAGTCCAAACAAATAATATACGGACTATAAACTTATTAAAAAGAAATTTGAATATTTCCTAAGACCATTGCTGATGAGTACTTGGCAATATTCAAAATAGCGTTGTACGGTTAGCCAAATTGCAATAAATTAACTAAAATTTTTGTTGTTGTTTCTTCAATTACTTTTCGAACCCTTCTAGATTCATTTTGTCATAAGACGCGTTACATTAACCATAACTACTTTTTTTTTATGAAACCGTAATAATAATTTCCTCCGATGTAGTTGGGGTTACTATCAAATTATAAATGTTACCTTAGCATCAGTACAAGGAAAAGTAACTCTATAAGTTGCTCTAGCAAACTGTATAGTATCTGTGCTATACGGTACTGATCATCAATGGAAACTTACATACAGATTAAATAGACATAGAAAGAAGAATGAGGTAGCAAATGATGGAACAACATATCAGTGCATTGAATGAACTAAAGACAACAAACATGAAACGCAGAAATAAGGTAGTACTTTATATCTACTCATCCTGTATAAGACTATTTCTTATAGTCCCTAAGTTTTAAAAGGTGAGAACTATTTGAAATAGGCGAGAAAATTGACTTCAAAAATATTAAACGTTCAAGTCGTCAAAGATGGGCATACAAACATAACGTAAAACACTGTTTTTTTGTTTTCCTCTGCAAAGCCGCTGTTACGAGCTAAGCTGTGATCTATCAGCAACGACACCGTAGATCTGGGCATCCTCTGGTTTAGTTGAAGATATATGCAAATGCCTTTCAACTTTTTTTATTTCTATTAATCTACATATTTGAAAGGTTGAGTAATTGCAGTATTTATTTTATTCTTAGTAACAACAGTGGCCTTTGTAAGTATTATGTATGCATTAAAATAAGGACAAATAATTTTTTAAAATGAAGAGTAATTACAAATCTATAATCTACATGAGAGACATTCATATTGATTGATCCTGTATAAGAAGTATGACAAGGATTTGCAGTTGATAAAACAACATTAACTAGATTATTTATTTACATTATATATAATAATTCAGATTCTATTAAGTGTATAAGATTTTATTTTAATATTTATAAAAGTTCAAAGTGCAATCATATATTCCGCATTAAGATATTACAGAATTTAATATTTTAATTATATATCTTATATATCTTATTATGGAACACAGATAATACTTCTTAGTAATTTCAATTTATATTCAACCGGAGTGATATATTTTATTTCATATATTTGATATGTTTAAGTTTCAATTAATTCTTAGAAAAACTAAATTTAATTTATAATTATTTATATGCAATAAGTTAATTAAAAATTTTTTTTGTAAAATTTTTTCAATTAACTTTAAAATAAAATATTTGTAGTATTTGTTTAACCGCAACTCTGGCGGATAATTTGTAAATATTATAACTATTACTAATTCTTAACTTTCTAAATTATTTAAATCAATTAATGCTTTTGAATTTATTAAATTAATTTTTTAAATTATTAAATAGTCACACAAAAATTAACATATGAAATTATTTTAAACAATTTAATAAATTTAAATAAACCTTTATAAAAATTTATTCTATATAAATTTTATATTTCAACATTCAACAGACTTATCTACTATATCAATATGGACACGCTGTTACCATAGGTTATAGGACATATGACGTTAGTTACTACATTTAATTAATTGTATATATAATAATTATGATAGCATATAGATGTTGTTGTTGTGGTTTGAGTTAGTGCTATTGCGCACTTTCACTCTTTTACGATTGGGGGGCTTATCCCTGCCCCACACTAAGTTTTAACTATATTAGAATTATTGTCATTTATTTATCTTTTAACTGATGACGGACCATTATATCATAATATCTTCCTATGCGTCCTGAGGTGGATTTAAGGGTTGTTATGGCGGAGTTGGGCATCGTATTGACTTTTGTGAATATTTTTAGGGCTCTGTCATTGATATATTTTTTCACAAAGTCGATTCTTAGATCTCTATGCATATCCGTTGTCCTAATGTACCAAGGAATCCTAATTAGTCTTCTTAAAGCCAGATTTTGTGCTATCTGTAATTGCTTTATGGCATTATTTGAGGATTTGCTGTATGTTACACATTCGTAGTGTATAGTAACATATATAATAATATATATTAATATTTATATATTATTAATTTGATGACAATTACTGAAAGTTAGATATATTAGTTGGCCACGACTTTTTGGTTTATTTATTTTATATAATTTAATAAAATTGAACGAAATTTCAGAAAATCTTTCAGAAATTTCAAAATCTTTCAGAATTAGTTTATAATCTTCAAAAATCACTTGGATTCAAATTTCTTTAGTGGAACAAAACTTCTTTAAATTACGTTTTGGGTACATTGATAACAGACTCCCTTAATTTACTTTGGTGTATAAGTGAAATAAATTTGTGGGATAACCATCATCATTTTCAGGTAAATTAAATATAATTTTGTATTTGCAGAAAGCTGAGCACTGTGTTCTGATATAATTCGCTGAGCTCGGATTTAGCTGGGCACGGATTACAGTAATTAACATCGGGGTACTACTATTTAAAAGTTGTCCAAAAGAGGAGAAGGAGTTTCAGTAAGGGGTAAGTATTAGGTAATATTTTACACAAACTTTCATATTCCTGAAGATATATTTTAAATATAAAAGGCATTGACACTTCTCAAAAATCTGATATATATAGTTTGTTTTCAGTACTTCATCATGGAATAAGTTCCAAAAAATACCAAGATCACTAAATTACACCAAACTACACCTAACATCACCTGATTAGTTCCCTTAGATACTGCCTGAACAGATAACACCATTACTTGTTGTAAGAGAATTTATAAGATTTCACTCCTCTTCTTTATTTACCTCTCTTTGTGGCATTTATTTGTGTCAAAGTAAATAAAATTGACATTTTGCATACGCACTCACAACTATCTCTCTTGCATAAACGTATTATGCAACTTCTTCTGGAGAATACATTGATATCTGCATTATAATGATATAATACACTATAAATAATGAAAAAAATGACCAACTCTTCAAACGGTCTTAGCCACGCAAGTAGTGTGGCAACGCTGTTAACATATATTATAGAACAAATGACGTTAGTTATTATATTTTTTAATTTAATTTCAAATATGAATTATAATTATAAATTAAACAAAGTAAATGCGAGTACGTTAGTTGGCTATGATCTTATCGTGTTTTATTTTCATTAAACATAAACTTATAATATTGTAGTAAGAAATAAATTTTTCTGTAGAACGATTCATATTTTCTCTCTTCGAAAATTGTTAGATTTCTGCATCTTTTAATAAGTTTCGATAAAATTTAAAGTATTGCAGAACAAAACTATGGACATGGAGAAGACTCCTGGCAGTATGTTCGAAGAACATCAGAAAATCCAATCCAGTGTAATTGAAAAAGGTGCAGAAATCAAATACTATAAGCACCCAAAAGGACTTCGTACAAAGACTTTTATGATTGTAGTTGTTATTCCTATTGCACTTATTATGTGCTTATTTTTTGCTTCTTTATATTTCTTCCGGATTGATCGAAGGCATAAAATAGTGCGTTATCGCGTTGACTGCGCTGTGGAAATCTATGTTGAAAATAATGAAACTATTTCGTACATAATGTATTCAGACGACTTGGATCCCGGTATGATATTTATAGCACCACAAATCCTAAAAAATATGAAGAATGATTTTCCTCGTGGGTATGACTTTCGTCAAGAAATTGAGATTAATGTTATTAATGGCTCTCGAATCCACACTGTCGCTATTAATATTAGTAATGTCAGGACTGACTTCACTACTCGGTTTATGCATAATTTTAAAAAGAATCTCACTGCAATTGTGGACTATGATCATAATCGGTGCTTTATCATGAAAATTAACCACAATGTTACCATGAATGCTTATAAATTATGGATATCCATACAGAGGATGGAATATTTATATCCAAAAGTACATGAAACACAAATGCAATTAAGAAAACATGTTGTTCTATCAGCTGTTGCTGATCTATCCTTCGCTGACGAGGAAATGATAAAGGATTGCCATGATAAGTATGTCTATATACTAACTGACATTCGTTCCGATGGTGAGAAAACTTTGAACTTCAAGTATAATTAAAAAATAATTCTTATGTGTTTTATATTCTAGATAAATTCCCGGTTAATGAGTTGATCACCAAAGACGCTCGCTTTTATGAATTTTTTGGACGAGGTATTACCGAATATAGCCTCGTTAATTTCAACGAAGTTTTATTATACGAAAAAAAAATTGTAA
>NC_051848.1:45264696-45269372 GCF_002237135.1 Teleopsis dalmanni
TAGTGAAATACCCAATGCCAGTTAAAAAAAAATTATTTAACACAAATATCTAAAAATTCCATTCCCCGGGAATAAAACATCCAGCATATTAGCATACCAGATTCAAACAGTTTTAACATCACTGCAAAAATAAATCTTCTTGTTTTGGAGATTTGATTTAATTTATTGAACTTCTTGTGAATCTGATTTGACTCTAAACGCATTTATGGCATAAACTATAATCTTCTTGACGATTAAATGCAATATTATCTTCTCCTTATGTTATCTTCGGATAGATGTAATATTATCTTCTCCACGTATAGATGTACAATTATCTTCTACATGAATAGTTTAAATACTATCTTCTTTATGGTTAGATGAAATATATACTTAGCGACACTAAATGAGAAAGGAAACATGTCATCCAAATCATAACCCTTAACATAGTTGACGTTTTCCTAAACGATTAGATGCATAATTATCTTCTCCACTGCTAGTTAGAGTGTACCTATCGTCACACTTAGTGAAGGTAGGTATAATATTCGGTTGGTATTATGTTAATTATAGAGTATAGATTAAATATTATCTTCTTTATGGTTAGATGGAATGTATCCTTTGCGACATTAAATGAGAAAGGAAACATGTCATCCAAATCATAACCCTTAGTTGACGTTTTTCTAAACGATTAGATGCATAATTCCCCACTGTTACTTAGAGTATACCCATGTTCACACTTAGTAAAGATAGGTATTATATACGGTATATATGTTGTGACATTTTTAGTTAAGTGTTAAAAATACATATTATTGGATAGGTTTTAAGATATCAACTGTAAGTAAGACTAGGCATCATGCATACTAAAAGAGTTTCTAACAATTATATTAAACAATCTATACTATCTTCTTTAAGGTCATAATGCAACATAATATTTCTTTTTTGCTCCACTTTTAATAAAATCAATTTTTACAACATTGAATAGACTTGTTAATAGACTAACAATAACAAAGTATTTCAGGTTTGATTATATGAATCCAAGAGAAGTGTACTAAATTATCTTCAAAAGCATTGAAATTACTTATGAATGTTTTATTCGTGTTTACTTGATTTCTGCTTTAAAAGGAAATAATCATACAAATTCTCTGTGGGGCTTAGAATCAAATCGTTGGTAGATGAAAAGCTCACAATAACTCATTTCCAGCATAAATGCCACCAGCTTTGATTTGTTGTTCATAAAATGGAATTTATAATTGTGCCTAATACATCCTCACAAGAGAAGCAAACCAAGTGAAATTGTTTTGAAAGTGAATCGATAGGGCTAAAGTGGGCTAAAGGGTCTCGAAGTCTTCCATAGATGCCAGTGTGCAGAAGGTTGCATCAAATGAACACCTCTGAGCACGTGCATCTTGAAGCGCACCACATTTCCTATTTTATTGGGCGTTTTTAATCTTTTAATTTATTTAAACAAGACGATTTCTTCCTTGTTCCTTATTCCTTGTTCCATGTTCCATGTTCCCGGCATGTGTAAGCGATTGCTTCAGCACATATGAGAGAGTATTTGGTATAAGTAAAATGTTCTTACATGAATACTAATAAAAACGTATTCACTGCATTTGATTGCTTTTAAGTAGTCCTTCCCTTTTCAATTTCTGTACAATTAAGACTCACATCCTTAAAAATTTTGTTTTTAATTTCTTGAAATGTTTCCAAAAAACAAAATTTAATTGTTTCTACGCTGCACGAGTATGCGAAAGTGAACTTTGATTTTGGCGCAGATATTCAGAGTCAGAGAACTGCTCGCCTGCCTGGAATTTCAATTAGAACAAAAATTGCTAACACTTTGTTAAAATAATTTCAGAATACAAAAAAAAGAAAATAAACTGGCAAAAATAAATGAAATAAAACTACACTGAAATAACTGAAGTTGAAGTTAAAGTGCTTTGTAATGGCCTTGGATTTTATACGAAGAGAAAACTTTTAAATTTTAAATTTTAATGGCGAGTTTTTATTCCAAATTTGAATTTATTTCAAGAGTAATTTAAAAAAAAGTGAAAAATTTAGTTAAATTTATAAACTATTTAAAAAAGTTTTGAGGTTTGGCATTATACGTGGCCGCATCAGTGGCCTATACTGCCTATAATCCTTAACACGTAACATAAACTCTTTTGGACAAATCGGGAATGGACAATATTATCTGCTACAAAACTAGAAAAGTAGTTAGTTTATTGAAAGTCAGGCTTTAACTAGGTCAAGCTATGTTGCACTCGTGATCAAGCCTTTGAGTCCAATCAATATATCGAATGTTATCTAGAGAAGCCATGTTGTACTAGCGATCAAAGCATTAAGTCTAACAAATATATGGGATATTATCTAGAGAAGCTATGTTGTACTCGTGATCAAGGTATTGAGTCCAATAAATATATCGAATGTTATCTAGAGAATACACGTTGCACTAGTGATCAAAATATTGAGTTCAATAAATATATCGAATGTTATCTAGAGAAGCTATGTCACACTAGTGATCAAGGTATTGAGTTCAATAAATATATCGAATGTAATCTAGAGAAGCTATGTTGTACTCGTGATGAAGGTATTGAGTCCAATAAATATATCGAATATTATTAAGAGGAGCCATGTGGAACTAGTGATCAAGGGATTGACTCCAATAAATATATCGAATGTTATCTAGAGAAGCTATGTTGAACTAGTGATCAAGGCATTGAGTCCAATAAATATATGGGATATTATCTAGAGAAGCCATGTTGCTCTAGTGATCAAAATGTTGAGTTCAATAAATATATAGAATATTATTAAGAGAAGCCATGTTGAACTAGTGATCAAGGTATTGAGTCCAATAAATATATCGAATGTTATCTAGAGAAGCTATGTTGTACTCGTGATCAAGGTATTGAGTTCAATAAATATATCGAATGTTATCTAGAGAAGCTATGTCACACTAGTGATCAAGGTATTGAGTTCAATAAATATATCGGATATCATATAAAGAAGATCGCATTTCTATGGCAACTTTACGTGTGACCTCTACGTTGCAGTAATGTTTGAGAATTTTTGCTTGAGTAGACATAAACTATTTCTTCAAGTCAAGTAATGAAGCCAAAGTGTTTCAGGCTGAAGTTTAAGAAAGCATGTCGGCTCATTGCAAGTGCTTAGAACAGATACTTAGATATTTAGAATACTTAGAACAGATGTTATATTGTTAGTTTTATATACAGCCAGATAATTTAAACTCTTCAAACTTTTATTATAAAAATTAAAGAATATACGGATGCAGCTGATGAGCTAGATGAGCTTGCCGACATTGCTCTCATCTAGGTGCCTGGTCAAGAAGAAATTGAAGGAAATGAAAAATCAGCAGATTTGGATTGCCTTGGCACTTTCTTAATTATATTTCTAGAGGTGAGTTGTTTATATTTCCCTGTAGTATTTTGATAGAAGTGCTTACTTTTATTTTATTCAGCTTGCTAATAGCATTTAGGTCGCGTATAACTTGCTAGCTAACATAGCCCTGTTATAACAAGATTAAATCTTGAGAAAATATCGTCGGAATACTGCAATGCTTACTGCAGGTTTCTCTGATCGCTAATGTAGCGGAACTAACGCTGAGAAACTTACAGAAAAAAAGAAACTATTAAAATTTTTCTCTGCAAATGTCCAGTTCTGGTCTTCAGAAGAAAGAAAGTTTTTATGGCAGTACTTTTTTGACAGCTTGTTAGAGTCTTTATCAGTAAGAACGAAAAACCTTATCAATGAAGATAAAATCTTCTAAATTCAAATGAATTGATTTAGTACATCTTTTTATATCACAAGGTTTCCTGTGAGGACTGTGACGGCCTTACCAGTGAAAATAGAAATTATCTGAACTTGATGGGATTGATTTACTATGTATTTTTATATCTCAAGGTTTCCTGTGAGGAGTGTGGATCTGTGGCGACCTTACCGGTGGAGATGAAATTATCTGAATTTGATGGGATTGATTTAGTATGTATTTTTATATCTCATTATGGCGTGGTGCCAAAATGGTAAAAAATCGATAGTTGAGATGAGCAGAAAGGTATCTATTGACCAAATACTAATACATACCCACCAACCATATTGCCACCCAACAGCTTTACGGATGCATACATTTCATAGTTCAATGCAATGGTACCTTTTTCTGGAATTTAAAATTTTTTGGTATCTGAAACGATACTTTAATGAAAGAGCAGATAAAAAATTACTTTCCCCATAAAAGTAAAAAAATAATATTTCAACATTTTTAATTCATAATGAACTCATAAAAATGCAATCATTCAGGGCTTTGCTTGAAACTAATTTCTTGTTTTCTGTTGTTGTTTTTTCTTGCTTTTGTGCTGCTCCTGATCCTGGTTTCTGGTTTCTGGTTCCTGGTTCCTGTTGACTTTCTGATTTCATCAATTTAAATTATTTACAAACACGAAAACAAATCATAAAGCGATTCGAGTATTAATTTTTAAGAGCCTGTTCCGGCCTTTGTTGTTATTTATGTTTTACAAAATTTGTTTATGTAAATTTCCTCCCGAAATGATTATTGTTGTTATTGTTTTTGAAGATATTGTGCGCGACATAATGTAAATAATTTAATTACAATTTAATGTCAAGACAAAAAAAAAATAATAAAAAAAACTGTTCCGAATGCCTTACGCAGCTGCGATAAGCAAAAA
>NC_051848.1:45269472-45276598 GCF_002237135.1 Teleopsis dalmanni
CTTCAAGTGCTCTTTCGATTTTGTCGCATATTCTGTGTATTTGTTCTACAGTGGAATGCTTTTTTCGGAACCCAAACTGATGACTCGGAACTATTTGATTTTCTGTGAGAACAATCTGTATTCTATTAAGGAGAATTCGTTCAAAGATTTTTGATAAAATGGGTAGTAAAGAAATTGGACGATACGACGAAACTTCATTAGCAGGTTTTCCTTGTTTGTGTACCATAAGTACTTCCGCCACTTTCCAATAAATTGGGAAGTGTCTTAAGCGCAGAGCTGCGTTAATTATTTTGCATAGTTTGATTATTCCTTTATTAGGGAATTGGTTTAAGATCTCAGCGGTTATCTGATCCCAACCAGGAGCCTTTTTTAGTTTCATATTTCTTATTTCATTTTTTATTTCTCTTAGCGAAGTTGGTTGTATTGCTTGGTTTAATGGATTTAAATTAGACGTAGGAAGATTATTTCCATCATCATTTAGTATAAATGTTGCTTTAAGAAATTTTGCGAATAAATCTGCTTTTTCTTCGTCACTTTTGGCCCATGATGTGCCATCTGCTTTAATAGGAGGATTATGTTTTATAGGATGTTTTACTGCTTTCACGGCTTTCCACAGCGAGTAATCTGTGCGTTTCTCATAAGAAAGGCTTCTAAGATTCTGTTGTATCTTATCATTTTTAACATTATTGATAAGTTTTCGTAGTTGTGCAGTTTTCCTATTTAATTCCGTTTTGTCAGTTGGTGATCGTGTTTGTTGCCATTTTTTACGCAATTTCCTTTTTTCCCATATTAGTTTATTTATTTCTTTTGGAAGAGTTGGTCTAACCTGGTGTTTAGAGAACTGTGAAGTACTCATCCATGCTGATTTTTGAATCTGCTGTGTAAATAGAAGAACTTCGTTATCCACTTCAGTCGCTGAGTTTAGATCAGAGTTAAGATTAAGACTGTTTTCAAGATGCAGCCTAAAGTAGTCTCAGTAGATCTATTTATTAGGTAAGGCTTCGGTTCATTTATGACTACACTTTTATTAATAGAGAGGTGCACAGGTGAATGATCAGAAGAGAGATCATATCCATTTTCTATTTGTAAGAGTTCTTTTGGTATTTTTTTAGTTATAAAAAAGTCAATCAGATCCGGTATTTTCGCTGGGTCAGTTGGCCAATATGTTGGGCTTCCAGTTGATAAGACATCACATCCTGTGGCTTGTATGGCTTTTAATAGTTCTCGGCCCTTAGTTGTAGTTAATCGCGAACCCCAATGGACATGTTTAGCGTTGAAATCGCCACCAATAATGAATTTATTTTTAAATTTAGAAAGAAAGTTCTAAATTTTCTTATATCATAACTTTATATCATAACTTTCTTTCTTATATCATAAGAAAGAAAGTTTCTTATGATATATAAGTTATTATTAATACATACGAATTTGTACGTCTTTTCTGCAAACCATTAAAGAAAAATGTACTTTTTTCTTATACAATAACATATAAAGTATTAACATTCCAATTCGATCTCAATCGATTTCCTTAATAACTTCAGAAACAAATTGCTGTAGCATAATTCAATTAAAAACTTCTTTCACATTTTACAGTGTATGGTAAATTGATTCCCGAAAGTGAGGCTTTGCTCTTATCGAAATGATGAAATCGTGCTTTGCGTTATGTTCCATCACTTTGCCTGTAAAAATTATAATTTAATTTTTAAACGTTACTTGTACTTTCTTGCAATATTCTGCATAAAACAACCAAATTAGAGCAGAAATGACAAAAATTATCAGCCGAAATGTTTTTAATGAAATTTGAAATGCGAGTGCGACTACACAAATTTACATATTTTATTTTCCAGAAAAAGTGAAATAAATGAGAAATTGGGAACGGATATGCTATATGTTATATTCCATTCCCCCACAATATGTGCGGGGCTCATGGCCTCATTGCTTGTACCTGTACTCGCATAACCTGTGTTCTTCATACTCAAGTTTATGGAAGTGTATGGATATGGATATGGATGTGAGCGAGCACCTTTATATGAGATATAAAACTTTTGCATTCGACTACGACATTAGCAGCGAAATGTTACAATTTTATTTTAAAATTTTCATAAAATTTATAATAACTTTTTTAGGTGCAACACAACGCGGCACACTCGACGTATACGCAACCTTTTTATTACATACCAAGTTTACGTGACGATTGCGACTTTGTTATTTGTTGGTTGTTGTTTGTTGCTTGTTGTTCTTGTTCTTGTTTCATTTTTTTCTTCAGCATCATTTTACTTCTTTTGCTTTTAATTAATTAAAATTTTTATACTTCCTACAATTGACATAAACATTTTTTATAGCACTTAGTGCCTTAAAACAGCAACAACAATGCAGGAACTAATTCGACATTTTAATACCTCATTTGATGTTATATATTTTGGGTCTGTATAGCCTTTTAGTAATCATGACCTTAAGAACTGAAAGATTTAAATAAAATGAGAAAAATTAAGATGTTTTTAAATTAAGTCTCTCCTTGAAAAACTTACATTTTTAAAGGAATGTCAGATGCATAGGTTAGGTTCATCTATGCATCTATCCAATGCTAATGCTAAAAATATCGCCGAGTGAGTTAAAGAATGGAATATCCAATAGCTTAAGCCTGATTCTAGAAAAACCACAACAGTTATGCTGGTGTCTTTTCTTCAAGCGCTGATAAGCATGTACTACAGAAGATACTATAGTGTAGGTCTATCCTGACTCCCTGCCGAGCTATAGTCCAATGTCCTATTAGAGTAGATATTAAACTTAATACTTCTGACTTGCTTCTGTATATCAAGTCGGATGTTCTGCAATTAAAGTAAATGGACCATGTAACTCTTGATCTGAGCAAGTGTAAGTGCCCACTAAATGATACTTTCGAAAAAAAAAAAATAAATCGCTGTGTAGGTCAAATGCGTATTTGCTAAATAGATTTCAAGAATTTCTATTTATATATTTAAAATAATTATTAAATATATCGCTGTATTATTGCAATTTATTTTATATATGTTAAACAATAATATTATACATATATATATTTTCTTACATTTGAATAAGTTGAATGAAAAAACTAGCGTTTATTGCTCACTAAAAATGGATACCACCTACTATTATTATTATTAAAATTATTATTATTACTATTAAAAGTATTATTTATTATTAAAAGAAACATCGGTTCTTGGAGAAAGTCTCCAACGCTGCCAATAATCAAAACAGAAATCCAATATTCAGCAAGTATTATTTATTATTAGAAGGGATAATGGTGTTCTGTGATTTAAATCACCTATACTACAATATTGCCAATACTAAAAATTGAAACCACCTACTCTGCAAGTATTATTTATTATTGAAAAGAGTAGCGGTGTCTGAAGAGAGTCTTCAACACTGTCAGTAATCAAAAAGGAAACCATATACTGTATAAGTATTATTTATTATTAAAAGAGACGATGGTATTCTGTGATTTACATGATCCATTGTACTATCCATGGCAAAAAATTCTAATATTACCAATTATGGAAAACACCTACAGTAAAAGTATTTTTTATTATTAAAAGAATAATAATACACTGAGACTTATATGATATATTGTATCTTCTCTAATGAGAATCTGATGAGATGAAACCTCAAAATATTTCTTTAGTTACCAAGTTCGCTACTCGTAATTGTGAACACAACAGGAGTGTTCATATATTACAGCTTATAAAATTATTATTTTTTAATATGATTTGATGAGCATTAGAAATAGTTACGCGTGCCACTGCGTCCATCAATTATATATTATATCCTGCTCTATACACAGTAACCCAACGATTTCTCTCACTTTTTCAGTATTTAGAATACCTTTAGTCTTTTCCAAATCGACGATAATAATCTAATTTATGGATGAAGTCTGTTAGGAAAATTATTCCTATATATTGTTTAAGAGCGGAACATTGGCCAAAGCTGGGTAAGTATGTTTCTGTGATTTTCAGGTCGACCTGTTCTATCCATAAATATCCAGTGGTTATTCTTACTTTTTCAGTATCAAGAAAACCTTTAAACTTCTTCAAAATGACGTTACTCTAATTTGTGAATCAAAACTTTCTTCAAAATTCTTCATATATATTGTGTAAGTGAATAAGTAACATTGGCCAAAGCTGGTTGCGGATGTTTCTGCGACTTCCATACATAGTCGATACACGATCGTTGGTTATTAAAAGACCAAACGTAATTTTATGTTTATTTGTAAAACAGTGGCCGGTTTTCACACCAATCATTGCTTCATAATCCGGCCCATTAATTCTCATGAACTCTTCTTCTTCTACCATATACGGTGTATATGTTATTCTTTTGTTATTGTTAACATAATAAAGATGTTGAAAGAAATTTTTTCGAAAATAATAATTACAAACTTAACTTGGATTCTTTTTTACATGGAGGATATATGTATGTGTCCTAATGAAAAAGACGTTGCTTTGGGTAAATTGACATGTTCAAAGCTTATCGCCAGATACACACCAAATTCGTATTTCAAATAATTGGAAGAGCGTTGAAATGTATAATACCTATCAATACCGTTTGAACACAGTAAGGTTAATCGTGTCCGTTCTAGTTTAAGACACACGTCGATGCGTCTACCTTCAACGCTAAATTTTTTTGGAGTACTAAACTTCCTTAATCGAAAGCACATTCATTTCTAGCTCACTTTCGCACTACTTAATTTTAGCTACTTTAAAAAATTGAATCTCCCAAACAAACAAAGACATTTTTCTTTCATTTGAGGTGGCAGATTCCTTGGATGTTAGCATATTAGGAATTCATGTAATTTATTCTGCCAAAGTGAAGTGATACCAGATTGTGTCCATGAGTGTTTATACCAAGAGAAGCGGAGAAGCGAACAATAAACTTGTTAGCAATGCCGTATGTGCAAATATGTGAGGATATTTGTGTGCAGGAGTGGATGTGTTAAGGATGTTTATGTGCTCGCCTTGCGTACTTTTTTTTTTGACAACACAACAACAACAACAACAACAACAGAATGAATAGTAGTGGCACTCTTAGATAGTATCAAGTATGCGTATAGGGAAGTAGTATAAGTAAACAACAAGTCGAAACACAGCTATTCCGGGACGAGTACGCTTGGCTGTGGAAGAAGGAGTCGAACCGAGTAGAATGAGCTAAACGGTATCATTCAGAATAATATTCACAGAATATTTTGCTGCTCATTTTGATTTTCTTTGTGAAAACAAATATTGTGGCAGCTTGGATGGTTGTAATAAAATTGCATTATTTAACCAGAAAATGAAACTAATATTACAGGGACTTCTCAATTTAAATTACTTCTGCATATTGTACTGATGTGCAGATGTAAATAGGGCCATCAAACAGACAGTTAGACAGACGAGAGTACAAGGAAAGCAAACCATTACACCGATAGACATTTGGACAAACAAACTTGGGCACATGATGACAGACAAATATCATAGGCATGCTGGCTGGCAGATGTATAGAATGGCGGGTAGGTGGACTGAAACGTACTCGTCCTACCGTACACGGAGCACTTGTGATTCTGTTGATTTTTAGAAGTCCTTATTGCGTTTATGCTAGTGTTATTAGACTTGTTAGTGTTTGAAGAGTTGCTTTTGTGTTAGTACTCGTTGTTGGCTTACTCGTTGGTTTGTTTGTATTTCAAAAATTTCACAGCATAAATTGGCATTCTCGGATGAAGACTCTCAACTGGGGGCAGATAATTTAATGTGCTGTAATTTATTTATGATTTTTATTGTTTTTTGTTATGTTTTGGTAATTTTTGTGAAATGAAGAATGAGCACTTCTTTATTACTTTTGCAATTGTTGTAAGACACTTATTTTATTTTTATGTTTTCTAAAAAACAAGTAATTTCTACACACTAAAAACACATAAAAGCAGAAATATGTATATCCAAAATTAAATTGCATATTGACTGAAGGAATTTTGGATTCAGATACCCTGTTTTGAAACGACAGCCAGGTTGCCTTTTTAATAAAGTTTGTAATGCTTTTAGTGACATTGAAATAAATGCCTTTATATATATAAGAAATGAATTCCTATAATTGTCAAATTTTTTAAGATAATCAATAACTGTAAGTAATGTTTCTATAAATCCAAGGTTTAATCAATGTAGATTAGGCCCGACAGATGAGAAGGAATTTTTCTAGTCCAAGCAAAATGGATACACCACCATTGTGACTATAGTTTGACGTGAAGCATTTTTCAACCCCCTCCCCATAAAAGCGTGGAAAAAAATTAGCAGAAGTGAAAAAGTAATAAGAGAAAATTATGCCGCTTTCGCCCTTCTAACCATAACTTCAAAAGCAGTCCTTAAAAACGTCTTAGTATACCTAACCATAAGACAGAAGAATACTACCACTGCTTTATTGAATTAATAGAAATTTTAGAATTGGCATAACATATGTGGACTGTGATATATTATATTCTATTTTTCTATTTTTGGTAGGATTTTAAAGGATTCATGCTTTTTAAGCTCCTGTTGGACAATAGACGCACTTAAACTCTGAAGTACACTGTTATCAGCTGAATAAATTGCATGATTCACTCAAACAGAAAAAATAGGTTATGTCTAAAACTTAAAACAGTTTAACCCTTTGTACATGCACTCACCAAAAAAATATTTACAAATACTTATATATAAAAAATAATTCCAAGACCACTGATGATGAGTATTTGGCAATACCCGAAACAGCTGTACGGTCAGTTAAAAATGCAATTAATTAATAAATAATAAAAAATTTGTTGTTCTAATTCACTTCTGTTCAATACTACCTCTCTTATAAAAAAACGATAATTGATCGATAAATGGTGGTGTTTCACTAAAAAAATGCAAGATAATGTACAATTTTGGTAATTTACCAAAGTCTTTGAGTGTTTGGATACGATATACTGTCACATCTACTAAATTTTGCAAATATTGCCTTTGTTGCTTATATACTCTGTTCTCTACAAAACGTTTAATGGTAAGATTTTTCAAATAAAGAGTTTAAATATACTCAGAATATAGTGCTACTATCAAAATGATGGCACATGGTATTAATTCAGAATAGGTTATTAATCATTTAATAAAATACATAT
>NC_051848.1:45276698-45291761 GCF_002237135.1 Teleopsis dalmanni
CAAAATGTGATTTATAATTCTTGGTTGCTTGATTTCTTTTGTTTTGAATTTTTTAAGACAAAATACATCTTCATTAAACCGGATCTAATATTGGGAGTTAACATAAAAAATATGTAAAGAACTTTATTACAAAAATTAGTTAAAATCAGTTATAGTATTATAGTATAGTATATCTATAGTATATATAGAGCTTATAGTATTGTATTAGTTTATTATAAGTGATTTTATATAAAAATATTTATATTTATTTGTAACTGTTTGCAATATACTAAGTTCAATTCAAAAGTATTTGTACAGACTGATCATTCTATATTATTGAACGTTGATTGATTGACGTATGTGTGTCATACATTTAAGATTGATTACTCGAAATGCATTTCCTATCTATAATGAAGTGCTTAAAATATATTTCATTATCTAAAAGAACTTTTAAAATACCCAATTTTATTTCTATTCTTAAAAATTAGAACTTAAGAATAGTGCATTTCATCAATTTTGATCAGGGTGTTCACATTGAAATCCTGTGGTACTTTTAGTAGAAAGTTTTTTATTGAATTTCGTGAAGTCATATATATTTGTCCATTGTAGAATCTATCCTTGAACGCCATTTTAATATTTTACGATTGAGTTCCATTTTAATCGATCAATTCGATTAAAATGATTCGAAAGTAGTGTGTTTTGCCCCAGATACAAATTATTTGGAGCCGCTATGCGACTTTTTTGGAAGTCGCGTATTAACTTGTTAAAACTCTAAAATGACACAATCTAATACTGCTACAAGGCTACACTGAAACAGCTGTTTAACAATGAAAATATCGATGGTTTAGTTAAACTACAAAATATTGGGTGGTCTGTTCATGAAATTCGTGATTTTGAAGGCAACATACCATAATGAGTTCTTGAACTTGAAAGCAAGTTGGCTATACATACTTTCAGGCAGGTAAACTGCCTTAAAGGACGCATTTTAATTGCTAAACATCTCTAAATGAAGTTCAACATTTCCCTAATTTACGTTTCCGCTCATTAGACGGAGTGGTTTTGGAAAACCTAAAGAATCTGGTTATGTCGTTGCCAACCTGCAAATTTTTCTTGAATTCTTTTTGTGCTGAATCATTTAATGAACGATGGGAAAACCATACGATATGCGGGCAAGTTTTAATTATTAAATAAAACACAATGCTTAGCTTAGATGTTTAGTTTATTAACTTCATTAACTAAATCTTAAGACTAACTAAGAATTATAATATAAAGTTCTTTATTAGCGATTGCAACCAATAATGTAGACGCTGATATAGCATATTTCACCAAAAATTAGTTCCCACAAAGAATTTTGTTAAGACAGCAAATTTTGCTCAAATATGCTTTAAAAAAAAAATTTGAATCAGATTTTATCTGAAACAGAACCACGATTTATATTTCTTTAGTATAGACTCTAAAGGATGGAATGTCGTAACAGGCATCTGTATGCTAGTTGACCGTCTTCTTTTAAGAAAAATTTCAGTACTTTTCTTGACATATATACTCCGTATGGACATAAGTCTTGTGCTGGGTTTAGTCATGGGTTAGAATCGATTAAGAACCCGTGATAGAAGATTGAATCTCCCATTTAATCATTTCTCTCATAGTTGTGAAGTGGATCATGAAAGTGCTTTACATCTGCTTTGTGACTGTGCTTTACATCTGCTTTGTGACTGTTTCTGCGACTTTAGTAGCTTCCTGTTTTGGAGATCTTGCCCAGTCACAAGGCCTCTCTCTAAATAGCATTTTTATTTTTTCTGAATGTTCAAAGTTATTTTTAAGCCTCCGAGGACTCTCGAGTAACATAATAACCTAATAGATAACCTCAATAAAAACTGTGTATGTAAATGGGGATTCATCATATTAGATTGAGAAATTGTGCAAGGTTTACTTTGGGCACACTGGACCACTATTTACTGTAATATAAGAAAAGACGAATACTTAGGAAAATACGCAAGAATATCAATTCAATCGATGTCATTGTAAGGTCATCCGACCAAGCCATGTTTTATGATCAAATGAAAAACGGCAAGACGTCATTGTCTTTAAAATCCCGACGTCACATACTCCTTAGCGCTTATGAAGTTTTTTTCTGTTTTCTTAGACTTTTTTTAAGACTTTTGTTTTTATTTTTTTTTTCATTGCCAAACAAAGTCGCAACAATTTTTGTTTGTCTTTCCTTACCTTTGCTTTAATCGCTGCGTTGAATGCATGTTGTTGTTTTTTGTTGTGTTTTGATGTTAAGACGGCTTAAGTTGATGATAAAGTGTTGCTTGTCAAAGACTTCGGCGTTTAAATCGTCTTTGATGCGTTTGACAAATACGTTTGCACTAACAAAACGAAATGAAGGGCAGAGACTGAAGGTGGCGAAAAAAAGTAAATTAAATTAAAGGCTTTTGTGATAGCATTTGTAGCGTGTGGTATGTTCGTGTGTATGTATATATATGTGTGTGTGTGTGTGTGTTGAAAAAGTCATTTACATTACGCACGAACACACATGTGCAGTTACCTTACTTTTCTTTTACTCTACTTACGCTATTTACGCTTGGCTGTGATTGCAAGGCACTCATTTTCTTTACTGTTGTTGTTGTTGTTATTGTTGTTGTTTTTGTTACTTCGTGTTGCTGCTGTTAATGTTGCTATGTTGTGTTTTATTCTCACCAAAGCATTAAATAAACGTGTTGAAACAGCATTTTTCTTCTCAATACAAGAAGTTCTCACTTTTTGTGCCTCGATGTAATAAAAAATTAAGAAGAACAAAAAAAAAAAATAATAATAATAAAAAATTTTAAAAAAATTCTGGGGAATGCTTTGCCAGGCTTTGCGTAGCTTTGCCACTTAAGTTTTGCTTTTCTGTTATGATTTTATTTTATTTTCCTTTTAGTTTGTTATGTTTTTATAACTTTCGTTAAGCTGTCGTTGCAGCCCCTCTCGTTGTTGCCGCGGACCGTGGCTGCAGTTAAGCTGCTCATTTATTGTTATTACTTTGAAGTGGACTTAAATGTGGCACTTTATATATCTCAAAAGAGAAGTTAAAAAATTAACTTGATTTTAATTCTTAAGCAACTTCAAGTAGGTTGGCTTCGAATAGCTGAATACTTAATATTTGAATGGAACAGTTTTAAAAGAATTACAAACTTGGAATTCAGCCCACTCCAGAGTTTGAAAAACTCTGGAAAAGGAAATCATAAGTATTTAATTAGTGTTTCAAATTTCCTACCAGAATATTATTTCAGAATCAAAATCAAAAGTTAAAGCTACACTTCACTAAAATTAATCTAGAGCATACTATCTATCAGTTTTGGAGTAACAAATTAAGAAGTTTCTATTAATAATTTATTTAGAAAAAAGTAGACTCTGACATAAGACAACTGGATTAAGCAGCTGTATCACACCAAGATGAAAGGCAAGATTAATTATCTGCAACATTAGTGGGGCCTGGATACAGGTCAGAGAGATAGACTATCAATCGCAGGTCAGAGAGATACACTATCAATCGCTGCATGGTCCAACTGGTATAGATAAAGGAGAAAATCACAATCGCGAAACAACGACTCCATATAAAGAAGAAAAAAAGAAAAAGAACTACTCGCTACATAGTCCAACTGTAAATTTAGAAGAAGGAAATTGCGAAACATCATCCCCATATAAAGTACAAATTAGTCCTTTTTTGCCAAGATAATGCACAATGGCCAAATCAAATTAAATTTAACTGAAAAGATTATTACCGGTTCATAGATCTATAAAAATGCTCTGTGGAAAAAGATTTGACTCCAATGAAAAAGTCAACAAGGAAACTGAGGCGTAAATCATTCTACAATGAGATTACGATGAATAAAATCGAATTTTGTCAAAAAGTCGTTATTTTATTGGTTATGCTATGGGCTTATCGTATCAATCGTAGTGTTAGTCAGGTTGGTGCCACACGATAAGGATAGAAAGTTTTACAGGTTGTAAATATTCTTTACTCTAAAACTAAAATAACGTGTTATTAATTAAATTGAATTGAGCGACGATCGATGGTAGATGTTTTAGCTAAGCACCACTGTTTAAGGTGTTGATTGAAGACGGAGCAAGTGCAAGTCTGACAAAATGCTGGTTGATTACTTTTGAGTTGATATGATTAAGTGAGCGCTATATAAGCTAGTTACAGATAGAGTAATGGCAGGTAAATGGCTGTAGTAGATAATAATTACCTGTTAATTACCTTAATTGATTAGAAATGACTAGACAAGCATGAGTCAGTTGTGTTTAATCAAGCCACAGAGAGATAAATGGCTGAACTAGTCTCGAAGAACTAGTTTCTATCAAATAAATAGCTTAAGTAGAGCTTTTTTAGCTGTTTGCATACTGGGTGCACTAAGAAGCAGTGGTCGTTAAGTGAATTTTAGTTTATTATTATAATTATTACATAAAGTTCCAATATTTATTCTTAAAAATTATATATACCTACATTGAAGTATACATCATTATGTACCAAATAAGTTATTCTTACTGGCAAATTAAATTTTGTTATTTCGCTAGAAATCAAAACATTAAATCCCTGTTTTGCTGCAAAGGTTTCCTCCAGTGAATGCGTTAAGAACAGCATTTTTATATGAAAAATCAAAATCAGTTACAATAATAATAAAGAATCGATTCTATGTGAGAATTAAAGGAATTTCATTCGGTCTTTATATATTAATGTTTCTATAATGTCTTCGCAGCAATAAAATGAAAGTTTACGGTGCAGAAAATATGAAATTGAATTGCTAGAAGTGAACTGCAGTGTACAAAGCAACCCAACAAACACAAATAAGTGCCTTAATGTGTATAGCAAAATAGGATGTCGTTTCCCAGCAATGGCGAGGTGCAACAGGCGCCAATACCCACCAACAATACGGGCAATGGCAGCAACATTCGTAGTAGAAGCAACAGTAACAGCAGCAACAGCAGCAATTCAAACCCAAATCGATGTTAATGTTGACTTTCTTCGCAGAGGAAAAAAATTCCAATTTCAATTGTTACAGAAAAATGTTGGTTTCTTGTAAAACCGTAGACGTCTATGGAAGAGATGATTGCTGGAATGCAGTTTCGTTAGAGTGAAATTAAGAAAATAAAGAAATGCACTCGAACTTCAATTCCTTTGAATCGGAGCGGACGACAATAACCTGCTGAGGTTGGCAACAATTTGAGAAAATTGAAAAATCGTTCTTAAAAATATGGATAAATTGATAAATTGAATACAAAAGAGATTGTGATTTTTCATTCTACTGTTGCACTATTTTTCTATTGGCTTATCTAATATTTCTATTAAATGCAGACTATTTTGATTGTTAGAGTTTTAAACAAAATATTCGATACATAATAGCATTCAATATCGAAAGTCTTGGTGCCTAAGTGTAGCGAATGATCGACCTTAGTACAGAAAATGTTTTTTTTTGAATCAACAATAAAATAATGTTAAATGGACTGCAAGTAAAACTTTCTGATATAAAAACGTAAACATTCAATCCTGAATAACAATGCACTCACTCACTACAATACTTCATTTAATTTCTTGTTGCGACGGATTTATAATTGAAAAAAACATGAAGGGAATATTAATGGAGAGTATTTTGTTATTTCGACGGATTTTATGTTTCGTGTACTTGCATAGAGCAGCAATATGGAAGAACACGAATACCTGAGAAGTATTATCCTTTACATACCATATAATATACTTAGATTTTGAAATGATTCATTGGACTGTAGTTACACAGACAGTTATTTACAGATATTTTCCTAATTGGCGAGAACTCCCATCTTAGGTAGGTTGAGTAAACAGCAATTAAAAAATACATATATATGAGATTCTGACTCTTACAGGCTAAGAATGTCCTACAAAGTATCTGTTAACTATGTCAGCATCTGTCAAATTGAATCTGTTTGTGATAAGAGTGGCGGACTAAAGAAAACATTACTAAGATATGTTTTCATGGCCAATGTAGGAGGCGGCGAATTATCTTACGGTGGAGGAAATCGGATCATAATTACACCTGGTGTATAGATACAGTGATTTTTTGTATAACAGTCTCCCAGTCCCAATCAGATAATACTTTGGACAAAGTGCTGTTGATGTGGAAAATACGAACGGTATTATATTTGGTGTACAGATACAGTAACTTTTTGTATAGCAGTCTCAGAGACGAAGCAATCAAATAAAGCTCCTGGGTAGAGATCAGTCTTAAAGGTAACATTGTGTGTGTAATAGGTTTTTAACGAGACGGTTTTGATTTGTTCCCGAGATCTGGAATCAGGTATTGACATATCACACCTAGATGATTCTTTATCATTTTTGTGTTACATTAAGGATTTTCGAGAAGCAGAAGAATGGTTTAAGAAGAGGTTAGAAATAAGGTTCGTAAGAGTTCGAAGTACTACCTTTAATAAATATTGGTAAGCAATTTTCCTTCTTTAAGAATGGGAAAAGAATTTTATCAAGATACATAAAAAATCAGTAATATAGTTCGGAAAATACAACACAGAAAGTCTTTTGTGTAAGATATTAAGGCATACTGAGGTTAGGGTATAGTTCGATAAGAGCAACGAAGCGGTCGCAGTAATAACAATAATATCTAACCAGGACAAAGGTAACAATTTAAAGGTGCTACCAAAGACCAATAATAACTGCATAACAATTCTAATAAGCAGATGTTGACTACATAAGAACCCAAAAATGTTAAAGGCCAAAAGTGTTAAATGATATGAAAAATTGCATATAAGAAAAAAATCTATTGAGTGAACCCACCTTCTGACTAGTTTACGACCAGAACCTTAGAGAGTTTGGTGAAACGTAAGGCTAATATAAATGACAACTGAATTCAGGAGAAAATTACATGTAAGGACTAATATAAGAAGAAAAATGAACATACCATAAACCACAGACAAGTTCTCTTCGCGTAGCTATGATGTCAGAGATTTTGTTGGTTAATAAATAAGTATAGGAAGGAGTTCAAGTAAGCAAGAGTATAACAAGTTGGATCGATATTGTCACCGTTTTTCTGTGTTTTGAAAGGTAGTGAGGTTTAAGTAATCTTAGAAAAGTTTATATAGAAAATATTCTAAAAGAAAAAAATTGTTGGGTAAATTTTTGAAATTGATGAAGTTTTCCGCCAAGAAAATCTAAAATTTAAAAACAAAAATATTTTTGAACCATTATTCCCATTTGTACTCATTTTAACATGAAATATTTTAAAAGATTTAATTAAATGATATATAATTAATTAAAAGCTATTGGGTGAATGCGGGTATTTGAATGTATTGGATTTAAAATACTAAAGATTTTTTGACTGAAGGTTTTTTTCAATAGTCTTTTCTCTAACAACTCGCTTCTCGGTATATACAGAAAAAGGATACTATACGATTTTTTGCGTTCCTTAGATTAAAGTTCAATTTTTCAAGACGGGAATAGCTCAAGATTAATTTAGTTACAAGTAACTTAAAATTTTTCAATAAAAAGAAATAGATTTAGGCCATTTCTCCATTTAAGCTTATTCAAACATAAATATTTTTTAGAGATTAAATCAAATGGTATTTAATGGACTGAAAATTAGTGTATGACTAAGATTATTTTGATCGGATTTGAGATGTTGGATTGTTTTTCACTGAACTTTTTCTTTTCTATCGGTAAATATAGAAACGAATCTCCCTACTACTATACAATTTTCTTTATTTCTTGGATTAAGGTTAATTTGGAAAAGTGTGATTTATATTATCAATGGTTGTGGTTGTTTGAAGGGAGAAGATTAAAGTAACACATGTGCTTGTAAGGAAATAATCACTGATTAAAAAGAAAGTAATTCGGAGATGTTGGACACTAGATAATCCAGTTTCTGTTTTTTCACATTTATCCATCATAAAAGTACTGGAGATGCTATGGATTACCTGGAAAAGGCTGAGGGCTGCAGTAACACAAATACTTATTGGGAAAATATCAATAAGTGAAAGTGGTGTTTTAAGAGAAATTGTTTTTATATACATTAGATAATCCGGAGTCCGTTTTTAGGCACTCACTCTTTATAAACTTTCTGGAGACGCTCAACAGAGATGGCTCAACTGAGTGTAACCTTGATTTAATTTAAGTTCAAATATCTTTGATTTCAAAAACGTTTTGCTATAATAATGAATTGCATTGTTTATGCAGCAGACAAAATCAAGACACGACGGCGATGCGAATAAAGATGAGAGTATTTTAGTATTCGCTGGTCGCAAGGTGCGATGAAATACATGCACTTCACATCTGCAGCGTCACTGTGTTATGTATTTTACCTAAATTGCACCTCAGTTATGTATTTAAACTAATTAAAGCTTTTGTATTGTGAACTTATGCGCATAGGCACGGGGCACGGGGCACACACACACACACGCACCCGCTCACTAGGGCAGAAGAAAACTCAAATAAACACTTTACACATTTTCCGCACAACACAAAAGCCTTAACAACATTTTCATTGTGCGCGCACAATACGATGTGTGTTCGAGTGTGTTCGAGTGTGTTCGAGTGTGTACGAGTGTGTACGAGTGTGTATGTGTATGTGCAAATGTATGCAAGTGTGTGCTTTGGATTGCATTCATTTGAAACAAAATTTAGTGAAATTTTTAAAATGGCTGCACGTGTCTAAAGTACTTTTGTGTGTGACCGCATACGCATACCTTCCTTTACGGCGACGACTCCATATGCAGCGACGAGAACTCTGACTCTCTGACTCTCGTACATATGCTGGATGTGCTGCATGTGCTGGATGTGCTGCATGTGCTGGATGTGCTGCATGTGTTCGGGTGTGCACCGATGTGTACATCGGTCATTATGAACTAATGTAAAAGTAAGTAACTCTGCAATGGCGTGCATGTGTGTTGGTGTGAAGGTGTGCGTCGGTTCTGTTTGCTTGAGTGTTTCCAGAAATGCTTGCATTGTCCGAATTTGTAGGCCACATACAAATTATTTATACAAAAATGTTGCCACGGCAAATTTGTAGTTGTTGTGTCCTTTTGATGTTGTTCTATGCTGGTCAGTGTTGAGCACAATTGAGCAGAGGCATGAGGGGCAGGTGTGTGCTGCTAGACAAGTTGTAATGAACACACACACTCACACTCACACAGAAACCATTTACTGGCAAAGTCCTCGGTTTCTGGTTGCCTGGAAAGCAATAATACTAAAGTTTTATTCTTTATTTAACGAAAATGTGCATTTGGTGTAATTTTGTTTGCTCTTTTCCATTCCGTTTTGTTGCTCTACCTTTGTCTTATACAGTTTTGATTCCTTTTTTTGTTTTTTTTTGTGTTTTGATTTGTTTTTTTTGTTTTTGTTAAGCGTATTTTGGCAATACACTAACACACTGTATATATTTTATAAGTTCTGACTAAAGGCACAAAAATTGGAAGTAAAAGGATTCGTTTTGTAATTGAAAGTAAATTTTACATGCCTTTCAACTCAATGACTGAATGTAATTAAAGGGTAAAAATGCTGCAGAAGAGAAAATAAATACACGCAAGAGGCGACTGGATTTGTTTATGAACAAACGCACCAATCATGTGTCCCCTCCTCTGCGATAATTTAGTTGAATAAAATGAACTGTAGCCTATTTGATAAGGAAGTATCCTTACAAGTCATTTAATTATGTTAAAAATCAATACAGAGGCTTACCCCTTATCTGCTTACTTGTTAAAATGTCCATAACAAACCGTTCTTGAGTTTCGTCCTAACGCAACACTCATACAAGGGCGCCTCTGCTACTTGTATGCTTTCTCTTATCACATAAATCAAGTATAGTTAGTGATCCTTCCACCGAAGACACAGTCTAACGCTACCACTTCTCCTCTAACTTATGCTTCAAACACTTGTTACGCTGAATCATCAACATCTATTCCAGACATGACCAAGCCGCTACATTTATGTCGATCTACCTCTACCACTTTTCCTTCAACAAATGCTTCAAACACTATTTACACTGCAACATCATCATCTATTTCCGATATGACGAAACCGCTACATTAATATCGTTCTACCTCTACCATTTCTTCTACAACTAATGCTTCAAACACTTCTTATGCTGGAGCATCATAATCTATTTCCGATATGACCAAGCCGTTACATTAATGTCGTGATAAAGCTTATGCAGCTCGAGATCCATTAGAATGCGTTAGTCGATGCCAACTCGTAGCGGACCCAAAATCTTACATAGCACATATTGGATTTGTAGCCATGATTTATCTCCGGCATGACATTATTATTGTTCATCATAGTGTTGCCAAGGTACATGAAACCCTTTATTAGGTCGGTGTCCGAGGGACGCACATTTTTATAAATAGCCAATATATTCTTCGTATTGCTCTCATTCACCATAAAGCCTATTTTCGCATATTTCTTTTTGATAGCATTAAAGGCATTTGTAACATTATGTTTTCTATGCCCAATGATGTCGATGTCGTTATCGTAAGCAAGAAGCTGAACACATTAATAGAAAACTGTGACATAGAGATAAACACGTGCCCTGCGAGTGATCACTTCCATGATGAAATTGAAGAAATTACATTATAATGTATCACCTTGTCTTAGCCTCACACGATATCAAAAAATTTGGAAAGACTCGATCCTACCGTGACGGAGCTACGAGTACTGCTCGTGTATTAACTTAGCAGATATATCAAGCGTAGACATTGCGGCATAAACGCTGATATTTATGGGGCTATCGAAAATTGCTTTCCAATCAACAAAAAGTTGAATAGTTTCGATATTATGTTTATAGGAAATTTTTAAAATAAATTGTAATAAACACTCTGCGCATAACGCTAGTAAATTTAAATTAAAAAAATACAATAAACGATAAAGTAGCAAACTTTTTCTCTGTCAGTGACTCGAGACAAAATATTATTTAATAAAAAATACTTCGTTCTATTTGAAGAGATATACTTGAATATATTCCTCCATATTACTTATATATATTTGGATATATATATATGTATTAAATATATATATACATATTACATTATAGTTTTATCTCTAAATCTAAAACTAAATCTATCCCTTTAAATTTGGGTATTTAACAGATCTTTCGTTGCTACCGAAGAACAGTCTGTTTAACTGGGGTTGAAAATGTATTTCTCTTAAAACCTATTTTGATGCCAAAACCAAGCAGTCATAAAGAAAATGCTTGATTACTGCATTAATATATAAATTTCCAATACTTCTTCTTTTCTTTAGAAGTGATGTTGACATTAATATTGACTCTAACACACATCTTTAGGTTCGGTGACTTACCTATGGATGATATCATGGTAGATATTTTACCAGTCATATCTTAAGTCCAAGTAGCATAGAAAAAGTAATTTACCACCTTAAATTACAATAATCGGTTTCGTGTGATTGATATATTTGAGTTGGTTCTAATTTCACTGCAGCCAGTGCCTTAAATCAAAGTACTCATAGTTAACTTTGAACTATTTTGCGGTTGCATTCCGCTTAAAAGTTGCATAATTCACTGTTAATCAGCACTCGGATTTTCATGACGGCAAGGATTTAAACGTAATACCTCTAAGAGGTACTCGAGCTCTTCTGATTAAAATGAACGAAGCAAAAAACTGTTTTGGTTTCAAGTAATTACTGATACTTTGTATACATTTATATTAAAATCAAACCAATTTATTTCTCCTTGAGAATACCTGAACATCTTAGCCCATATCTTGGCTAATGTTTTTACTTGAACACACCCGCCCCCCTCTGTGATCATAGTCAAATTAATTTAATTTATCGTTTCTAAAGTCGAATATGCCACAGTTTATTGTTTTACCATAAATTCTGTTGTTCAATATAATGTGCAATGGAACAGTTAATAATCTCATTGTTCTGAGTGTGTGAGCGAGAAGGAGCGTATGGAGTGTACCGAGCGTGTGTTTGATTGTGAATGCGAAAGTGAAACAAATGTGTTTAAGGATTAAGCAGCAAATCGTACAGATGTACAGATGTACAGATGTGCATATGTGTTGACGTTTATTTCAATAAGGAAACAATAAATACATCATTAAGGAAATTGAATTGCGTTCATGTGTGTGGAAATATGCGTGTCCTTACAAGTGCCTGGCGTTATGTACATAAGTGAGAATTTATTAGATTGTCTCATCAGCAAACAAACCATTACGTACAGTACTCTGCGTTCAAAGGATTATTAGAGTAAAATAAGGATTTCCTAATGATTTTTTTATGACTACCAAAAAAAATTTATAAGAAAACTAATTTTCTAAAAAAAAATTATTGGCAACTTTGATTTTCTGCTAATGTGTTTCTTTCAAACAATTTACGATAAATAATAAAATCAACTTAAAAACATTACTCAGATATTCACTAAAATAAATAAATACATAAATAAGTTTTCAACTATATTCGCAAATATATTTTTGAACTACTTTGTACTTGATGCTCTATGCTTTTTATTTCATAAACGAATATTATCAATTTTTCTATAGAGTTTGTTCAGATTTCTAGATAATCATAAAATAATTCGTCGTTACTTGTGTTCCTTTAAGATACCATTCTAGACGTATTTATATTCAAATTATTCGCATCATACATTTCACTTCATCAGCGACAATCAAGTAAATCCGTTTTGCCAAAGACTGTCTAGTCTTTATAAGATCTTTCAACATCCATCGCATATCTGTAGGGATTAACTCTCATAATAGCTAACTTTATAGTGCAATGGCTACTTCGTGGTTTTCCGATTGTCAGACTAATGCAAAAAATTTTAATATTGGCGTTGTGATTTCATAGCACCATAATTCCTTCCTGGTCTCACGATTTCAAGTTGAAAGCTCTCATTTTGGCATCGTAATTTTACGGCGCAATAGTTGCTTACTGGTACTAGGATTTTCAGCTTAAAGCAAAATCTCCCTCATTGACATCGTAATTCATTGGTACAATAGATATTTGTTGGACCCAAAATTTTCAGATTAAAGCGTAAAACTTTCATACTAACACCTTAATTCAATTATGGGTACTGCGTAGTCCCACGATCACCAGATTAATGTAAAAAACTTTAATATTGGCGTCGTTATTCTATACCGGAATAGTTGCTTCTTGGTTCCATGTTTTTCAGATTAAAATGTATAAAATTCAAACTTATTTGCATTTTGGATCATTCTATGAAACTCTATTTATTTTATAGATTATAGATCATTATAATAATATTTATTTTTTTGTTTTAACTTTTCAGATAGAAAAATTAATTAAAAAATTCAAAAATTAAAAAGAAAGTTCTTTTCAATATAAAATTAAAATTAATTTTTCTTGAAATCCATTGATTCGATTTTTGAAGAAAGCAAATATATACATATATAATTAAAATAACAACAATACTATATTACTTATGCTGCTTTGGCGTTCAGAAGAAATTGGTTTTTAGGAAATTACTTCTAAAGAAGTTTATTAGACTGTTCATTGGTTAAGACGAAAGATCTATTAAATTATTTAAATTCGACAGGATGGATTTAGTCTTTATTTTTCTATATTAGGGGTTTTTTTTTTTTGAGGAATGAGTAGCAAAATGGTGGAAAATCGTTAATTGAGGTACTTGTAAGTTATCTAATAGACTGCCACTATAACCAACGATATTACTAATGACCACCTATGAATACCCATAATTATGATTCAATTTTGTTTTTTTTTTATAAATTTTCCTTTTATTATTTCTAAATGTGAATAGGAAATGTTGATTTCTATTAGAAAAAAGCAAAAAAAAAAATACCAATTTTTCTATATTCGAAGAAAAAGGATCATTTCCAGGGTATCAGTTCATTGCTCTACCAGGCACGTATGTGTGAGCACTTTTTTCCGAAACAAACGCCAATTGAAAAGCTTTTAAGCACAACGACGTCACGTAAAATATTTAAATCCTGTGAAACATTCTAAGCTTGTTTTCCAATCCGGTGCGTCCGATTTGTGTAATTAAATTTAATAAAAAGAGGAGAAAGTTAAAACTAAACAAAATTAATTGTCAAACTTAAGTACGCAGACGAAATTAAAATTTCTCCCTTAAGTCGAGAAACATTTCAGACACGTTGAAAAGTTGAAAATTTGTTTCGGCACTAAGTAAGTTGAGTCCTGAAAGCTTGCACTGGTCGTTGCTTAACACCAGGAAGAAACTCTATTTATTTTGAGTGATTTTAATGCGGTATTCAACAGTTGTGAAAGTTTCGCCCCAGGTTCCTAACGCAATTTATGCTACAATCATTCGCAGATACTGCCGATTTCATTAACACGATAAAGGAGCAATTAAAAGTCCTCGGACAACTCACTGACGAAGAGAAGAAAGCAATTTATATGTGTGCATTGATTGAGGGTAGATATGTAGATACGTAGATACGTAGATATGTTTAAAATTTTAATTGAAAAACTGAGATATTTTTGAAAAAGTAAACGAATTGTGACAGATACAAAACAAAGAATGATTTCAAAAGATCGAAATGAAATTGAATAATTCATTTAATATAAATTTAAACTAAATAGATTGGCTCTGTCTAGCATAATTTTGTAAAACTCATATTTGCTTATAAATATCTTTTATAATAAACTCCTCTCCTTGGGCTAAGACACAATTGTTGTTTTTATCCTTTTGCTATGCAAGGAAATTATATATTTTTTCAACAGCAACTGCTATTGACAGTTTGATTTTTGGTTTTAACTCACTTCGACATTTCGATCCCTTTTTAAAATGATTAAGAAAGAGTTGACAGTTTTTTCTTCCACAAGTTTTTAAGTACGAGTATATTTGAAATTTTATATTTAAGTCCCCCGAGCTAAGTCTGTCACCTTTTCACCCTCCACCCTTATATTTATTTGTTTACGTGTATATATCTTGCTTTTGTCAAGCTCCTTACGTTGACTGTGCGTCATATTGTCATATTCCCTCTGTCTACTGTCACTATTAATTTTCCAAATCACTTATTTCTCTTGGCTGGCTTTGCTACGGTTCGCAAGCAAACACCGTCCAACTTTGCGGTTAACCTTCTTTTTGTTTCCTTTAGTTTTGTTTA
>NC_051848.1:45291861-45404293 GCF_002237135.1 Teleopsis dalmanni
TTTGTATTTCTTATATTTATATAATTCTTAAATATATTTATATTTACTTATTCGTAAATAATTTTTTGAGACTACAATTACCAAGTGTGGTACGCGTATCCGTATATATATATGTCTCTCATTGAGGATTTCCTTATGTATGCATAAAGAGATTTTTTCGAAAAGTAGTGAACTACAACAGCAAACATTTTTTTTTATATTATTTTAATTAATTGATTTTCTGGCTATTTTCTAGCAATTATTTTTGAATTTTCTAGCAAATCTTCTAGCATTTGCATTTTGCTTACTTTGTTTTTGTAGTCAAAAATAATTACTAGAAAATAGCAACAACAATTCAAACCCTGCTTGGAAATAATTCTAGTATTTAATTATTCGTAAACAATTTTTTGAGACTGTAAGTACTAGGAATTGAAGTCGTGCCCTGCCAAATTTGATGCGCAGAGTCAGCGTACCTGAACCAACTGTCCCAAAATATTTTATTATATTTATTATAACGTTATTGAGACCCTATGCTCCTCAAGGTGATAAAGGCATTAAGAAGAAGAAGAAGATAATTACATATATTTTATATATAATATATATATGACCCAAAATATTTTATTATATTTGTTATAATGTTATTGAGGCCCTATGCTCTTCAAGATGATAAAGGCATTAAGAAGAAGAAGATAATTATATATATTTTATATTTGAATATTGTACTTATTTTTATTTTAGTTTTTAGTTTTTATTCAATTTGTGTATAATGTAACGACGCATTAGTTCTCCTAGTTTTTAGAAGTTTCTTGTAGAAATACTTTTTTTTTGTGGTTCTGCATTTTACTGCTGAACTTTTGTATCTCAAGTAATCTAAGGGTATTCATCTAGGTAGTATTGTAATCAATCTAGGAAATATATTCAATCATATTTAATTAATTTACATACATCTATTAAAAAACAATTCGAATAGATAAACCTCGCCACATTATATGGTGTTCTGATGCGGTATTGACTGATTTAGTGAACGGCCAATAAATAAAAACTATTTCCATACGTTGAGAGATATATACACTCAGAGTCGATAAATGATATAAGAACAAATATATCTCAAATATTAAGCATATTTCATTTATATTTGGGAATCGTTTCAATTTTTTGGTATTAGGTTGGTGTAAAATTTTCTTATCTACAATTATCTAAATTCGTTTTCAGTATTTTATTCCGAATTATAAAAGCTATAAAATTATTTTTAAATAAAAATTTAAAAATTAATAAAGCAAATATTTTTTATTTCTCATATAAACGATGTTTCTTCTGTTTTTATGTTCGAGGAAAAAAAAAAAATAAAAAATTTAATTAAAATTTAGAATAGTTGGTAGATGCGGTGAACTGAGGCTATACTGGATTGTATCTGTTGTCTTTCTCAGCTGTTGATAATATAAAAGAATAAAGAATATTAAAAAATATTCTTTACTTCTCTGAAAATAGCAGATAATAATTGTTGAGTATTCGATGCAAACAAAAAGTTTCTTTGTGTGACTTATGAATTTAATGCAACTAAGAAAGTATCAGTGAAGTTTATATTGCGAGACAACAATAAAAGAACTTTACTTAACATTTTTTTATTTTTTTTTTTAAACCAAATAATTTCAATTGTTTATAGTGTTTAATAAGAAGACAAAATATACAAAAGTAATATATCATAGTTTTTTTTTTTTTTTGGTTTATATCGTTCAAAATGTGTGCTTTTATACGCAAGCACAAAAATATTTTTCAGATATTTTAATGGCTCTAAAAAGTTTTTATCTGCCAAATATATGGTGAAATTATAAAAGATTTCACAAAACTTTTATACACTTTTAGTTGTTATTTTATTATGAAAACATAAAAATTATAAAGCCACAGAAAATTAACGATTTAACAAATTTGCCTGCAACAACAACAAACTAAACATTTGACAACATTTGTACTTAGAACAAAAGATATTTTTCTCTATAATTGCGCATACTTGTGTGTATACACTCAGCATCGAGTATCTCACAAATATCTGATATGCGTTTACATGCCACGAAAATATACCACTTGATATCTGTAAGGCCATAGTGGAAGACATCGTAACTAGTGAGAGTAGTTAAGTTTAAGATATGAATTCTATATAAAGGATATGGTGTCTATTTCAAAAAAATTGTAACTATTTAAGCAATATATTCTAGTAAAAAATATAAATATATTATTAAAGAAAAGTTTTTTGAGTACCAGATATATATAAGATTAGATCTCTTGTACTCTTGTACAGCAAACAACCTTTTTTGGTTCACTACTATTCATTCAACGTTTCATGAATCTTTTTATGCTTTCCACGTAATAAGATTTTCCTGGATCCAATGAATGTGTATCTGCATTTGTTGGTATGAAAGAAAAAGTTATTCTATATAGCTAAGCCTTCAGATTTGGTAAAAAAAAAATTTTAATAAGGAGAACTACATTTCAATGAGATACTAATTCGTTATAATTTCATCAAATTTTCTTTAGCTATTACTACCTCTAATTGTATTCGGTCTTAATAAAATAGCACTTCCCTTCTAATCAAGTGATAATTCATATCTTCTAGTAATCATTTAATATCAAGTCATTGAATTATTGTATATAGTATGTCATTTTTACAGTAGGTGAAAATAATAAAAGCCATAATGCGACATTTTCGCTCAGTACAACTACCAACTCAACTCATCTCATTAAATCTACTGTAACAATTACTATCTGTAATCGTAACTGGTCTAAATAGTATAGCACATTCTTTTAGATCAGCGTCTTCCTTTCTTCGAACAATCATTCAATATCAAGTCGCTTAGACGAAAAACTCAAAAAATTCTCTAAATTACGAAATACGAGTAGGTATTTGTAGTGAGGTCAGTGGTTGGAAATTATATAGTCAACCACTTCGTATAAGCATCTGATATAGTAACGTATGATTTTGGAAAGAATTGCATTTGAAGATGAAAGGAAAGCGTTTTAGAGGAGCGGAAGCTCCTTCTTCTTATTTTATAGAAGATTTCAGCATTCATTGACTGTGATTTAATTTATGTTATGGAAGATTTTAAATGGCAATCATTGTATTGAGTCCGAAGCGAAAAGTTTTGGTTAAAATTATTTGATTTTATTTATAAAAACTACTCTGTACTTTGGAATATAAATTAATATATAAACTAGTATATATTTTGTTCATCCACCTTTTGAGCATATTTATGAAAAACTATAATGTGTATGCGGTTGAATTAAGTGTTATTGGAAGAACTTAGAACACCCTATACTTATCAAGCAAGAAGCAATTTTAAAGGATCTTTTTTTTTCTATTCAACATTATAGGACAAATTTATTTTGTTTTAATGTGGAAACACATTTCCACTGTCAAGATTACACAAGTAGATTTGAATTTTATGTACGTGGGCTTAAATACTTTTTAGTTTTTTCCTTAATGATAAACATATTATGTTTTTATGGCTGATGCTTCTGGCATTTTTAACTGATAAATGCTGAGTGAATAATTGGGGAAATCTTTATGGGTTTACTCTTGACATTTGCTTAGTTCTTATTTTGGTAATTAGTAAAAATGAGCGGAATGGTCTCCATAAATGGAAACGATGCCACTCAAATCACTACCATCGAAAAAGGTGAACTTACACATAAATTTATTTTATTTTGCATACACTATTTCAAATTAAGGATACTATCTCTGAAAGCAATTAAAATATAAGACTATATGTAACCCATTTAAAGTTTTAATCATTTTCATTTTTTGGCCTATTAACATTTTTACTAGTTTTTAAAAGCAGCCGGAGGTGCCTTTCTAATGCGTATCCTTTGAAATATAAAAAAAAAATTGTTATAAATAATTTTTTTTTGTTCTTTTACACGAAAAAGGAATAGAATTTGTTTTTAACGCAGGAAAGATTGAATAATCACATATGCTTATTTTTGCAGAAAAGTATAATTCGGGAAATAATTCATAAAATGTTATACAAAGAACATAACCAAAGATAAAGTTAATTCTTTTCAATTAAATTCTATCTTCAAACCTTTATAGATAATCTATGCAATCCATATATATCATAGTTGTAATAATAGTTGAGTTAGGTGGAAGTGGTGGTCTGCTTGTGCTCAAATAATGACGCGTTATGATATCATGGATTGTATTGTTCAAACGCAGAATAGAAGCGCCCACAAAAGGATTGCAGAGATCAACTAACGCACTAAAAAACACGACTCCCCGAATTAAGTCAAAGTAAACCAACCTGACAAGTCGATAAACTTAGCTGTCTCTTTTTTTGCATGATGATAGTTCCGTAAGATCATTAAGAATGACACACGGATTTACGAAAATAATGAAGTAACGGAAAAAAATATTGGTTTTTATTCTATGTCCGAAAGCAAGTTTTCGTCTTAGTTGAGAGTTTTGCTTATTTTCTTTACCTAAAGAAAATTTAGTAAAACCGGTAATACCACATCTGCAACGTTTATAATTTTTTCATGTGTTAATAAATGGCTTGATGTATGTTATATATGTTGCATATATATATATATTGCTTTTGATATAAGTTTACTGGTTAAGCTTCTATTACAGAGAGTTTTGTATACTTATAAAAATCTATTTTCGCAGTTTCTACACGGCATCGAAATCTTTTGATGCGCTTTCAGCTATCACTTATTCATATTGTTGTTTGGTTAACAGTTAGAATAGCTATAGTTAGTTATATTTTTGCTTGAAGGTTGATTTTATTTTTATAGTTAATAGTTTATAGTTTCGGATCTACAACTAACGAAGCTCCGTCTTTCCCGACAATTGGATATGCAACTTCGTTGCCGAATATCTTTGTGTAACCCCAAATCCATAGTTTTTCGAGACACTCCATCATCAGTCTTCATGTCACCTGATGACAATTGAGTGCTTGGATAACAGCTAGCCTGGATAATGGCTATGCTGTGATTCTGATAGCAAGATTTACTGCGGAAGTACATACATATATATTTTATCAAATTTTATCAAAAGGTTGTGTTCTTACCTAACGCATCTGGGTATTGCCAGTTATTTATAGTTGTATTAAATTAATGTAATAAAAAATTAAAGATATTTTAAGTGCTTTAAAGTCCATTTGAAGATATTTTCAGTTTTACAAATAACATTTTAGACAACGTACTTTTGCCGCGGCGTTCGTCTTTTGAGAGTAATGTAACGTTTTTTACAGCTCAATTTTCGTAACATTCAAGCAACACTTCAGAGAATGGACAAAAAATATCTTAGCACCTGAGCATTTCCTGCAAATACTTGTAAGTGATGCGGAAAATGTTGTCACACACAACTCAGTTTAACTGCAGTGCACTACTTCACTACTTCACTACTGCAGCACTTGACTACTTACCCACTAGTCTGTGGAGGAGGTAACTTAAGTTAATGGACAAACACAACACTTGCCATGAGGAGATGTTTGCAGAGTGTCTGTTTAGAATACTTCACCTTCATCATGATGATTTTACACTGCCTTGCACTGCTTTGAAAAACTCCTTAAGAATTATTTCAGTTCCTTTTCAAACTTTTTCCCTAATAGTTCATATGTTCATTCCTTACTGAAAAGGCGAAGATAAAAACAAAAAAAAAAAATAAAAGTTAAAAATAATAGAAGAATAATACCATATAAAAGTATTTGCTTAAAAATATTTGTTCAAGACTTGGTAAATGTGAGTATTACATGATATAAATCTAAATCATCTTTAAAAGAACTTTGTGAAATGCATACCAGACTATCGGGCTTAAATCATATTACATTTGCTGATTTTTAAAATAAGCTTAAGTACGGTACGGCATACGAGCAGTTTCAGTGGGGTCCGTTGTGAATTCGATTGCTTACAAATTTAAATTTCTGCAAACAAGCAAGCGATTAACGCATATCCAAATAGAGGATATCTTGTACAATATATGGCAATAGGTGAATAATCACAAATCTTTTTATTATTTAAAATTTTAATTTTAAAAGATTTTTGCTCATGCAGCACTTTTACCATATATTGCTTTAATGATGCACAGCTTCAAATTAATTACATCAACTGCAGCAGCTTATCTACTTCCGCTGATAGGCGAATGGCGAAAGGCGAATAGCGGGTCCTTACATTATTCCATGACTGCAGATGTGTTGACTGCAGATAGTTTATAACTGAGGTGTGCCATGTAGTTTGAAATCAATAAGGAAAACAAAAAAACAACAACAACAACAACAACTAGCAAAACAAAAACAAAAACAAAAACAATAACAAATGAAACTTTTTAATGTGACAGGTAAAGTTTTTAATTCTTTCCCATGATATTTTTTTTTAGACATTGACAAAAGCCATTTTTATTCCACCGACATAATACGGATACAGAGTTAATGTCAATAAGGATGAAATAAAAAGTTTAGAAAAAATGTTCTGAACAAATAACGGTAAATAAAAACTTTAGCATACTATCGAAAACAAATACGAGAATAGGACAAAAAATGGTAAACAATGTTATTGCCGGCATTTCCGTAGAGATTGTAGGGCTACAAATGCAGACATGGACAATAACAATACACTCCAAAAGGTTTCAACAAAGGAGCAAATGGAAAAAAATTATTTAAAACAATACCAGCCAGCGACACAGTTACCTGTTGGAATATTGCTTTCAGCATTTCAGAAATTGGTGCTATTGTCTGTCGAAATGAATTAACACATTTTTAATATATACATTAATGGTAAAAATAAAGCCTTTAATATCAAAATAATCATTTCGAAGCTATAATATTTCAAGTTATATAAAATATTAATCCTTAACAAAAAAAAAAAGACTGAGACAAATAAGAAGAACAACGGATCACTAATCCTGGTAACGAGTATACGACTTATGCGCATTAAAGAAGGATATTATAGTAAAACATAATGGATGACTTAAATAATTGTAACAAATAAACGGCTTAGGCAAAGTAAAGAAGGTAACTATATTAAAACTTAGGAAACAAATATACTGGGAGAGATAACAAGGACAATATATTACTAATAATCGTAACGAGTAACCGACTTAGGCGAAGCAATAAAGAAGGAAACTTTAGTAAGCCTTAAAAAACACGTAGACTGAGACTGATAAGAAGGGCAATGGATCAATAAAAATAGTAAAGAGTAACCGGCTTAGACACAGTAAAGAAGGACAACTATAACAGTACAATAACTGAATAATCGAATAACCGATACAGTAAAGAGGGAAAACCACAATACTCGGCACAATAGCGCATTGTAAAAGGTCGGTTTAAAGACAGATCGACCCTCCTTTCCCCTTGACAATGTTGTATGTAACATAAAAATTATCCGAATCCGCAAAACCACTGCCAAAAAAAAAAATACATTCTCAAGTATAACAACACCTCGCCCCCTTTTTTTCAACATTTCCTATTGCACTATTGATCCGATATTGTGAACCCTTTTAACACCATGTTTCCGTTGGACTCATTAAATCAGTTTTACTCATTAAGACCGCTAATGAGGTTAGTTTATCATATAAAGAGCTTTTATATAGATGAACTCATTACAAATAAATAAATAAATCGACTGATTTAAGGGCGAAGAATATCGAATGTAAAATAAATGCATTATATATAAATAATATTTAAAAATAAATTTTCCACCAGAAAAATGACTAAAATTTCAAATATTTGTCATATGTTTTGTATGTAAAATGTAAACAAACTATTTCACAGGCATAAATTAGCTTATACCAATGGAAACGAGCAAATCTTAATTACATCAACAATAGTAGTTTTAGTTGCAATGTAAACATGATATAACAGAGAACTATCAAAGTTTTGTAAGTAAAAAACATATCTTAAATATTATATTTTAATAATGTGTCTCGCATTCGAAATAATGAAAAGTCTTCTTATTATATTTTTCGGTTTATCGATAGTTTACTGTTTGTTTGTCTAATGTGCAACATAAAAAGAGAGAACTTTTTTTGTTGGTTACTTGTCTGGATGTCCTCTCAGTCTACGAAACATATGTGTTACAATAAAATATTTGAGTTATACAAACAATAATCTTACCCGATAAAAAAAATATTAATTAAAATATATTATTTAATTTTTTGGCAATATATTTTTACAAACACTTTTACTTTTCGATTATGATAAGTTCTTGCAGTCGAACAAAAAGAGAGTTTTCCGAAAGTTAAGTCAGAATAGAGGTCCATAAATCCTAAACACATATATGTCTTAAATTAAAATCAAAGAAAACGTTTGTTTTTTATTTTCTAAAAATTTTATGCGACACTATAAAAGAATGGCACCTTAGAAACGACAATGGTTCCATATTTTACAAGCGTTTCGTAATGTAAGGAAGGTCATGAACTAATATCTTTTTAAAGTTTATGCGATTTAGTTTTTCATTACATAAAGAAAGTCTTTGAGATAGTGATACCCTAAGGAAGGTAACATCTCTATATTTTCTAAAAACGTGGAAGTATTTTCCAACAATAAAGAGAGTTTTTCGGATAATGACACCCCAAAAATGCGAATTATCTAATTCTATATAGTTCATAAGTTAATGACATCCCAAGGAAGGTGATGATCTTTATATCTTTTGGAAGTTTATCCGCTTTAGTTTTTCATAATGTAAAAAGAGTCCTCATGATAGTGATACTCTAAGAAAAGCAATATCTCTACACTGTCGAGAAGCGTGTATGAAGTACTTTTAAAAAATAAAGATATTTTTTGAGAATATGAAGCCCCAACCAAAGTGTTTGTCCGTTGTGGTTTTTAAAAATGTAAAGAAAGTCTATAAGATGATTATAAGTCTATAAGATGAATTTTTTCAAAATGTAATAGGAGAACATTAGATTATTACATCCCTTCAAATGTGAAGATCCATTGGCACGTAATATATATGTATTAGACAGTAAACAGATGAATTGTAATGTGAGGTAGTTAACCCATCCCCTTCATATTAATTACTGCCCATGTAAGAAAATGACTATCTTCTAAATCATTTTATTAAGTTGTTTTTTTTAAGTAATAAGGACAATAACACTTGGCTCTTGAAAAATAAAATCTAATTTTAATTTTTAATAAATAAACAAGAAATAAAAAACTAAATATAAAATAAAATTAAAATTGATCCACTTAATTTATATATTTAGATAAACATTCGTTGAAAGGTTAAGAAAAAATTTCTATCGTGTCATCTATTGGTTCCAGTTTTTTATTTTGCTTAGATTCACGACTTGATGATAAACGAACTAAAGCTTAGGATTAACAATCATTTTATAAAATATAATATACGAGTAGTATCTCTTATTCTTGAAAGTCTGTGTGTTAAAACTTAATACGAAACGGTAATATTTTTGTTCCGATTTTTGTACCGATTCAATTAAAAAAATTCAATTCAGGTTCAGGTTTTTGTTGCAACTAATAAAACGGTTAATTTCCTTACAATTTAGGGTGATAATATAGATTAAAAATTTTTTTTTTTTGATTTGATTATAATAGTTTTATTTAAATGTTTAAAATTAATTTATTTTTTTCGGCGACTATTTTTTTCAGTTTATCGTTTTCGGTTCTATTTCCATTCATAAGGTCTATGTTAGATCAAATTTTTTCACTTATTCTCTAAGATTGACTGTAAAGAATGACATTGAAGAGTCTTATCAGACACATACCAATGGGCGACAACTGGAAAACTTTCGACTTTAAACGTTATAATTATCGTAAGCTTATTACAATGTAAGAATTGACTGTAGAGCCTAGATAATTGCATATCATATAGCATATGGGTTTGAAAATTGCTTTGTGGCATAGGAATAGTCGAAGTCTCTTTCATTAGTGAAAATAGGTGGTCTCAGTGGAGTTCAGCTATTATTATGATTGCTTCCATTTCAAAAATACTTCTTATAAGTATAATTAAATACTGGTTACAATTACTAAATAATAATTTTTTTTTTGTAATCAAACTAATCGAGCTACTAACTCGATTAAATGACATTAAATTATATTTCCATTTATTAAATTGGAAATGATTATGACAATTTTATTTTAGCAAAATTCAATATGGATTTGCAAGTGTTGCCAATCCATTTTTCAAAATAAAATTGTGTTTTTTTTAACGTAAACGCATATATGCTTCAAATAAAACGCTACTATTATTACAATATATTAGAAGCGGAATAAAAGTTACTCAGCGGTTAAAATTTCTGGCCATATTAGCAATACCAGTTACCAATTTAATTTAAAATTAACTTATTGCAAACCATCCAAAGCGTAAATGGTAAAAGTTACGTTTTAATGCGCAAACTTTATTGAGGAAATCCAATGGAATATAATCGAATAAAGTATTTGCTAAGGAAAAATTTGAACCTGAATGGAGGAGCTTAATTCGAAAGTGCAGTTACAAAGTAATATATTTCGAAATCAGCTCACACAATTAAAATATCCTCACACTTTTGAATGTATTTCTTGCAAGTTGCAACTCTTCACCCTTGAGCTGCACAAAAGGCGTAGACGCAACACTGGTACATTTACCTTCACATGGATGGAATAGTAGCCTTACAGAGTGCGGCGGAAACGGAATAACACTTCGGGATGTTTAAAAAAGATGTAGTTTTGGTGATTTTTGATATTTTTGAGGTGATTGATTGTTACCACTGGAGAAGCACGTATACATGATATATTTTAAAAAGGATTTTAATTGATTTTCATTATCCGAGTAAGAAAAGTTTTAAGAAACTAGATTCTGTTAGTTGGTCTACTGATGAACTCAATTTGAGCAGACGAGTTTATATTTAATTCTGCACACGTTAATTTATTTGATGCCAAACTAAGCTTCTCTGATATTTAGTTTCATTCACCCGAATAGCAATGAATTCTGATAGGAACCAAACTGCGACTGACCATTTCATATATGATGGCTATCTCCTCATTTGAAATTTTGTTAATAAATACTTTGGAGAATGTGTTTGCTTAAAATTGTACTTAAAAGATTTTGTTTGTTAATGCAATTTTTCTAGCAGCAAATATTATACTTAACTATTTAATAGCTTCTTTACTGAAACTATAAAGATATTTATTGCAACATCGAATCCCTTGTAAATAACTATATGGTATGAAAACAGTTCATACCAAGTTTATGCTTAAGTTTTTTCAGAGCAGAGTTTTTCAGAGTATTTCTTTCAAATATTGAATAATTTTTGATGTATATCGATCAATATAATAACACAAAAAGTTTACAATTGTTTTTTATACAATTATATTTCATTAAGATTGACGAGGCTATATTCGGTAATACCTCTTCCAAAAAATTCATAAAATCGCGCGTCTTTGGTAATGAACTCATTAATCGGGAAGTTATATAGAACATAAAGCACATAAGAATTATTTTTAAATTATATTTGAAGTTCAAAGCTATTTCTCACTATCGGAATGAAAATCAGTTAGTATGTAGACATACTTATCATGGCAATCCTTTACCATTTCCTCGTCAGCGAAGGATAAATCAGATTTTTAGTTTTTTTATTTCATATTTTATAAATTTTTTCTTATTTATCTTATTAGTTATCTAATTTATTTTTATTTTATTAAATTTATTATATATTTATTTTATGTTTTATAAGGTCTGTTATATTTTTATTTTGTTATTTATAAATTTTACTTGGTCGTATTAATTTGTGTTTTATAAGTTTAATAAATAAACTTTATAAATTTTTGCTATTTCTACAGCACTCATAAATAATTTAATTTCAATTTAAACTCACTTAAAAGATTAACGAACAAACATCAAATAGGAATGCAGTACAAATCGTCCAGAATCCTTTAAAAGCGCTTTAAATGCGCTCCCTACCGGTTGTTCCGATGCATCTACCAACGAAAGTGACACCAACTGGTGCATCACTTCAGTTGCTCGCATGAAAGCGAATACGAATATGGCGATGGCGATGGGCATTTGACTGCAAAAACCTAAAACGAAAGTGTTGGATGGTGTGTGTAGGGCGCTAGGGCGCTAGGGCGCTGGGGCGCTGCATCGGCAGTGCTTCCTGTCTGTACATATGGTTTAGTGGTTTCTGCATGCAGCATTAGATGAAACGATGCAGCCATGGTACGTAAAGCAGAGCCATCCATTCTTTGTGAGCAACAAAAACAGCAAATTGACAATGTTTGTTTCTATGTGTGTGCGTAGCTGTCCTTATTTTGAACAAACTTGTCTCATCATGGAACGAAATGCAATGGGAAGCTTCGAATGACACTTAACTTTAAAAAGCGTTTTTGAGTCAAATTATAAGAGAAAAAAATTTTAAATACCAAAAAGTTATAAATTTTCGCAAAAACAAGCATCTGCAATGAGATCAAGTTAGGAGCGAGGCATGTGGTGGTGTACACTCGTACACTCGTACACTCTACACTTGATATCCGAATTCTGTAGTGAAATAAACTTCCCGGCGACACCTTACTTCTTGCTACCCAATCTAGCAGAATGTGGAGTTATTGGAGTTGTTGTTCCGCTTATGCTCGTTATCGCATATTGTTGACGTTAAAGCTGCGAATCTGTTGCTCGTGGAGAAAGTAATGCCCTACGTTCAGAGAGTGTGTGGATAATTTGCTGAAGCAACCAGTGAAATAATTCATTTAGAAACCAGTTGACTGAAAAGAGTGAATATTCTCCTTATCCCAGTTTGGTGCAATATAAATAACGTAGGAACTTCAGATGCACAAGTAATTGGATATTCGTCTCAGTTGGAATTTCGTGTTTTGCTTCGATATTTTAGAAAATTTAATCATTTATATTTTCCCCACTTTTATCTCTTTATCTCTTTATTCATTATTTAATTATTTGCGTTACATGTTGTTTTCTATATTTTTTTTTGATTGTTGTATGCAATGGAAGGAATTTTTAATTTAAATATTTTAAATGATTAACGCTAAGTCGAGTAAGAATACAAATGCCGAAAGACAATGAATAATGGCAGATGTCCAAATATAAAATGGAATAATATTGTGTTCTACATATTCTTTAATTTCTATTATTATTGTTTATTAAGATTAAACTGAGTTATCAAGATAACTAAGATAATTAATATTACTAAATATAGGTTGTACAGAATTATACATTTTAAGGTTCCAAAAGAAAGACTAAATTAAACTGGCTTCTTATTGAGATTTTGATAAAATTTTTATTTCAATTAGTTACTAAAGGTTTGCCATTTTACGTGACATATAACATTATTCAAATATTTTCCATGGACATTATAGTACTGAAAGGATTTAAAGTAAATTTCGATGTCCGTACATGACCCCACATAGCTTGCTGCAATACAACGACTATTACTTGACAGATCTTAATTATTTTATGGCATGAATCTTAAAATTATATTATTTTCCTTTATTAAAAGTTATTGTTTTTACTAATGCAATGATTGTTTCTAATCAATTAGAATAGCCTATTGTGAGTGACAAAAATAATATCGTGAGTAACCTTCGAGCAGACCTTAACAGAAAAAATTAGATAGATGTGTTTATTCAAGTCTGATTGAGTGAACTTTATTACAAAAATGCTCATAATAGAAATTATAATAAACACAAATATTGGTGTCAGAAGTCTCTATGCATGTTTCTATGGTAAAGTACAGTAATAACAAATTCCAGTTGACGTTATCAAAACGTAATATTACAACAAATCTAAAACGGACCATGTTGGATTCTGACATTATCCGATTGCAACATCACTGATTAAAATAATCCACTATGGAATACACACTGAAAAACAAAATATTATTCGTGTGACTAGTGATCAGAATCGTAGATTTGAGTCTTACCTTCGTAACATTCAAAAAATAGGGGCATGCAATTACATTATCACTTCACAGTAGTGATGAAGTTATTGCAATAATATTGATAGTTATGTTATAGCGATAAAGTGATTTATAGTGACTTTTATGAATGCTATAGGTATTTGGCAGATGTTTGTAGGTTTTTACTCTACGAGGTGGGAAATTTCTTGTTTGTTGATAGATATGTCAAAAAGCTAAAAAGTACTCAAATTATTGAAAAAAATTTTATACGAAAATGATTCCTTTATTGCTGACATATGGTATAAATCTATATGGACGAAATTTATTTCATTAATTACTCAGACCCTGGTATTGTGCATTTACTTCGCAGATGTCCATTTGTTCAAAAACATGAATTTTGTTCGCAATTTGCAAATACCTTTTTATTAACGATATCTGTGCATTGAAGTCGACAAACAATTGTAAGATATTATCTATTAGATATTATAATCGGCAATTATAAGATATTCCTATACTCTATGATTTCAATTTCACTTGTTCAGGAGGACATAGAATGTAATTAGCCTTCTGGCACACTTCATTCGGGATAACTAATTGAGATCACTATATTGACTGATCGATATGTGAGAGATAATGCTGAAAGAAATAAAAGCCATGTTGAATAATATTATGTTTGTAGCAGTATTTAGTACTGAATACAATTGAATGAAGGAAACTAAGTGGTACATTCACTTGCGGTACACCTCCTTCGGGATATCTGAGTAAGTTTACTATTTTGATTTAAGATTTAAGAAAGTACTTTAGCTAGTTGTAGATTCGGGATATTTAAGTAAAGTAAACTATTTTGATTGATCGATGCAAAAAAGTACTTTAACTCGTTGTGAATACAGACATATCAGAAGATACAATGATTTCAAATATTTATGGATATGTATGAAGAAGATTTTGGTCAGATGAGAACCTAGCTTCCTAATTGTCAACCGTTTAATTTGACCGTTTGATATCTTGTAGATGTTTTCACATAAGTCAATTTATTGCTGTGAATTAAACATGAAATTACTATTACATACTTGAGATGAAAGAAGAATTCATCAAAAATTAAGAATGAATCAAAAATCAATTGGTTAGATTGCACCTGCGTTAGGTGAAGATCTTAGAATTGGGTTATAACATAATGGTCAAGCTCATATTATTATTCATATTAATTGTCTTTTTAAATGATTTAAATTTCAGTTTAAAGAATAATTGTTTATATTTGATAATGAAATATGTGACTTCTCGGGCTTAGCCTATTCATTCTTCAATATCAAACTTTAAAAAAAAGGAGAAAAATAAATTTTGTATTACAAAGCAGATAATCAACGCAACATAGGCTTATTTTAAAGGCTTTGACAATTCATCTATCAAATCTTGAAAGAGTGGGAACATCATTTGATGAAAAAGTATGAAACTGGAAAGGATTTCTGTTGAGAATTAAAAATTAATCCATCAAAAAAAATGGATAAAAAGTTAATAAATTTTTTATTTTCTCTTGTAATTTTATTTTTAAGATTTTAATGTATTTAAGTTTGTAATGTAAATGGTTTAACTATTTAGAGTAGTTGTTATATAGTTCACTTTTTTAATTATTTAATTTAATTTAAATTATTAATTTTAATTATAACTTAATTGATAAAAGGGCTAATATGAATAAAAAATAAAAGCTTAGAGATTGGTTATAGATTTTTAGTAAGTCAGTTGTAGTTTTAGTTAGTTATAGTTCACTATATAATATTAAAAACAAAAATAAAACGTTTTCTGTAATAATTAATTATTTGCTTATGAATTTATAGTGTAACTTGATTTAATTCAGTCCATAATTTAATCAACTAATCAAAGTTGATTATAATTCAAAAATTACTAAATCAAATTAAAGTTCTAAAGTGATTTATTTATTGATGATATCCAAAAATAAAAACAAAAATTATAACATATTTTTTAAATAATTTCTTTAGTAAATGACAGTTTTAAATGAAAAACTAAAATGCTTACATATGTATATTATAATAAGTATTGTATGCTAACAATGCAGAAGTGAAATATTAAAAATAAATAAATGTAATAATAATTTATTATCAAAAACATTTGAGGTTCACAAAAGAGTTTTGTTGATGTTATTGCCTGTAGAAGTTACCGTAACAAAACGAAAACAATTACATCAATAACAATAACAATAACAATAACTATTCCTAAAACAACATAACTTGCACCTTCGAGTTGAACGGTACAAATATCTTTTCATGGTAGAACGCACCCATGAACAAATATATTTTTAGTGAAATAATTCAAGAGAGCTTTAAAGGCAAACCGGAGCACCACAAATATATATAATAACAGAAAATTGTATATATACCCCACCGGCAGCCAATACAGCCAGTGCAGTCAGTGCAGTTAGTGCAGCCAGGGCAGGCCGTGCAATCATTGCACCCACTAGTACCGCCGACATGTCCATAAGTAAGGAGCAGCCAGAAAGCAGCAAATGCAATGCTACGTGAAGCAAACGAAACAATACTTAAAAATAGTTGCAATAAAAGGGAAGGAAAATAGAGTGGAACTATTGAAGGCAATAAAACTTCATTGATCCACGGATACTTACAGTTGTATATGAGTACGTTCCATTAGAAAGATTTAAGCTCCTTTCTCTGGGAGCATAAATTTATGTTTTAATATATTAAATCATTTAAGAAGTAAATGTAAAATTTCAAACATGCAATGATTGAAGTTGTGGTTTGAATTACTCAAAGCTGATGTTTTGAATGGAAAGGAGAATGGAGACTACCATAAAGTTTATTATAATAAATATTTTTCAATTGGCAACTATAAATTTCTAAGTACTCACTTTATAAATTATTTTATTTATTTATATTATATTATAAATATAATAGATAAAAATATTGTGCGACATAAATGAAGAGTTTCGCTCATTTTGAAGACTGAAGAAAGATCTTTTCTCATTTTTTTAAAGGTTTTAGTTGAATTGAAAAACTACTGAGCTCAGCTTTACAACTCAACTTTTTACGAACACCTTAGACTTTGGCAACAACGAATTAAAGTCAAAAAATTGTAATAAATAAAAAATTAATTATTTTAAGCGATACGAGTTACGAGAACACTCCCAAATTTCCATCCATTCTTCTCAAAAAGAGAAATTTTTCAAATATATTTTTATGTCATCTTATAGGAAAAAAAGCAGTTTAGTACTATAAATCCCTGTCAGCAAGTAGTGAAAATTCAAATATAGAGCTCCTAAAAGAATTACTGCCAAAAAATTGTAATAAATAAAAAATTAATTATTTTAAGAGATACGAGTTACGAGAACACTCCCAAATTTCCATTCATTCTTCTCAAAAAGAGAAATTTTTCAAATATATTTTTATATCATCTTATAGGAAAAAAAGCAGTTTAGTACTAAATCCCTGTTAGAAAGTAGTGAAAATTCAAATATAGAGCTCCTAAAAGAGTAATGAAATATTTGTTACAATAAAAAATATAAATAACGCGCCTTCACCAAACTGGCTACATAAAAATAGATCTATAGAAAAATAAATCTATAAATAAATAAATGGATAAATGGTGTATGTTTAAACAACTCTCAAAAATTTGTTTTCTCTCCTCTCAAAGATCCCTCTTCTCTCTTAATTACATATTTCTTAATATATTTCTTAATATCATTCTGTAAAATTTCCTCTGTTTTAAGGAATAGAAATTTATTGTAGTAGATAGAAAGAAATCTATTTATCTATTTACCGAACCCCTTTTAGCTGAAGATGGTTTATCTATATTTCTCAAACTAATAAATTTTTTATTAACCCCTTTACACTTCCATATTTGACTTTCAACCAGCTTTTGCCTAAAACACAGTGTTAAAACTGTTATTTTTCCTACTGGATAATATTAAGAAATATTTGAAAAATCTCTATTTTAGGTCTATATTATGTAGAGTGTCAAGGGCACGGCATTATCATAATTGTTCTTGTTAAGTGAGAGAAAAAACAATATATCGGTTCAAATGCTGTTATTAACCCATTAAAATCTCAATTTCTTAATTTCACCCAGTTTTTATAGAGTCCCAATGTTAGCACAGCTTTTTAATTGTACAGGATGATATTAAAAAAAAATTTGAGAAGCTCTTCTTTTTGAGAAGGAAGGAAAGAAAGTTGTAGAAGGAAAAGGTCTTAAGAAAAAGATTTTTATTTATTTATTTTAAGCAAATATATTAAAGGTATGATAATTATAGGTCTTGTAAAAATATATTTTGTATTAACTCCTTTAAATCATAATATCTGAACTTTAACCAATTTTTAGAACGGTAAAAATTTACAACAGATTCTTCAAGAAGGCTTGTTTGTTAAATATAGAGCTTATCTACTTTCGAGAAACTAGTATCATATTTTTAAATAGTCTCCAGTGGTGTGACTTAATTATTGCTAAAGTTTTTTTGTACAGTGTTTGTGCACTATTTTTGCAGTGTATTAACCGTAGTTTATGTTGTCAAGGGAGGTTCAATGTCTTAGTCCCACCTCCATGATTAATACTTGTTTCTATTTTCTTGGTTTTGATTTAGGAGAAATCATGTAACTATTGAAATTATGTTAGGTGAGTTTGAGTATTATTAAATTAACACGAGGATTTCAGCACAATTTTGCGGCAATTTCGGTATCCAGATTAAAATGCCATTCACATGATATTTCTTATAATCGCCAATCAGCTGTTTTAGAGTACCATGTTTATAAGGAAACATGGCCAAGCGCCAAGCTCAACTTTAAAAATTCTACAAAGAGGGCAAAATATTGCCTTAAGAAAACTGGTTAACGCCCCATGGTATGTAAGAGGAGCTGATATCCACAGAGATCTGAGAGTGGATTCAGTTGAAAAATACATTAAAGATCGTGCTCTGAAACTATTCAATACAATTGACAGTCACAATAATCCAACTCTTAGCATCCTAAAAATACAGCGAAATTTGATAAACACAGGCAGATACAAAGATATCAGATCCATCATATTATAAAGCCCCGTATTTAGTGTGACTTAAAATTGTCCACAGATAAAATAGAGTAAAGGTGCTGATTCACCAACTCAGACATCTGAATATCAATATCAATGTAATTTTATGGGAAGAAAACAGTAGTAAAGAATAAAACGAACTAAACATTTTAAAAGTAAGTAGCTGTGAGAAAGTATAAAGAGCAAAGTCGAATATCTGTTTCGGAATCCTATGTCTAGTATATATGTTTAAAAACACAAGCTCATACAAAATAGCAATAACTCAATAAAGAGTAGGAGTTAATGTAGATTAATACATGCTGTATGAAGAGGATATGGGTTTTAAATGAAAGAAACAATAAATTAATTGAATATTTTGAATAATAATTATTGGCTTATGTTAAATTACAAAAAGTAAAAATACTTAATTAAATAAAAGCATTTTTTTACTGTAACATGCATAGGTTTTAGAGCAAATTCTGTGTATTAGTTAGGTTTCAATATTTATTTAGGTTTAATAATTATTAAAAATGATTGTATAACATTGAAGATTTTATTCCTTACGTTTATGGGCATAAAGGAATCAATTTTCTCTATAACTAATCAAATGAATTAAATTTTGAATTATGAATCGTACACAAAATCATAAATAAAACCTACGGTCTCAAAGTAAATATCTCAACAATCAATTTTCAAAATATCATGAAATCAAATGATTCTTAGAAGGATGGTTAGTTTGTATGTAAATCGCCTGCCAGAGAAAGAAATATCTCTATAGTGAAAGGTAAATGAAGTTGATATGTCCATAAAATTAGAATGAATAGAAAAAGCATTTTTTCACTAATTTAATTATTTAGAAAAATTCATTTGTTCCTTTTCGAAATAAAAACTGCATATGACTACTCATAGTCTTTGTTTCATATTTTCTTTCTCATATTTAGAAGTTGCATTCATCTTGATATAGATACGAGGCATTTTGTTTTGCTTCATTGTTTTCAACATATTTTGGATTATTTTCCCCAATAATTGTAAATATTTAGAAAATCAAAATAAAGTACCCTAACTTCATTTTAGGATGTGATAGCTTTCAAAAAAATAATTAATTAAAAATATTGATACGTACAAAGCTTTCATAAGAATTTGGAAAAATATTTTGTATGATTTACTGAAAATCAAAAATCAACTCAAGTTAGAAAATACAAATTAAAAAAATCACAGTCATATATATACAGGGTGTACTTGGTGGTAGAGATCAGTGAAAGTTTCTCCTATGACTCAATTTTGCTTTTGTCATAAATAGAAAAATTATTTTAATGGTACATTAAAGTAACTTCAAGAGCTTTTAGAGTAGATTAAGCAGTATTGTTATAATTAAGAGAGATGACTTTATCACAATAAAGTATTTAAGAGTGTCCATATTGATTATACATTGATTATATCCTGAGATTCGTTGTCAAGCAATGGAATAAAATAAATTATGCTTTCGTTGTAGTCGTATGTAGAGTCTCTATCGGCTTAAATGGGGTATTTGCTTTGATCCAGCTTTTAAATGTATGATGTCACACAAAAGACTCACTTTAATCGCGTGGAAAAATTGTCTCCACATGGATATGAGCGCACATAAAATGATGGATTCCTTTCTTTCTTCATCTTGGAATTAAAGTTTTTAAATTCAATAATTTAAACATATTTTTTTGAACTTATTTATGAATTATTTTTTTGTATTATTTATAAATAGTATATTGAGAGTTACTCTTGCAATAACTGAAGAGCAAAACAAACATATGTTTCTAGTTACTGTGCAAGATTGTCTGGAGAACCTACGCCCATAACTTCGTCAACGATTAAACAGATTGAGGGAGTTGCCAGTATTTCAAGAGACCTCAATTTTCAATGAAATTGACATCCATGACATATGCTATTAGTTAAAAGGCTAAAGATTAGTTTTATTCGTCAAATGATTAGTCAACATACTAACTCAAATAAAACTCAAATAAAACTGTATGCTCAGTAAGTGGTTAATTTTCTCTATAATGTTTTTGAGGTAACCACAAGAGTATATTATTAGCATAAGTTACATCGGATCTTATTTCTGTGAAAGAAAATTTTAAGAAAAGAAAATTAAGGAATGAAATTTTCTATATGTTGCACTTTAAAGTGGCGGTAACTGGATTTACCACAAACATATTATGTTAGACATACCTATAACATGTAAGTCTAAGAGCATAGATATAACCTTTATGTTTGAGTTCTAAAAGTATCTAACTATCTAAGAGTAGATGTATATTTATGTTTAAGTTTTTAAGAAAGAATTTAAAGTCCAGATCTGCTAATTTCTCTTTATAATAATTATTTATTAGAAATACTTTTTCATATAAAACTTTTTCATCTGAACGGTATTGTTTTGACAATAAAAGAGCAGTGCTGAGATATGAGTATCATTCAATAAACAATCCAACAAAACTATTCTTAAAATTTTGAGAAAATTTTCAAAACATTTTGTAGAAATTTAGTATTTTTGTGGAATGAAAACAAAAGCCAAGAATTTTAGTTTGTTTTATGATGTATGGAAGTGAAAGCTTCGTTAATTGCAATCGAGTCAGTCCTTGTGCTTATGAGATCGCAAATTGTTTAGATATCTTTGCGTCATAAATGCCAACTGCTTTTTGTCATTTGCTGAAGTTGCGCACTCTTGTGCCATTAAGTAAATGTTGACAACTGAAAAGCGCAGCAAAAGGACGAAATTGAACAATCCTTAAAAAAGAGAGCACGACAAATTATTGTTTAACTTCTTTCAGTACTTTACTTTTTGATTTGATATCGCATCGCCATCACACTGATGCTACCCGTACTTGATGCTACCCGTACTCGTACCTCGACAGACCAGAGGCACCAACAGCAAGACTAACACTAGGACCAACTGCAAGGCTCCAACAATAGTCCTAGCTCTTGTGTTTGGATTTTTATTTCCTATTTTCAGTTGAAAATGCAATATTTGGAAGGTTTTGTCATTATTTTGCTGTATTTATATTTGCCAAGGCAAACCAAAAGCAAAATTGACTTACTGACTTCTCCGATACGAACAAATAATTTAGCAGCAAGAATGAAATTTTGAAATCTCCATCAGGTATTTATTCAACTAAAAGCTCAAGTACATGAAGCAGAAATATTTATTTTTCCTTTTATCGAAATAAAATCTAGACAAGTTTCGAAGTGTGAATGGTTTTGTTCGTTGCATTCGCACAAAACGGCTTACTAGTCTTTGAATATTTATTGGTCGATGGTTTAACTTTGGGATTATTGTTTAACTTTGACGAAATTCAGACTCGATTTGGTTGACACAAATTTGAGTGGGACGAACGTTTAATTGCTCAAATTAATGCGGCGTTTTGTGTACGCTCCTGAGGTAAACCTAATGAATTAATAATGCGTTCCGTATTTAACAATTTCACATAAAATTACCGCTTTGACTGATTCACGTACAATATTGTCCGTTCCATCTGGAATCTGGCCTTTGGTCAAATGTGCACAATTGCTATATGGTCTTTACTTTGCCTTCAGCTTTAGCCGTTTATGTTATGGTTTGAACTACTCTACACATGAATTATTTCGGTTAATTAAGTTATATACTAATACTTTACTAACGTTACTAACAAATTAAGAGCTTGAGGATGCAAAAAAAATATCTTTAAAATAGATTCAACTGAATATAACAACTAATGTTTTTAAAATGTTCATCTCAAAAAATTAGTTTATATATATTGTATAAAGGATTTTTGATTTTTAAAAGTGTAATATTAAAATGAAACATACTTTCATAATATCGTAAATACTGAACAGTTAATTGATACATTACTTCACACAAAGTAAATGCGAATAGTAAACACTTAATCATTACAAACTAATTTCTTATCGCTAACAGTAAACAGTTAACTGAAATATTCCTTGTCATACTATCGCGAAGAGTGAACAGGAACCTCAATCAATATAAACTCTTCCACTATCATGAATCTTTAATTGTTCACTAATTAACTGCTATATATCTTTTTACATTACTGCGAATAGTGAACACTTAACCAACATATACTCTTCCACTATAGTAAGTAGTGAACCTTTTACTGATAGTAATTCTTGACACTATTGTGAATGGTGAATGATACATTGTAGAGAGAAGTTAACTGTTTACTGATATTTCACTCTTTACACTATCGCGAATGGTGAACACTTAATCAACATATACTCTTCTATTATAGCAAGTAATGAACCATTTACTCCACACTATAGTGAATGGTCAAGATACATTGTCGCGAGAAATTAACGGTTTGCTTATACATTACGCCCTACACTAATACAGTGAACAACAAACTGATGTACTTCTTCTCACTCTACAGTGAATAGTGAACAATTAACCAATACATACTCTTCCACTATAGGAAAAAGTGAACCTTTTACTGATAGTTACTCTTCACATTACAACAAACTGATATACTTCTTCTCACTCTACAGTGAATAGTGAACAATTAACCAATACATACTCTTTCGCTATAGGAAATAGTGAACCTTTTACTGATAGTTACTTTTCACATTATAGTGAATAGTGAATACACTGTCGCGAGAAATCAACCATTTACTGATACATAATGACCTACACTAATGCGAGCAGTGAATACTGCACGAATATGAACTCTTCCACTAACGCGAACAGTGAACAACAAACTGATATACTACTTCCTACACTGCAATGAATAGTGAACACTTAACCAATAATTACTATTCCACTATAGCAAATAGTATGATGTGTAGAAATTTGTAAAATGCAGTCATTCCTTCGGTGTATAGTAATCCATATATATTCTGATTAAATATTCTAAGATTAATTAATTTAATGATGTTTTAACATTTATTATATACTAAAAGTACATAAAAGTACATTATATAAAAGTAAAAGTACATGCTAGTATATAAAATCAATCAAATCAAATATTGGAATATATCTTACTAAAATAATTTGTTGTGAATCCAAAAAATATATTATAGTATTTTTTTTTTATTTAAATGACTTATTAACCCATTTATAAATTATTATATAAAATCAATATATAAGAGTAAAAAAAATATACTTCAGTCTTGAATCTGTCTATCGATTGCCATTCTATAAAGGCTATCATTGTCTATCCTATGAAGGAAACTATTTTAAAATTTTATTTAATAATTATGTATTATCCGTAAAGGCCAAAGAAAAAGTTTTATAATCTTTATAAAACATTTGATATTGTCATTTAATTCAAAATAAATATTAAAATGAAAAAGAAACTTTTCTGACGTTCTTAAGCTTAAATATCAATTTCGGTGCTTAGAGCGTTCAATCCAAATTTGTTCCGGAATAGTTTTATTAAAAAAAAGAAAAATTGAAACATATTTTCCCATATATATTACCAAGAATATAAAATATGTACTTTTTAACAATATTTAAAAATGTGTAATTTTTTTCCCTCCTTCAAGACTTGACATATGCAAAAGTATTGAAGGTACGTAGAAAGTAATGCCAAATTTGAATTTCAGGAAATTAACATTTCCCATACAATACAAAATACATGAAGTAGTATTTGTTGCTTTGAATTTTTAGTTTTTATTTATTTTTGGGAGCAGAAAAGGCCGAAAAAGTGCACTATGCCTCGCTTGACAAAATAAAATCTTGCATATATTCAATAAAGAACGAATTTTTTCTTAAATGTAAACAGAGAATATTTGAAAAACGTTTGTGTAGTGACTACTAAACAGAAAAAAGTTTGTACTATTAAATGCAACTCTGCGCTTAAAGCTTATTCAGTAAATTAAACTAGTTTCCATTGCAACAACAACGGCTTTATATTGAAATGTGTTCAAGAACCACAACTTTTTTTATTTTTCTACAGAAATGACGGTAATCGGTAATCAGACCCCACAGTATGATGAATTGATTTATGTTGTGATATATCTCATGTTTATATGAACAGGTATACCTATACTCCAAGAAGTGCATCAATTGGAAGTTAACAAAATAAAAAACTGCACTCATATGAACGTTTACCTTTTGATATCACATCTCATCATATATTATATGATGACGTTTACCTATAATATATTATATATATATATGTTTGATTAACACAAAAATACAATAACGACTGATAGTTTATACCTGTAGCTCTAAAAACACAGACTAAGCACATTTCCTTATATATTTATTTGAGGTATGTTAAGTGGTAAACTATGTATGTACTATGTATGTACGTATGTACTAAAACTACTTCTCAGGAATATATAGAGAACAGACTTCAGTCATTAGTTCGCGAAGGATTGGAGTTGGGAATCTTATACCAGAATTCAAGGGATGAAGAGAAATAAAAAGAAATATTTAAACAGTTGTTCATTTACGAAAGAAATACATCTAAACCATATAGGAATATAGTGTGAAGGAAAGAAAGCAGTGTAGTAGGAAGAAGGTTCTGTGTTAAGTAAACATTTTGCAAGTATCCTCTAGAACCTCAATTTTACGGATATAAGCAGAATATAGAGAAGGATTAAGCAATTTCATCCAAATAGAGAGCTAAGAATTGTAAAACTCTGTGAGGCGCACATTAGTAGAAAGTAGTTCAGAGAGTATATTGGGTGAAAGGTTACGAAATCTGATGGAGCAAAATAACTGTATGGTACTTACTTTATTCTAGAGCTACATAGAGCATTGCATTCCACACTCCGACCAATATTTACACTTTAGTCATTTTAGTCACTGTTATTGGATAATGCCTTGGGGATGTTAAAGATTTCTGCTTAAAAAATTCTATAATGCTACAAAACGATTATTGTAGTTAACAGTAGCAGAGGATTATTGATTGTTTAAACTTGCAAAAAAAAAAAAAAATTATGTAGGTAAAATCTTCTATCGCATATTTGGTTATTTATGTGAAATGCTTTTTTCAAAATAATTTACAGAGATTGCAGTGATTGGAGATAGAGTAGTGCAAACTAAAATTTATGGGTACGGGGAAATTTGCATAATTGCATCAGCTTTGCATCGACAGCAAAGGACTTTGGGAAGAATAGAAGCACGAGCAGGAGCAGAAGTAAGAGAAACAGCTGCAGTTAATAGTACATGAAATAGTTAATGATTGCACAAGTGCTCATTGCTAATTAGAAAAAACTTTGGTAAATTCGCATAAAAATTTAAGATGGCTTTGAAGTTGATGTTCCATAATGCTTTATGATGCTTACCGATGCTCCATGATGCTCCTTGATGCTCCATGATGCAGTGCAACCAATTGAAGCGCTAAAGTGTTACATTCTATAAACAGCAATTGCGCAATGAAGCATTAGATGCCGTAGCTACCAGTGGAGCAGACGTAAAACGCCATGAACTCGTACGTGCACGGATAATTAAAAATTATAAATTTTTAATTCAGTTTACATTTCAGGAAATTGCGGAAAATATGATGCCACAAACGGAAATTGTTAACGACCCATAACAAAATTCAAAATTCGTAACTGACGGTTAAAACAAGCTTATAAGTGAAATTTGAAAGCAAAAACGCATCAAATTTTTTATATTCCCAAACATAACGTTCCTTGAAATATTTTTATTTGTGAAAATATTTTTTTTGCTCTACCGTTTCATGGCTAAATTTTTTTTGTTTTCATTTTTTTTTTTTTTGTTTGATATTTTGTAAATTTCTGTTTTAAAAATGAAAATCAATTTTTGCCCTTAAAAATGGCGTAAAGTCGCACATTTGAACCATCACGATGGGGCAGCTTTAGAATCTGCTCCATGTGCATTTCTGATTTATTTGAAATGGTTTTATGGCAAATAGTGTATATTCGCATATTTTCGAAATAAAAACTTACACCTCCGCACGCCAATTCACATTAATATATTTATGTGAAACTATATATGTGGTGTATTACATGAAAAAATTTGCATAAGTGCATGCAAATTGCCAGTGTGCAAGTATACAAGAGCACATTTTCCCTCTGTAATTTTGTATGTTTGTGTAGTTTTTTGCTAAAAAGCTCAATGACGACAATATGCACAATGCACCATTGCACCACTTTACCCGCACAAAGGATTCAACATCAACATCAGCACCAGCAACAGCAACGGCAACAGCAACAGCAACAGCATCAGTTCCAGTTTCAGCTTCAGCATCGGCTTCGGCTTCAGCTTCAGCTTCGGCTTCAGCTTCAGCTTTAGCACCAGTACCAGTACCAGTACCAGTACCATTTCCACTTTTACCATTGGCATCACCAACACTATCGTGGAATTAAATGTCAGCGTAAATGCATATTCAAGGAAATTTTTATGAAAATTCAAGCGACCATCATTAATATTTAAAAAGTGCACAATTTTTACTTTATTTTCTCTTCATTTTTATTAATTTCTCCCTTTTTATTTTTGGATTCGTTATGACCAATAAGCCCGCTGAAAGGCACACAGCCATGCACACACCCATAAATATAAAAACTGTAAATTGCAGTGCAATGGAGTCTTGTTGAACCGGAAATCATTGCTATTACGTCAATTGGCTTAAAAGTGGTGGTTTCATGGCAGCGTAATTAATGCTACACATTTCGCTTTGTGTCCTTTGAGCATTCCCATTCGCATTCAGATTCACATTCAGATTCTCATTCAGATTCGCATTCAGATTCGCATTCAGCAATCTGGCAACTACGGCGGCAATTCATGCGGCATTGGTCTGCAGTACTCCAACAAATATCACACATGAACAATGCGAATTTAAGTATTATTATTTAAAAGAGCAAAAAGTATCCGAAAGTGAACAAGTTTCCATATTTGATAAATTTGATCTCATGCAATATTTACCGCTGCATGATTATGATGGCTTCAAATCGGCATAATTATTTGCGTAACAAAATTAAACCAAATCGAAACAAAACTTTTGTTTCCCGATTTTGTTGAACATTTATATTTCGACATTTTCCCGGCAATCACATCGGTCTTGGGATGAGGAGTATCGGATTATTTTGCGCTTGCATTTACTGTGACCGCCGCATTTAGTTAGCCACCTTTTATATTTGTTAATTGGAAGTTACAAAACGGATGAATTGATTTAACTTTTATGATTTTAGATCGCACTTAACATTTTGACACACAGTTTGTGGCAGTTGCCCGCTGACTTTAGTTGCACAACTTCAAAGCCTTTCCACTAATTGCACAAGGATTACCAGCAAAGGTAATACCTCATTAACTGATTGTGCGCGTATCAGGTTTCGAATTGAATGCACCTGCATGTGTCACTTTATCTGCTTTTATTCAAATGTAAATTAACTACCAAAAAAAGACAATTTGAATGAACCAAAGCAAATATTAATTGAAACTAATTAGTTAATCTGAAAAAAAGATCCTACATGTCGCGATGCGTTGTTGCAATTGAATTTAGTTAAAGACAGGGTTGATGTTTCATACATAAAATGCTATATAATACTATATTTAGACAGCCAAATTTCCTTAATTTCGTAAAAATGAAATTAAGTTAATTTCGAAAGTGTTCATACTGTTCCAAATTAAGGAAATCATATTTTCTTATTTACAAATCAAATGTTAAAAAATATATTTCCAGGGCTTTAAACATCATTTGAACCCTGGAAATATTCAAAGTTGATTATTATAACTATAAACGATGTCATTCAGTAGTATTATTAGCTTTAGTGAATTTCAGGTATTTGAATTATTAGTTTTCACTCTATTTCAAATTAATAAAAAAATATAAAAAAATGTCACTTTTATTTATCTTAACTTTATGTTTTAGTTAAAATTTATCTTACGTATAGGTGCATTGGAAATGTCCGTTAATTTCAATCTTCATTTCAATGAAATTAAGTCCATTTTCCTTAATTTCGTTCTAACCATAAAACTAAATTTTGTATGAAAAAAACAACTTAATTTCCGTGAAACGATGACGAAATTAAAAATTTTTGCAAAAAATAAGAAATGATATGTATTTATTTTGTTAAAATAAGACTTGAAGATAAGTACGGTGGAAAAATATCGTTATGAAATTAACCAACCCGTATAAAAGCACAATACACTTCGAGGAATAATTCATTATATATTAGTTCCCGTAGATCCTGTGAGAAGCAAAAGGCCATATTATGACTAATACATTAGTCAGCATTATTTTTATAACTTTAATTAAAAATCAAATACAATCAAAAATAACTTAATATAATTAATCTCAAAAAGGATTAAAAGGACATCGCTTTGCGACGTGTAGAATTTTGTTTTTGGACTCCTATATTTAATCCAAGGTTGTTTCTCATATAAACAATAAATAATCAGTCGTTACAATTGAGTTTAGTTAGGTTTATGTTTCATATATAAAATGCTATACATGGTAATAATTAATTATTTTCATCTATTTTGTTAAAATAAGACTTTACTGTGAGAATATATCATTATAAAGTTAACCAAGTCGTAAACACACATATAAGTATACAGTGCACTTCGAAAAGCGATACATTATTCAACATTATTTTTATAACTTTAATTAAAAATCAAATACATTTTAAAATAACTTAATATAATTAATCTCAAAAAGGACTGTTTACATTAGAAGAAATCTTGAATTAAATATAGGAATCTGAAAAGAAAGGCTCCTGCACGTTGCGACCTTTCATATGATGCTTCATATATAAAAGAAAATAAGAAATTATTTTGATCTATCTTGTTGAAATAAGAGTTCAAGATAAGTACAGTATATAGCTTTATAAAAGTAGTCCAGGTATACTTACAAGTTTCATCCGATTTTTTTATTCAAAACTTTGGCCATCGATCACCAACTTATTAATACTAGTGACACAGTATCTTTTTCTCTGATACTTACTTTTAATTTAATTTCTTTCTTACAAGATTAGAATGCACTCAGATGTCCTTACCAAGAAAATCAAGTGTATGGATCAAGAGTAATTATTTAACAGATGTTTGATATGATGTAAGTAGATTATTTTAATCACGATGTAATAAAATAGGTGAAATCAAACTTTAGTAAGTTTTTAAAATTAATCACAAGAAAACTGAAACAAGTATATAATAAGATTCATGTTAATCCTCATATACGTATAAATAGTTAGCTAAAATAAAGCATATCAGGGTAGGGTTTGCCGTACATCATATAACAAAAAATAATACTAATGAATTATTAAAAAAAATTCAACGGACAAGCTTAAATTTTCTGAATCAATCATATAATTTATCATACTATTTCCTTTTCTATACTATAAATTTATTTTCACTTTAAAATATACTAATTTATATATTAATATTTAATTTAAATAAATTTAATAAAATATTTCAATTATTAATTGAAATGGAAAAATATTTAATAATATAAGAAGAATTATTACAAATTTTTAAACAATTGCTTTTTGTGAATTTGAAATTAATTTATATGTGTAATCATTTATAATAATATTTTTATATTTACTTCTTAATTCTTTATCAGATCTTAACTTCTAATATCAACAAAAATATCTTTGTAAATACTAAATTAAAAAATTTCTAATTCAATATTTCTTCACAATAATTACTTACTATAATAAAAAACATTAAAAAAGAAATTGCGAACACCATTTTACTTATAATTAATTTTAATAATTTTAATTTTATAACAAAAAATGAATATATAGAGTCTATATTCATATATAATTATTTGCGTTAAAATTGTTTTATTGTAAATAAAATACTTCACGAAATAAACTTTCCATTTATTAATTTATACAAATTTAATTCTAGTTCCAGCTTCAATTAATTTTTCATATTAATTTATTAACATAAATAAGTTTAATGGAAGTCATACCTTCTCAAATGAAAGCTTGATCCCAACCCTGATCGGAAATAAAATTATTTATAAATTTAAGAAAATTATTAAATAGAAACTTAATAAAATATTTTGGTAACGACGATATATAATCTGTTAAAACTCAAGTAAGGTCCAGCGTGGATCAATTACAGGATGAGTTCATGTGAATAGACTAAAATATCTCCAAATCTTTTAAATTTCAAGAACAGAACTACGAGTATTACTACCTAAAAACTTTACCTTCGAGGCAATAAAACTTAATAAATATATATATTAAATATATAAAAATTAAAAAACTTATAAATACAATTTTATTATATAATTAAATGTTATATATATTATTTAATTCAGCCATTCGACGAACTTATCTATTTAAACAGTGTGGCGACGCTGTACCATAAGTTATAGCACAGAACATACGACATTAGTTATTATGTGTTATTAATTTGATGACAAATCACGAATCTATACTATATAAGTTGGCTATGATTTTTTCTTTTTTGATGTGAACAGTAAAAAAATAATGTATATTGTTTTTAATATTAATAAATTAACACTTTTACTTTAATATAAAAATAAAATAGATAAAATTTATAAATGGTCAAGTTTTGTTCAAGCAGTATAACAGCACTACATAATCGCTGCTAATGTGGAGAAGATCTCTTTTACTTTACTGCAAGGACATCAGAAAAGACGGTATGGTACAGTTAAATTTGGTCCGGAGATCAAATACCATAAGCAGGAAAGAAGACTTCGTACAAAGACTTTTATGACTGCTATGGTTATTATTATCGATCTTCTAATGTGTTATTTCTTACTTCAGTATACTTCTTGAGGTCTGCTCAAGTTAGTGCTCTGTGTGCAGTACCAAGCTACGAAGAATATAATACAGCGATTCCGTACCTTCTAATAACAACAGACGACTTGGATTCTGAAATGAGGACACTTAAAGCACCACAAATCTTTGAAGATTAGATCGATGATTTTCGTTATAGGTATTTCTTTCGTAAAGAAATTGAGTTTCATATTATAGGTGGGACTCGAATCCACATTGTCGCTATTAATATTATTGATGCCATGAATAACTTATTAACTCAATTTATTCATAATTTTAAAAATAATCACACCGCAATTGTGGAAAAAAAAAATTGTAAATGTTTTTTACTTTAGTTTAATATAAATTAAATAATTTTTATTATTAATATCCATTGAAATAATTTTAATGCAAGTAGGTATTCTCGTATTTCTACTATATTAGGGTAATATTCTGGTAACAATAGATAGACGCTATTTATAAATTGAAGTAAGATCGAACGTGGATTTATCAATTACAGAACAGGCCTCGATACCTAAAAGATTGTCATACTATATATCTCATAATTGGGGAACTAGTTTTAGTTTATTACAAAAAATTTTTAGCTTCGAGTAAATTTCGATATCAATATTTCGAAATTATATTAGAATAACGCCTAATAAATGAATTTCGATTTTTTATGAAATCGTATATTTATTTTATATATTTATTATATTAGTATTATTTTTTTAACTGTAACTTCTAGCTTAGGAGAAACCTGACATTTTTAACACATAACTTTTCAAGCACATTAAATGCTTAATAACTTTAGTAGCAAATAGGAGGTAATGTTCTTACAATATAATCCACATTATTTTCGGATACACAAACTTCTTACATTAAATTTAAAACATATTGGATAGGTGAAACGATTCTATTTATAGACATTTTGAGAAGTGTGATTTCAAAAGTGCTACTCTGTAGCATAGTAATGCTTTTGGTGCCTCTTTCTAATAAACAGAAATAAAATTTTAATTGATTTGAGAAACTAAAATTTCTTTTACTTTTCGTATTATTATTATTTTATATAAACTATATTTTATATAAAATTTACAAACACAGTTTTTTAAGTTTATTATGTTTGAAGTTCTATTGAAGATTACTTTTATTTTTATTACTGAGTACGGTTAATACTAGGTCAGTTGTTCCTCAATGTTCTATTGGTTTTAGTTTTGATTTGAAAAATTACTTCTTGTAATACCATCAATAGATATGAGTTCTAAGTTTTATATATAATTTCTAAGAATTATTTTACTACGTACACATTTAATTAATCCATTGGAAATAATCGTGTTGCATTTTTTTATACAACTAATTCGTAGTTTTCTTAATTATTCTCATCATTTGGTTAAGAATTCAATGCTGCTGGATATTACAATACCAAGCTTGCTTTTTAGGAATTCAGGCCCAAAATATCGAATGAAAATTGTTGTACACAGCTATCTGAAGAAACGAGTTTGATATTATGTAGATTAGAAAAACGATATACTGATCAACTCATAGTACAATCACAAAACCCTTCAATAAATGTGTCACCAGAAAGCCAACTCTTCGTAACCTTGGTATTTGGAATAATAATTCTGTTCTTGGTAATATCAATGGCCTTTGTAAGTATTATGTGTGTATTAACATGAATACAATTACTTTTTTAAAGAGAAAATAAATTACAAACCTTTAATCTACATGAGAGAGACAGACATTCATTGATCTTGTATAATAAGTATGAGGAGAACTTGTAGTTGATAAAACAGGATTTATTAGATTATTCACTTTCCATTATATTTTGTTGATAATAATTCACTAATCACTTTTATGTCGCACAGATAATAATAATACTATAATACTATATTTTAATATTGATATAAGTTCCTTTCATCCATATTTTATGATTTATGATATAAATCATTACAGGAATTATTACTTTATATATATTTAGTAATTTGTGACCTTTAATACCTATTTCACTTGATGAGCTAGGAGACTAAATGATCGCATTAGTTAAATTTTATTTTGAATATGCAAAATATATATTATGCAAGTGCCATTTTATTAACATGGATCTGAGCTCGAACTATTAATGAACCATATGTTATATTTACAATTGGACATACTCCACTCGCTATAATTTCTGATTAACTCACTAGTTTATGAACATTGATATGAGATAACTGAACTATATATAAACATACATATATATTGAAAATGTAAAACAAATTTAAAATTGTATTGTAAATGACATTTACATTCTCGACAAGTATTTTAATTCATCATATCGACATGAAGGTAAAGTATCTCAAATTCAACAAAAAAAAATGAGCCTATTTCAATTAAAAAAACTATTAATCTAAGTAATTCAAATCCTAAAAAGATCCCCTAAAATAATGTTTTTATTTTACTTACTTATACTTGAATATTTAGCTAAAAAATTAAGGTAAGTCCTCATCTTGGGGGTAAGTCCTCCTATAACTAACACAGATTTTCTTCTGCAGAAACAAAAAATCAAAAAAATTTCGATCGTTTCTAACAAATACATTCTGATTGAAATAAATACTATTACTTACTGGTATTTCATAAAATCAATTGTAATATAGTCTTCAATTAAAAATAAAATATCAAAATTATAAACTAAATTTATAAGAAATTGGTTGAACCTCTGTGCGCAACCCTCCGTCCATAAATACCACTAGATTTATTAAGTTTCTAGAACAAAACTATTGCTACCTAACATTCTTTACACTACATTTGTAATAGTTTAATAATTTCTGCGGCCCAGAACCCAGAATACCATTGGATTACAACATGATGACAGCCTATGTCTATAAATGGATAACCTCACATCATCTCAATAGATGGAGAGAGTTGAGCACTTGTAGACAGATCAAGCTCTTGTTGCCGAAACCGTGGGTCAGGGAAGCGATAAAAGTGCTTAGCTATCCGCGGAGCACCCGTGGATTACATAAATTAATACATAAATTAGTCAAAGACGGCTTACGTTAACTATATGACATTAGATACTATATTTTATTAATTATATATTATAATTGCACATATCATAATTATAATAGTATATAATAATATTTATATATATTTATATATTAATAGATATATTAGTTGGCCACGATTTTTTTGTTTATTAATTTTATTAATAGAAACAAGAATGTATATATCTGTTAAAACTTTTTTTCTACTAAAATTGTGTTTAAAATATATTGTAGTACAATTTGACGAAATTTTAGATCTTTTTACTCTTTAGTCTATTATATAATCTTCACAAATCACTTGGACTCAAATTTCCTTAGTGGAACAAAACTTCTTTAAATTACGTTTTGGATACATTGATAACACACTCCCTTAATTTACTTTGGTGTATAAGTGAAATAAATTTGTTGGATAACCATCTTCATTTTCAGGTAAATTAAATATAATAATTTTGTATTTGCAGAAAGCTGAGCACTGTGTTCTGAAATAATACGCTGAGCGCGGATTTAGCTGAGCACGGATTACAGTAATTAATATCGGGGTTCTACTATTTAAAAGTTGTCCAAAAGAGGAGAAGGAGTTTCAATAAGGGGTAAGTATTAGGTAATATTTTACACAAACTTAAATATTCTGAAGATATATTTCAAATATAAAAGGCATTGACTATAGCCTTTTTCTTAATTGCATACTAAATTCCAGTCAAATTTTCCGCTTTTCCTGTCTAGATTAGCACTTTTCTGTTTATTCATTTTTAAGAAAAATAATTATATAAAACGTATACTGTTCAACAAAAGTTTTCGCCCTAGGACAGCATCCATTTTGTCAATCCATTTGATGAGCGTGTTATATATGTATAATTTCTGTGATACTCAGCTGTGTGGTTTCAGTCTGGCTTTAGTCCTTCCATGCTAAATACTGTTCGTAGTCTACTTTTATACTACATATATGAGTTACCATTTATTACTATATAACGACTTAATTAAACTTGAAATCTTCAGAATTCACTTTTAATGTGATCATTTAATTTTGAGCTACCAGACATAAACACATCTCAAAAATCTAATATGAAGAGCTTGTTTTCAGTACTTCATCATCGAATAAGTTCCAAAAAATCCCAAGATCTCTAAATTACACCAAACTACACCTAATATCACTTCATTAGTTCCCTTAGATATAGCCTGAACAGATAACACCATTACTTGTTGTAAGAGAATTTATAAGATTTCACTCCTCTTCTTTATTTACCTCTCTTTGTGGCATTTATTTGTGTCAAAGTAAATAAAATTGACATTTTGCATACTATATAAGCATTATGTGTGATTTCCTTTTCTAGTGAAAGTGTGGCAATATTTTGCACCGGTTCCCTCACACTCACTGTAGTCGTGAAGTATCTATTCTTCTGTATTTTGTATTAGTAAATCGGTTTCACGCACTCACAACTATCTCTCTTGCATAAACGTATTATGCAACTTCTTCTGGAGAATACATTGATATCTGCATTACGATGACATAATACACTATAAATAATAAAAAAAATGACCAACGCATCAAACGGACTTAGCCACGCAAGTAGTGTGGCAACGCTGTTAATATATATAATAGAACAAATGACGTTGGTTATTATATTTTTGCATTTAATTACAAATATGATATAAATCATAATTATAAATTAAACAAAGTATATGCGAGTACATTAGTTGGCTATGATTTTATCGTTTTTTATTTCCATTAAACATAAACTTATAATATTGTAGTAAGAAATAAATTTTTCTGTAGAACGATTCATATTTTCTCTCTTCGAAAATTGTTAGATTTCTGCATCTTTTAATAAGTTTCGATAAAATTTAAAGTATTGCAGAACAAAACTATGGACATGGAGAAGACTCCTGGCAGTATGTTCGAAGAACATCAGAAAAACCACTCCAGTGCAATTGAAAGAGGTGCAGAAATCAAATACTATAAGCACCCAAAAGGTCTTCGTACAAAGACTTTTATGATTGTGGTTGTTATTCCTATTGCACTTATTATGTGCTTATTTTTTGCTTCTTTATATTTCTTCCGGATTGATCGAAGGCATAAAATAGTGCGTTATCGCGTTAATTGCGCTGTGGAAATCTATGTTGAAAATAATGAAACTATTTCGTACATAATGTATTCAGACGACTTGGATTCCGGTATGATATTTATAGCACCACAAATCCTAAAAAATATGAAGGAGGATTTTCCTCGTGGGTATGACTTTCGTCAAGAAATTGAGATTAATGTTATGGATAGCTCTCGAATCCACACTGTCGCTATTAATATTAGTAATGTCAGGACTGACTTCACTACTCGGTTTATGCATAATTTTAAAAAGAATCTCACAGCAATTGTGGACTACGATCATAAAAGGTGCTTCATCATGAAAATTAACCACAATGTTACCATGAATGCCTATAAATTATGGATATCCATACAGAGGATGGAATATTTATATCCAAAAGTACATGAAACACAATTCCAATTAAGAAAACTTGTTGTTTTACCAGCTGTTGCTGATCTATCCTTCGCTGACGAGGAAATGGTAAAGGATTGCCATGATAAGTATGTCTATGTACTAACTGACATTCGTTCCGATGGTAAGAAAAGCTTTGAACTTCAAATATAATTAAAAAATAATTCTTGTGTTTTATGTTCCAGATAAGTTCCCGGTTAATGAGTTGATCACCAAAGACGCTCGCTTTTATGAATTTTTTGGACGAGGTATTACCGAATATAGCCTTGTTAATCTCGATGAGATGTTGTTGTATGAAAAACATTTGTAAATTTTTTGTTTTATTAAAATATATTAAAAATTATTAAATAATTGAAATGTAGAAGGTTTTTTTGTCTTTTATCAGGTGTGTGTATATGTTTTTTTTAATTTATTTAATTAAACTAGTAAATTTTAAGGAAAATGCTTTTTCTGTTATACAAAATATTCGTCATCAGCTTCCATCTTTCTGCAAATTTATGAATACCTAACAAGAAAAACTGCTTGTCTTTTGTGGCAAACAATTTGTCGAGCCATTTTCAATTCGTCGATAACCATAAGCTATTATAGGTCTGGCTATTAGATATAAGTGTTATTCCTTTTGTAGAGACCTTATTCTTATGTAAAATAGACCTTTTTCTTCTTAGGCAGAAGAGCACCTCCTTGTAGGCACAAGAGCACCTTCTTCATAGGTATTATATTCCTATGTATATATTTTTGTCCTAAGGCTGTGGGACACCATTTTTTAAGGTAGAAGAGACATTGTTCTCATATAGAAGAGATATTATGCTTAGACAAATTTTTATTTTTTTTGTCAACAGTTTTTTTATCTATTTATTGAAAGAGAAAAGTTATTTTTCTTTTAACCTAGTAACGATTCTTTTGTTTTTTATCTTTTTCAGTAATTGTAATCGAATACATGATCGGCACCTTTTAACTTATAGCTTTTTTTTATTATTATCGACATTAAATTGTATATATTTTTCTGATTTAATTTTTTTTTAAATCTATTGCTCATTATATTAATTATATCTTCAATCACAACAGTACATTACTTGTTATCAACTTAGGTAGATAGATAGATTTTGAACGAGTTGGGAACTATGACACTACGTTATTGCATCCTTTGTGGATTATTGTGACAAACCCACTTTAGTTTCATAGGCGCGTAGCAGTTCAAAATACCATTAGGTTTTTTGTAGAGATATTACCTATTTCCGTTATATGTGGATAGGCAGTTGATGACACAGAATGTGTTCTGCTGCTTCCTCTTCTTTGTGACAAATTCTGCAGCTATCGTCCCTTATAATACATAGATTTGATAGATGTCTTTTGACTCCGGAGCATGTAGTGAGAAACCTTGTGACAAGTCGGATGCCTTTTCTGTTCATGAAGCTCATGAATTCTTTAGCTTATCTGCAGGCTTTTATATTAGTTCTTAATATTATAATGTAGTGCTGTAATGATTTCGCTGTTACAAAATTTATATGAAGACTCCATGTTTGTTTTAAATATCTGTTTCGTAATCGGATTTATTGAAACCAATTATTGGTAACAGTGAATCAATTATACTCATTTATTGCAGCTTTATTGCAATACTGTGTCAATATTGAATTAGTATTATAAGTTATTTTATTACACACATTATTATTCATCAAACGTTTCAATGTAATATATTTACATATGTTGAAATGTTTAATGGTGAATGTTGATTGGGTCTGCTTTCTGACCACTGAGTACTTGACCCCAGTAATTAAGCAGATTGAGCTCTTGAATTTAATCCACAAAACTTGAAACTTGCGTTCTGACGCAATTAACGCAAACCAATTTGACTTGTGGTTTCACATCTATTGATTAGTTTACTTAACAATCGCGCCTCTTATTTGATATATTGAAATAAATTGACATTAGTACTAAAAATAAATTCGATTAAAATTATCCTCATAGAGGATTGTCCAGAATGAACTTCTTTTAACATTCCATAATGTACAAAACTAAAGTTTGTCTTATCCAAACTGAAAACTATCTTGAAGATGAAATTTGATAATTTATTTTCTACTCATGCAACGTGTGTTAAATTAAATATTTCATATATTTCACAATATTCGATATTCATCAAAATTTACATAAGTCTTGGAATTAACTTTGGAATGAAATATACTTACACTACGAGATTACAGAAAATCATTGCATAACATATATACCATCAAAGTAGTTAATGCCTAGTTTTCCGTATAAATTTTAATCCTTATGTGAAGTGCATTAAATTTTAAACTCAATTACATAATAAAATATATGAATATAAGATCTGTCAATATTATATATTTTATTTATAATAACCAAACAGAACAAAATTAGAACAAAACAAGACTAAATCACAAAAATTGTTAATCCACTTTCTTTAGTTTTGCCATGTGAACATAGAATCTTTATTAAACATTAAGTCTGTACGTTCAAATTCATATGGAGTAATAGACTCTGATAGACAAATTTTAACTGCAAATAATATGTGGCAAATAATATGCAAACCTCCTTTGTTTGCCATTCTACCAAAATTACTCGCATTAATAATTCATACTCTTTTCTTATAGAAGATACTGCACTAAATGATATGATCCCGTATCGCTTTCTACCACATATGCTGGAGTCAATCAAATAAATCTTAAATTATTCTCTCTCTGACTTTACTCTATAACCATAGTCATTATGAACGACACAGTTTGCTCTTACGATATTCCCTTCACTATAGACCTGCCACCTTATTTTACTCACTTACGTGTTTTCCATGCACATTGACTAAGGTTTCTTAAATGGTAATCCAATTAATATTAGTTATTGATAGACTTCAGAGGTGAATAGGATTATGTCTTAATACCTCTCTCTAAACCGATGACTAGAATCTATTCAAACTATGTTCTAACTGGCTGATTCTGATATGTTAAAGTTTTACACAAAGACTCAGATAATTAATCAATTTATAAATAAATAAATCAGATTCTATAGCTGATTTATTTTTTGGTTCTTTTATAACACAGCAAGTGAATTTATTATTCAACTTTTACAGCAAATTAACAAAAGTCTAAGTTCGAACACATAAGTCAAGTATGGTTTTGGGTTAGTTGGCTAAAAAACACTGACTCTGAGCATTAAATTTGGCAGGGCACCAGTTCAACCCGTGGATGTAGCAGTCTCAAGAAATTATGTGATTTTAAAAATATAACATATAATAATTAAATATAAGAAGACCCCTGATGATGGGTATTTGGCAATACTTGAAAAAGCTGTATGGTTAGTTTTCTCAATCAAAGTCAATCAATTAAACATAAATAAAAAATTTTGTTGTTGTGATTAACTACTGTTCGAAACCTCTTTGATAAATTAAATCCTAAAAATAAAACTCTTATTCATAACTACTGTAATTGGTAAAAGTAGAGTTCCAGTAATCGGTTCATTTGCGGATATTATCTTATTATCGAATATTAAAAAATCCAAATAAAATGGGTTTCAGAATTTTGTCAGTAAAAATATTCACCAATTTTAACTTGACATGAAACAACCACAGATAAATGGACGCATATGTATTTTACATATTTGCAGACATTCACCCAATTTAATGTCGCTATCAACGCAGATGTTCATATTTCACATTGGGTTTCGGATGTCGTCCTGAGCGCTAGTGACCTCATCCGGTGATTTGTTTTCCACGTAAACAAATTTTTTTTATTCTCGTGTAAATACAAAATTTGCATAAATGCGGCGACGTTTTCGCTTTTATAATTTTATGACCGTACTTTTTTCAATATTTTATAATTTTTTGTATGAATAAGTTATTTATTTTCTTTTTTTGCGAGGCGGAAGGATATGTTTATAGCAATTTTCAATATATTGTTTATTGCGCGTTTTACCTAAAATTATTGCTCGGATTTTATGCACACGAAAGTAATGTACTGACGTATTTATTGCCTGAAAAAGTGAATATGTGAAGCATATTACATTCCCCATTTACTTGCATAAAAAATCAGTTTTAATAAAATGCAAATATGAAAGGTAGAGTTTCATAGAGAATGAGTCCCTGCAGCACTTCAACATTTCTAAATTTAATAAAAATCCAGTACTCCATTTAGCTTTTTGGATGTAGCCATTATTCAAGTAGATATATGGTACTTATATGTAGGTCATGAAGATTATAACTGCATTGTTTTGAGCATTACAATAATGGCTTTGAAAACAATAATTTAATGTAGCATATAAGAAATCAAGTTAACCGCATGAGAATTATAATTCAGTCGCAAATTAATAAGGCAAATTAAACAAATTTGGACTTTTTAACATTTTTATGCAGACTTTGAGGTGATTTTGTTATAATTTGTCTCACTTAAAACGAATATACGATATGTTAGTTTTGTCTTGAAAATATTAAACATATGACAGTTATATAAATCAAATATGGGTCAGGTAAATATTTTAAAACATTTACTGTGAAATGTTGAAGGTGTTTTATCTCATTAATATCTTGATAAAGTATATTTATTAAGGGTTTAACGTTTGATGGGATGTGAGATGTTTTAATATTAGGTCCTCTTTAAGAGTTAATTAATAATAGTGTGCATTAATTTAGTTATTGTTTCAACAGACAGTATTTAAAGAAAGTTTAACTATTACAGTACCAAAGAGGTATCCATTTGTAATCCATAGACACTCGTATGTAGTGATTCATAGTTTAAATGCAATCTTGTCGCATTATGAAGTTCTATTTTATGCTATTCTATTTTCTTCTAATTATCATATATTATTCTATTCTATTTTATTTTAATCTATTTTATTTTTTTCAATTTTATTTTATTCTAATTTACTTTATTTAATTTTGTGATTTTATAAGGAATCTAAAGCTAGATATAGAATATAGCCGAATTATTAAAAAACAAATGTTTTTATGAAATGTAAATAATATAAAACTATTTTTGTTTTATAAAAGAATCTACTATTAGCATTGCTATTCTAATTTTTATATAACAATTTAATAAATGCGTAATAATTTAAAAGATTAAAAGACAATTAGGAAAACCAATTAACCTTTAGTTCGCTTGACTGATCAAAAAATAATAGTGTTAATATGTTTTACTACTGTTGTCTGGGAGCGTAATACTACTCACTGCACATAAATCGGAAGGTCTTAGCATTAATTCTTGTTCTAAAATCTGTGATTTGTAACAGCTACTTAGGCAATGAAACTAATAATCATTATCTTAAATAATAAATTATCTTTAGATAATAAATCTATTGATATGAACCTGTCGCATAAGCGTAGTAGTTGCTTCTCCTAAAATTGTAACTTAATCAAAAGCGAGATCAGTGTATTGAAAAGGTCCATATTAAATGTGCTTGGTCATGTGCTTAGAAAAAAATAACTCATTCCCTTTCTACCATTTTATAAAAAAAAATCCTGTTTGTTATTTTAAAAGAAATATAATTTTTAATTTTAAGTTAATTAAATAATTTTAAGTATTAAATTTTAGATATGTGCTTTTTTTTAAAATTGATTTCAAAAATTTAAATTTACCAACGGACGAATGTGAGCTATTGAAATCATATAAATCGCCAGATCAAAATAGATTCATTTACATTGTTTATAATTCGTATATATAGGAATTATGGTATATGGTATATAATGTATTTGATATATATCAGTATATATCAGATATACTGCTATCTGAACATGATGCATGTCTATCATTCATGACATATAGATTCTGAAAACGAAAAGCATACTAAGTCCCTTTTATGAGAGTAGTTCATTTACATTTTGAACATTTGGTTCATATATGATCTATTTATAGAGCCTAAAATGCCTGCTTTCATTGTTTATAAAAGTATTAAGTTGATATTTTGTCAATAATAAATGTAAATCATTTTAATTCATTTATGTTTATATTTTTAATAATTATTGCTTTATATTCTAGTAAGTACCTGAAAAGGAAAAGCATCCCAAAAGACTTTTTTAAGAGCATAATTGTTATACATATTTCAGATTATTTTGCTTATATATAAGTTTCTTTTAGAGACTAAAAGGAATGCTTTTTCGTTCTTGTAGGGCCCACAAATAGAGACATTAAAATGAAACTAAAAAGTTATCAAACCGAATGCTTTAAGATTTACTTGCAATCAATTTACCCGTGGAGGAATTTAATTAATTGCTTGAATGCTGCACTTAATTTGCACTGACTTACTTCAATCAATTGTAATGCAATTAAATCTTCAGATATATATATCTGAAAATTCTATATATATTTATGAGGGTCTTTTAATAATACTCATAAGAAGTTCTAAGAAAAGGATTGATTTGTATTATTTTTAAAATTTTAATAATTCTATTTAAAGGATTTCTTTTATTTAACATATTTATCAGTTAACACTAAACTTTTTTTTCAGTTAACTAAGACTAAGGAACTGGACTACTAGGTCTTTCGCTTTGACTATTTAAAGGATGTTTATTTATTTAAGGGAAATTTTAATAATTCTATTTAAAGGATTTTATTTATTTATTTATTTAATTACGTGTTAACATTAAAATTAATTTGACAGTTAACTAAGAATAAGGAACTGGACTATTTTGTCTTTCGCCCTATCTATTTAAAGGATTTTAAAGCATCGACAACGGAAGAGATGCATTTTTTAGGTTATGTTCTGCTTTTATTTAAAGATAAGGGAATATTTCCCATTACAATGTATGTGATAATAAGGCTTAATACTGAAAAAAAGGAATTAATAATTCGGATTTTTTTTAGGAACTTCCGTACATGCAACTTAAAACAAAAGCCTTCAATAGAGTGAGTCTTTTTCTTTTTGTATGTAATGTCCTATAATCCTATTTGTACTTTATTTGACAGGAACTTGTTGCGCATCCTGCTCTTTGTTTGTCCGAGAGTTGAGGATTGCATTTATGCTATGAAATATTTGACTCAAGTATGTTCACATAAATCAAACGAGATAACTTCGCATTGTTCTCTTCGTAGTTGGAATGATAAAATCGTTGCGGTAACAGAGTTATAAATTGAGAAAAACAGAAAAAGTTACTACTTTTAAGGTGTTCTTTTTAAATGTCATTGCTATTAATAATAAATTATTAATTCAAATATTTATTTCTGTCAAAACTATCTTACGCTTTTAAGCGCATTTTTTTTTACTTTTATTAACGAGGAAAGGACATAATTCAAATGGTTTATTACTAAAGTTCAGATTGTATAAAGATAAGGCGTCTTTATTGCTTTTTAAATGTATGAGTTTATAGGGTTACGTACTGAATCAACAAAGTATATTTATAAATGAAGGCTAGACTGTCTGGTAGATAAACAGAGAGGTTTAAATTATGAATTTAATTATATTACATATCACACAATATAGACTATAAAGTATTTTGGTGACTGATGTCTTTACATTTCCTTGTCTATTAAATTTTTTTTTTTTAAATGATTATTTTTAATTTTGCTCACCGTTTCAACTTCTTGTGGAAAGTAGAAAAAATTAAAAAAATTTTTTTGGACTCAGGCACTTAAAATACTCATAAGACACATTTGTCTATCAATCGTGACAGTTTAATAAAGTATTTCGTGGTATTGGAAAAGCATGTCAACTATTGGACTTATCCGTGTTAAATAGGTACAAATTTCTACTCATGGTCCATTAAAGATGCTGTGCTGTTGTGTTATACCTTATTGTGTTTTGTTCTTCATTCGAAAAAGGCTGAACTTTAGTATTAGTATGTAGCGCATTTGGTATGTGGCTTTATATGAAAGCCCTGACGTGGCTTCATAGTGCTTAGGCAGAAACTAAAAATTTGTTTTAATCGTAAATGATTGAAATGATTGGGTTTAGCATTTCAAACGACAATTAAACGTTCGTATCGTTTCTGTTTTCATTTGAAGTTAAAATATTCTGAGCAGTTTCTGAAACAGCACGCCTCTTTGTTAAATTTTGCATTTTTACTTCGCCTCTGTGTGGATGTGAATGCCCCATTTTTATTCCATTTTTCATTCGACTAAGTAAGCAAGTCACGTAAATTCAATTAATTGGCCTGTAATTATAAGCTTATTTTGTTTGATGTTGCCACATCGTCTGGTTTAGCATAATAAAGGCGAATAGTCTTTGGTTTCGCAACAATTGAAATTAATTTCTATTTCTTTTAATGCATACAGCAATTTCACACATTTCAGCCTTTTTCTTTATTTTTAATTAGACTTTTATAAAATAGAAATGTATTTCATTAATTGTAGGAGCTCTTAAAGCAGCCAGATAAGCCGTTGGTGCTCCATGGAGAAAGTCAATCTCAAACGTTGTCTTTACATCATGCGATACATTCACTTCTTTGTGGAAAAGGCTAAAAAAAAGATTCGAGCAATTCATACACGTTAGACTAATGAAGTGGGAGTAGAAGAAATTTTTATTAGATTTCTTAAGAAAATTTTCTACAAGTTTAATAAAACATTCATTTATTAAATATAAATCAACAAGTAAGTCTTAATTATTTTGCCATATAAATATTATGAATTATTCGTTGGTGGTCTGCATTGCTAAGTCAACAGATATTCCTTTACCACCCACAATTAGTGGATTTTGCGGCATTTTACTACTACAACCACTCACAAGACATTTTGAAAAATACACATAAAAAAATAAAAAAAAAAATTAAATCCATTATCTTCTGTTTAAGTGAGATCTGTTATCTTTTTTTCTTAGGGATGAACAGTCTGATAAGTGCTCACACAGCATTTTCTTAAAAATCTATTCATTCTAAAGGTAAAACTGGACAGTTGCTGAGAATATACAGAGTTAGGCAATTAAAGTGTTACCGATTCAAGCGATCATATTTTATTTATATAAAATTATTTTTTATTGATTCAAATTACAAAAATTTGTAGAAATAAGCAAACTTTTAGAATCCATTCACTCTAGCTCGATATCTCTAACCACAGTTTGCCTTAACTATGGTCTTCAAATGGTTAAAAAATGAGCTGCATGCATCATGTATATGACCAGCAAATTTCTAAACAATAGCTTTCTTCAGCGCATCCATAGTGACATATTTTTAGCTCTCCAAAGTGATCCAAATGGAGTAGTCTATCGAACTTGCATCTAGTGAGTTCGAAAACCATTGTGTGGGCGAATTGAAGTGTGGAACACGACAACTATTCTTGGTTCATTTGAGTGAGACCGAGACCGGTGCCGAGTCTTGTTGGAACGACTATACTCTATGACCGAAATGTTTACGTGCCCACTGCTCTAAAGCAGTCGCATTTACTTTGACACAGGGCTCGATGACAACGATTGAAGAGCGTCCATTGGCGGTCACAGCTTTCCATACCTGAGATTGAGATGGAAAGTTATTTCGGGTGGTCATTCGTTGTCTCAAATGGCAGTGAATAATAATGCGTTCAGTTAAGTAAACATGATCAATTTGAGATCAAGAGAATAATTCGTGTTGTATAAAACTTTGACGCAAATGGTTGTGGGAAATCGCCTAAGTCTGTACTTGATTATTTCTTTTGGTTGTAAATTTTCACTATTTCCACAATGATTAATGAATGGACTGCACAATTAATTTGCGTGGGTTGCGATACACCTGTAATCAAAAAGGACAGTATTGAGCCTTGCAGTATTCGCTTAGTCCGTTTTAGTTCTTAAGATCTGGTATTGTTGTATGAATATATAAAAATATAATTACAATTACCTGAAGAAAATGTAGATAAGTGCTACACATAACACAGGTTGGTGTCCTTTCTGATATATTTAGAATATATGCCTATATCAAGGCTAGACTTCAGTTAGCTGCTGTTATGATACCTCTCTTACCAATCACCAAAAGCATCTGCTTCTGGTATTGTCTGTTTCTTAACGATCTACATACGATCATAGACCTTTAATCTCAGAGATATATTCAGACACATATGTTACTATATCAAGGTATAGTGATCTGCCTGTTAGTGATATGATTTAAAAAAGTTGTTTAAAAATACATTACTCGATCCTTAAATGAGTATGAACCCACATATTTTTTTTTATACTAAACTAGTGGCGTAAATTCGCACAACAGCCGGTTCTATTGTACCAAAGTTTTGTGAACAAAGTTTAGAATTGAATTTGGAGAAGAGTTCTTAATCTGTATTGGTGATAGAAATTCTATATGAAACAAGTTTATTCTGTGCGCTGTTAAAGCTGGACAATCACAAATAATATGCATAGTTGTCTCCTTATTTTCGAGGCATAATCTGCATTCCAGATTAGCAGATAATTGAAGCTTGTGTAGGAGATATTTCAGGACATAATGACCTATAATTAAATCCGTTAGCAATCTTAAATTACTTTTTCAGAATTTAAAAATGTTTTTGTAAGAGTATTGTTTGATCAATGCTTTGTCTGAGTTCAAGGAAATCTTTCAAGTACACTAGACGCAAACGATTCTGTCTCTTCCTGACAATTTGTTTTATACTGGTTCAGTTTAACCCACAAAAGTGTTGAGGACCTGTAAAAGCCTTTATGCAGGTTTTAGATGTAGTTCTGTCTAGCTCATCAGCTAGTTCATTACCCAAAACCTTCCAGCGATTCGGAACACAAAAAAGAGATTCCTTATCCCAAGTTGCAAGTATCTGTAGTATATGTTTCGATTGTTAACTATAAGCCCATCAAGCCCACCTAGCTTACTAATTAACTTAAATTTCAATGATTAAGTACATTTATATATAGCTGTAGTTTATGCGTTTTTTCTAATTATACTGTGTAAAGTGCATTAACAAAACTTGAATTTGGAAGAAGGCAATAAACGTATGACACGTTGGTTTCTGTATTAGGATGTGTGTATGCGTTTCGAGTTTGACTCGGTTTAATGTCTGTCAATTGTAGTTCAAAATTTTTATATGAGCAATTAAACCGACAAAAAAAATGCAAACTTCTTGTTCTGGATGGATATAAATTAAAAGAATTAATTTGTAGTTTTGAAATTATGTCGCTTTTAACCGCTTTCTATACGAAATGAAATAGATTTCTGTCATTGGACATAAAAACTTTAATTTGATTTTTTGCAATTAAGAGTAAAACTAATTGATTAGTTTTCTATAAGCAGTTTTCAAATACGGCATAATTAGCTAGAAAGTTGCAGTAAGACAAAATGATCTAGACTGTGGGTAAGGCAATTAGCACATCCATTTTCATTGCAATTAGTCTTTCCATAAATAAAATGGCGCCACTTAAATTGCCGCAAATGCGTTCAATCCCCGTGAGAACGTTAATGAATTCAATTTATGTGCAAAATCAAATTAAATTACTAAATCAAATTGTCAACAAAATGAGTTAAAATAATAAATGCAGACCAAAACTAGGAGCGCGGGACCCGGAGCACGGGGCCTATGTGCATGCATTTTTGCTAAAATAATAAAAGCACAAAAACAACAATCTAAAACCGAAATAATAATATTAACGATAATAAAAAAGTTTATAATAATTTATTTACTTTCGTATTGACAATCGCACTCATTTTTTGTACGAACGCAAATAGTTGGTCGGCATGTTCTGTGGTTCCGGGAAACCGCACTTGAACTCCACAAAATTTACCAAAATGAAAACAACCAATTTTCCGAATATTTACAAAATATAAAGTGCATCAAATTAAATAATTTTAATATTTGTTTTTCTTGATTTTGACGCTTTTGTGTCTGTAACAGTTTTTTGCTTTAGTGCCATTGAATTGCTTAAATATCCTGTATTAAAAAGACTCGCATACACCATTGATTTTAATTTATGTGTAAATTAGTATAATTTGGCAAATTTGTTTAACCCTCCCAACCCGTCTTCCTCTCAAGCCGCATGTTTGTTGAAGTCCTCGTACCACACAGCTTCACTTTTTAGTATACATTTATTCATGTGCAGTTATAAATAATCACTCATATCACGAAATTTGATTTTATTTTAATTGTTAGTAAAAGTGCAGAAAAACGTTTTAATATTTAATTAAAATATTTCTATTGATTTTGTGAAATTTATCGCAATTCAAATAACAGAAAGGTTTTTTTTGTAGTGTAGGAAGCATCAGAAAAGATTTACATCAAAATGTTGTCAAATTTTGAAATTGGAAGCGAAGGCAACAAGCAATTGTGCAATCTATTAATTTATCACATATAATTAATTAAGCAGATTAACAGGCACTTTGGCAGGGTTACATTTCCAATCAAATATGTTTGCAGTTTCAATTATGCTACTAAAATGTTTGTTTGATGTACTGTTGGCTACAAGCAATCAAACACTCACATCAGGAATCTTCCCTAAAGCGATGTTCAGAAAAGCTAATATTATGGTTGGGGCGAAAACCGGTACCAAACTCTAAATCGATGTTCGAAAAAGTTGAAATTTTGATCGGGACGAAAACCGGTATTGAATCAAAAAAAAATACGTACATATTTTGGTTCACACACAGTCAAACTTCATTCATTCGAACTTCTACAACTCGAATTTTCTATTACTCAAACTAAATAGACTGCGCCAGGGTTAAGAGACCAACTTACATACAATTCTTTAATTCGAAATCTCCATAAGTGGAACCTTTTCTTTGCAAAATGGTACCTCGAGCCATGGAAGTTTGACTGTTTATATGCTGTATACAGGGTTAGGCGATTAAAGTGTTACCGACTATACATAGGTATATCTGTCAAACTGATTTTGCCAACTGCGTGAAATATATACCAACTACAGTTAATTATATTGTTTACAAGCTATAATAAGCATTTGAGTCTAAGTTTTACAGAACAAATGTCATGTACCATAATTGATTATAATAGTACAGACAGCGTCGCCAAAAGCTATGATGGAGGAAGAAAAAAATAGCAATAGGGACAACACCTGAAATGGTTTGAAAAGTGAAGGCTCGACTTGAATGAAATGAAAATATCCAAGTAATAAGCTCAAGATAAAGCCTTACAAGTTCCAAAAGGCACAAGACCTTACATTAAAGCAACAAAAATTTAAACTCAAAAGAGCAAGGGAGTTGTAACGCTAGCATGAGTGTGGCAAATTTCCAAACACTGTGTTCTTTGATAAGGAAAATTTTCCCATTGAGCAGTTTATAAACTAACAGATGATCATGTTTACTTAACTGAACGCATTGCCGTTCACTGCCATTTAAGACTACGAATAGGAACCGAAGTAATTTTCCATCTCTAGTAACGGTAATAGTTTTCATCGTGCCTGGTGTTAAAGTCAATGCGACTTATTATCGGAAAAATGGTTTGGAAGTTGCTTTAGAGCCGTTGGATGACAAATATTTCAGTTGTAGAGTATGGACGTTCCAATAAGACTTGCTTGATCGACTTCTACTTGACTGTTTAACCGACTTACATATAAATGTATTTATAATTATATACATTATTTTGGTTGAGCGCTATAGAGTACTTCTTTATTTACATAAATTTCTCTTCACTTGCTGAAATACTACTACTAGAATTTAAATACTAGTACTAGAACTAATAGTATTACAACAATTAGTACTACAACTACTAGTACTACAACTACTAGTACTACAACTACTAGTACTACTACTACTAGTACTACTACTACTAGTACTGCAACAACTAGTACTACAACTACTAGTACTACAACTACTAGTACTACAACTACTAGTACTACTACTACTAGTACTACAAATACTAGTACTACAACACTAGTACTACAACTACTAGTACTACAACACTAGTACTACAACTACTAGTACTACTACTAGTACTACTACTAATACTACTACTAGTACTACTACTAATACTACTACTAGTACTACTACTAGTACTACTACTACTAGTACTGCAACAACTGGTACTACAACTACTAGTACTACTACTACTGCTATTACCATTGATACTACTAGTACTACTACTACTATTATCAATAATAAAAATACTACACTCACATCTACTTGTACTACTGCTACTATTACTACTATTATAACTTCTACTACTTGTAGTACTACTACTATTAATGAATAATGAAACTTGATTAAAAAATCAAATCAAATGCAATTTTTTTTTTTTTTTTGAATAATAAAAATGTCTAGAAGCGATTCGAGTGTAGTCCAATGTGAGTTGAATTCATATTTAAATAGCTTCCGCGAGTGAAGGAAAAAATTTAGGGAAAATCTATTTCGCAATATTTGGAAATTGCTGAGCAAATAGAGAACGAGAAGTAATTTGATGACTGGACCCAGAGCAGCATTTCGAGGAAATAATGGATACGAAATATTGTTTAAATATTTTTGGTTGTGCAACTTTATAATTTGAAACAATAGCTGAGGGTGCAACTTCTAAAGCATTTTTAACACTTTTTTAAGTGGTTCAAAAAATTCATTTTCCTCCAACTTCTGCTTTTCTGCTAAACAATTTTTGTTGGTAAACCAATAGAAGTACAATGGAACAGCAACACAGGCGAGTGAAATCTAAAAGTTTACAAATAAATATTGCTATACATTATGCAAATTACGGAGCCCAAAGCGCATTTCTGGTTGCCGTGGCAGCTGCAGATGCTAAAATGTTTGGATGCCCCATTTCATTACTTTTTAACCAAACTTTGCGGAGTTAGAAAACAGTTTAATACAAACGTTGCAATATAATTTATAAATTCATTGTTTTCAAATTAATATCTAAACATACATTTCAGTTTTTACTACCAATCTTGTATTATCTTGAATTAAGAATTGGTTTTACTACCAATTCTTACTTTAGTGTCCTCTGGATGTAGGAACTCACCATCAATTTTCACTTTAGCGTTACTTAAAATTAGAATTACTTCAATATTATACTCATATCATCAGATACTAGAACGTTCATATTCAGTTTCATTCGAGAACTTCGTATCATCACATATTGTTCTTTTATCTATGGACCAAACATTATTTAAGCAGTGTCCCGATTGTATCAATTTTTTTCTTAAATGCTGATTATAAATCCTATAGGCTCATATAGATTTCTTGGTTTTCTTTCCATAATCTATTATTGTCGAAGGTATATGACCCTTCATTCTAAGCTTATGGAATAAGTAAGATACATCAACTTTTTAGAATAATTCCATTTTGCTAAGCAATACAGTTGACATCAAAAGTGATTCCTCATTCATTATAGGACTTCTTAGCATTTGAATGCCTTTTATGTAGAGGGACTTGTGTTTACTCCCAAAATAAGTTTCAGTTTAATCACTTATTTTATCCTTTTCTAGGGTAAACACTGCAAGTATGTGGTGGCTATTATTAGCCTAAACCGAAAAATAAAGTAGATGGAAAAATATTCAAAAAATGTTGTTCTGAATATATCTAATAACATAGTAATCTGAATGAAATACAAAATCAGCTGACAGTTGCATTTTTAGTGGCTTTGAGTGGCTCCGTCTTTAGCTGAAGACTCAGCTAAATGCTGTTTAGATCCATTTTAACAATAACACCATTAACATTAATCCCATTTACATAGCATAAATTTTACTTTCAGTAGCAATTCAGTAGCTTTATAAGGTAGAAAAAGTCTGAAATATTTGTTTAGTGATTAGGGTTCCTTGAAATAAAGCCAAAATTCAATTAGTGAGTGAGAAGAAAATAATTCTAAAGAAGTGAGAAGAATAATTCTCTAGAACTTATATCTTTATAGAGATTTAAACGTACAACAATAAAGAGCTGCTGTTACAGTGTTTCGACGTAAAGTACAATATATTACATTTTGGTAATATAACCAGGGCGTTAGGACAATTTATGGACATTAAATACATTATACCCTAAAAGAATTTTTCCCCATATTCCCCACATCCATATTAAAGTTAATTTTTTTAACATTAAATTGAAATAAAATAAAAGTGTATTATTTATTATTTATAAACAAAAAATTTTACAAAAATTTAATTTAAAATTATCTCAATCCGCACTCTTGTATTTCTAATAATTTAAGTGCTTGACATCCTGTCATTAGGGTTTAGGAAATAAAAATATGAAATAGGTTTTCGCGAGTGACAAAAAAAAATATTTCCAACGTGGTATGATTGCATTTCCAACAACTTCCCCGTATTTCGACGACATCAATGTGTTGCTACTATCGTAATGGAATCCAATTTGACCGAAGAAATATTGTATATGAACGTTTGAGAGAGATATGAGTCTTTAGAGACCTCTAAGCAAAAACAAATTATACTGGAAATCGCAAGTCAAGCAAATAAAAATGTTGGTGGAAGCAAAAACTTTTGTCTCAGTCACCACAAAAATACGAGCAATAAAAAGTTCATGTAAATAAAAACGTGTACTATATATTGAGTATAAAACGTAAGTGCAAAATTGAGAATAAGTTCATAAAATAAGATCTAAATTTGGAAAAAAAAATATAAAGAGAAATTTTTCTATATGAGTTCTTTAATAAAACTTGAAAAAAAAAGTATTTCACAATACAAAACAGCCCAATACAGACTTAGCTGGCTGCTATAAGCCAATATTGTTATACTTAAATTGTACCGTTGAAAGGCACCAAAACTATATATCTAAATAACTACTTCTATTTAGCTTTTACGCATATGACAGAACTCCTGGGCACTGCAGATATTTAAGTACAAACATTTCTGTGTTCCTAGATCGGATCTTAATAATACTATATGCAATGACTTTAAATAAAAAAAACGTGTTTTCTTTAAAAATCACTCGTTATTTCTTCCGAAAGATAAAAATATTATGCAAACACCTAATAAAAGACAAAAAACCTTCTAAATTTCAATTATTTAATAATTTTTAATATATTTTAATAAAACAAAATATTTACAAATGTTTTTCATACAACAACATCTCATCGAGATTAACAAGGCTATATTCGGTAATACCTCGTCCAAAAAATTCATAAAAGCGAGCGTCTTTGGTAATGAACTCATTAACCGGGAACTTATCTAGAATATAAAACACATAAGAATTTATTTTTAATTATATTTGAAGTTGAAAGCTTTTCTCACCATCGGAACGAATGTCAGTTAGTATATAGACATTCTTATCATGGCAATCTTTTACCATTCCCTCGTCAGCGAAGGATAGATCAGCAACAGCTGGTAGAACAACGCGTTTTTGTGATTGAAATTGTGTTTCATGTACTTTTGGATATAAATATTCCATCCTCTGTATGGATATCCATAACTTATAAGCATTCATGGTAACATTGTGGTTAATTTTCATGATAAAGCACCGATTATGATCGTAGTCCACAATTGCTGTGAGATTCTTTTTAAAATTATGCATAAACCGAGTAGTGAAGTCAGTCCTGACATTACTAATATTAATAGCGACAGTGTGGATTCGAGAGCTATCCATAACATTAATCTCAATTTCTTGACGAAAGTCATACCCACGAGGAAAATCCTCCTTCATATTTTTTAGGATTTGTGGTGCTATAAATATCATACCGGAATCCAAGTCGTCTGAATACATTATGTACGAAATAGTTTCATTATTTTCAACATAGATTTCCACAGCGCAGTCAACGCGATAACGCACTATTTTATGCCTTCGATCAATCCGGAAGAAATATAAAGAAGCTAGAAATAAGCACATTATAAGTGCAATAGGAATAACGACCACAATCATAAAAGTCTTTGTACGAAGTCCCTTTGGGTGCTTATAGCATTTGATATCTGCACCTCTTTCAATTGCACTGGACAGGGTTTTCTGATGTTCTTCGAACATACTGCCAGGAGTCTTCTCCATGTCCATAGCTTTGTTCTGCAATACCTTAAATTTTATCGAAACTTATTAAAAGATGCAGAAATCTAACAATTTTCGAAGAGAGAAAATATGAATCGTTCTACAGAAAAATTTATTTCTTACTACAATATTATAAGTTTATGTTTAATGGAAATAAAAAACGATAAAATCATAGCCAACTAATGTACTCGCATATACTTTGTTTAATTTATAATTATGATTTATATCATATTTGTAATTAAATGCAAAAATATAATAACCAACGTCATTTGTTCTATTATATATATTAACAGCGTTGCCACACTACTTGCGTGGCTAAGACCGTTTGAAGAGTTGGTCATTTTTTTCATTATTTATAGTGTATTATGTCATCGTAATGCAGATATCAATGTATTCTCCAGAAGAAGTTGCATAATACGTTTATGCAAGAGAGATAGTTGTGAGTGCGTGAAACCGATTTACTAATACAAAATACAGAAGAATAGATACTTCACGACTACAATAAGTGTGAGGGAACCGGGACAAAATATTGCCACACTTTCATTTGAAAAGGAAATCACACATAATGCTTATATAGTATGCAAAATGTCAATTTTATTTACTTTGACACAAATAAATGCCACAAAGAGAGGTAAATAAAGAAGAGGATGAAATACTATACATAAATTCTCTTACAACAAGTAATGGTGTTATCTGTTCAGGCAGTATCTAAGGGAACTAATCAGGCGATGTTAGGTGTAGTTTGGTGTAATTTAGTGATCTTGAGATTTTTTGGAACTTATTCCATGATGAAGTACTGAAAACAAACTCTGCATATTAGATTTTTGAGAAGTGTTTATGTCTGGTAGCTCAAAATTAAATGATAACTGTCGAATATATTTTTTATCACATTAAAAGTGATTTCTGAAGATTTGAAGCTTAATAAAGTCGTTATATAGTAATAAATGGTAACTCATATATGTAGTATAAAAGTAGACTATGAACAGTATTTAGCATGGAAGGACTAAAGCCAGACTGAAACCACACAGCTGAGTATCACATAAATTTTACATATATAACACGCTCATCAAATGGATTGACAAAATGGATCCTAGGGCGAAACCTTTTGGTGAACAGTAATATAAATTGACTGTATACGTTTTATATAATTATTTTTCTTAAAAATAAATAAACAGAAAAGTGCTAATCTGGACAGGAAAAGCGGAAAATTTGACTGGAATTTAATATGCAATTAAGAAAAAGGCTATAGTCAATGCCTTTTATATTTGAAATATATCTTCAGGAATATGAAAGTTTGTGTAAAATATTACCTAATACTTACCCCTTATTGAAACTTCTTCTTCTTTTTTGGACAACTTTTAAATAGTAGAACCCCGATATTAATTACTGTAATCCGTGCTCAGCTAAATCCGTGCTCAGCGTATTATTTCAGAACTTAGTGCTCAGCTTTCTGCAAATACAAAATTATTATATTTAATTTACCTGAAAATGAAGATGGTTATCCAACAAATTTATTTCACTTATACACCAAAGGAAATTTGAGTCCAAGTGATTTGTGAAGATTATATAATAGACTAAAGAGTAAAAAGATCTAAAATTTCGTCAAATTGTACTACAATATATTTTAAACACAATTTTAGTAGAAAAAAAGTTTTAACAGATATACACATTCTTGATTCTATTAATAAAATTAATAAACAAAAAAATCGTGGCCAACTAATATATCTATTAATATATAAATATACTTATATAAATATTATTATATACTATTATAATTATGATATGTGCAATTATAATATATAATTAATAAAATATAGTATCTAATGTCATATAGTTAACGTAAGCCGTCTTTGACTAATTTATGTATTAATTTATGTAATCCACGGGTGCTCCGCGGATAGCTAAGCACTTTTATCGCTTCCCCGACCGACGGTTTCAGCAACATGAGTTTGATCTGTCTAAAAGTGCTCTACTCTCTCCATCTATTGAGATGAAGTGAGGTTATCCATTTATAGACATAGGCTGTCATCATGTTGTAACCCAATGGTATTCTGGGTTCTGGGCCGCAAAAATTATTAAACTATTAAAAATGTAGTGTAAAGAATGTTAGGTAGCAATAGTTATGTTCTAGAAACTTAATAAATCTAGTGGTATGTACGGACGGCTTATAAGGAGGGTTGCGCACAGTGGTTCAAACAATTTCCTATAAATTTAGTTTATAATTTTGATATTTTATTTTTAATTGAAGACTATATTGCAATTGATTTTATGAAATATCAGTAAGTAATAGTATTTATTTCAATCAGAATGTATTTGTTTGAAACGATCGAAATTTTTTAATTTTTTGTTTTTGCAGAAGAAAATCTGTGTTAGTTATGGGAGGACTTACCCCCAAGATGAGGACTTACCTTAATTTGTTAGCTAAATATTCAAGTATAAGTAAGCAAAATAAAAACATTATTTTAGGGGATTTTTTTAGGATTTGAATTACTTAGATTAACAATTTTTTTTAATTGAAATAGTCTCATATTTTTTTTTTGAATTTGAGATACTTTACCTTCATTTCGATATGATGAATTAAAATACTTGTCGTGAATGTAAATGTCATTTACAATACAATTTTAAATTTGTTTTACATTTTCAATATATATGTTTATATATAGTTCAGTAATCTCATTTCAATGTTTATAAAGTAATGAGTTAAACAAAAATTATAGCGAGTGGAGTATGTCCAATTGTAAATATAACATATGGTTCATTAATAGTTCGAGCTCTGATCCATGTTAATAAAATGGCACTTGCATAATATATATTTTGCATATTCATAATAAAATTTAACTAATGCGATCATTTAGTCTCCTGGCTCATCAAGTGAAATAGGTATTTATTAAAGGTCACAAATTACTAAATATATATAAAGTAATAATTCCTGTAATGATTTATATCATAAATCATACTATATATATGGATGGAAGGAACTTATATCAATATTAAAATATAGTATTATAGTATTATTATTATCTGTGCGACATAAAAGTGATAAGTGAATTATTAATAACAAAATATAATGGAAAGTAAATACTCTAATAAATCCTGTTTTATCAACTGCAAGTTCTCCTCATACTTATTATACAAGATCAATGAATGTCTCTCTCATGTAGATTAAAGATTTGTAATTTATTTTCTCTTTAAAAGAGTAATTGTCTTCATGTTAATGCACACATAATACTTACAAAGGCCATTGATGTTACCAAGAATAGAATTATTATTCCAAATACCAAGGTTACGAAGAGTTGGCTTTCTGGTGACACATTTATTGAAGGGTTTTGTGATTGTACTATGAGTTGATCAGTACATCGTTTTTCTAATCTACATAATATCAAACTCGTTCCTTCAGATAGCTGTGTATAACAATTTTTATTCGATGTTTTGGACATAAATTCCTAGAAAGCAAGCTTGATATTGTAATATCCAGCAGAATTGAATTCTTAAGCAAGTGATGAGAAAAATCAAGACAACTGTTTACTAATTTATTGTATAAAAAAAATTATAACAATCTGATTGTCAAAGATTTCCGGTGGATTAATTAAATGTGTATGTAGTAAAATAATTCTTAGAAATTATATATAGAACTTAGAACTCATATCTATTGATGGTAATACAAGAAGTAATTTTTGAAATCAAAAATAAAACCAATACAACATTGAGGAACAACTGACTTAGTACTAACCGTACTCAGTAATAAAAATAAAAATAATCTTCAGGAGAACTTCAAACATAATAAACTTCTGTAATTTAATTAATATTAAAAAATTCCGAAATTTAAAACTGTATTTGTAAATTTTATATAAAATATAGTTTATATAAAATAATAATAATAATACGAAAAGTAAAAGAAATCTTAGTTTCTCAAATCAATTAAAATTTTATTTCTGTTTATTAGAAAGTGGCACCAAAAGTATTACTATGCTACAGAGTAGCACTTTTGAAATCACACTTCTCAAAATGTCTATAAATAGAATCGTTTCACCTATCCAATATGTTTTAAATTTAATGTAAGAAGTTTGTGTATCCGAAAATAATGTGGATTATATTGTAAGAACATTACCTCCTATTTGCTACTAAAGTTGTTAAGCGTTTAATGTGCTTGAAAAGTTATATATTAAAAATGTCAGGTTTCTCCTAAGCTAGAAGTTACAGTTAAAAAAATAATACTAATATAATAAATATATAAAATAAATATATGATTTCATAAAAAATCGAAATTCATTTAATAGGCGTTATTCTAATATAATTTCGAAATATTGATATCGAAATTTACTCGAAGCTAAAAATTTTTTTGTAATAAACTAAAATTAGTTCCCCAATTATGAGATATATAGTATGACAATCTTTTAGGTATCGAGGCCTGTTCTGTAATTGATAAATCCATGTTCGATCTTACTTGAATTTATAAATAGCGTCTATCTATTGTTACCAGAATATTACCCTAATATAGTAGAAATACGAGAATACCTACTTGCATTAAAATTATTTCAATGGATATTAATTATAAAAATTATTTAATTAATATTAAACTAAATTAAAAAACATTTACAATTTTTTTTTCCACAATTGCAGTGTGATTCTTTTTAAAATTATGAATAAATTGAGTTAATAAGTTATTCATGACATCAATATTATTAATAGCGACAGTGTGGATTCGAGTCCCATCCATAATATGAAACTCAATTTTTTTACGAAAGAAATACCCATAACGAAAATCATGGATCTAATCTTTAAAGATTTGTGGTGCTTTAACTGTAATCATTTTAGAATCCAAGTCGTCTGTTGTTATTAGAAGGCACGGAATCGCTGTGTTATATTCTTCGTAGCTTGGTACAGCACACAGAGCACTAAATTGAGCAAATCTCAAGAAGTATACTAAAGTAAAGAAATAACACATTAGAAGATCGATAATAATAACCATAGCAATCATAAAAGTCTTTGTACGAAGTCTTCTTTCCTGCTTATAGTATTTGATCTCCGGACCAAATTTAACTGTACCATACCGTCTTTTCTGATGTCCTTGCAGTAAAGTAAAAGGGATCTTCTCCATATTAACAGCGATTATGTAGTGCTGTTATACTGCTTGAACAAAACTTGACCATATATAAATTTTATCCATATTTATTTTTATATTAAAGTAAAAGTTTTAATTTATTAATATTAAAAACAATATATATTATCTTTTTACTATTCACATCAAAAAACAAAAAATCATAGCCAACTTATATAGTATAGATTCGTGATTTGTCATCAAATTAATAACACATTATAACTGATGTCGTATGTTCTGTGCTATAACCTATGGTACAGCGTCGCCACACTGTTTAAATAGATAAGTTCGTCGAATGGCTGAATTAAATAATATATATAACATTTTATTATATAATAAAATTGTATTTATAAGTTTTTTAATTTTTATATAATTAATATATATTTTTATTAAGTTTTATTGCCTCGTAGGTAAAGCTTTTAGGAAGTAATACTCGTAGTTCTGTTCTTGAAATTTAAAAGATTTGGAGATATTTCAGTCTATTCACATGAACTTATCCTGTAATTGATCCAAGCTGGACCTTACTTGAGTTTTAACAGATTATATGTCGTCGTTACCAAAAAATTTTAAAAGAATAATAATTTTCTTAAATTTATAAATAATTTAATTTCCGATCAGGGTTGGGATCAAGCTTTCATTTGAGAAGGTATGACTTCCATTAAACTTATTTATGTTAATAAATTAATATGAAAAATTAATTGAAGCTGGAACTAGAATTAAATTTATATAAATTAATAAATGGAAAGTTTATTTCGTGAAGTATTTTATTTACAATAAAACAATTTTAACGCAAATAATTATATATGAATATAGACTCTATATATTCATTTTTTGTTATAAAATTAAAATGATTAAAATTAATTATAAATAAGATGGTGTACGCAATTTTTTTTTTAATGTTTTTTATTATAGTAAGTAATTATTGTGAAGAAATATTGAATTAGAAATTTTTTAATTTAGTATTTACAAAGATATTTTTGTTGATATTAGAAGTTAAGATCTGATAAAGAATTAAGAAGTAAATATAAAAATATTATTATAAATGATTACACATATAAATTAATTTCAAATTCACAAAAAGCAATTGTTTAAAAATTTGTAATAATTCTTCTTATATTATTAAATATTTTTCCATTTCAATTAATAATTGAAATATTTTATTAAATTTATTTAAATTAAATATTAATATATAAATTAGTATATGTTAAACTGAAAATAAATTTATAGGATAGGAAAGTAAATGCTATGATAAATTATATGATTGATTCGGAAAATTTTAGCTTGTCCTTTGAATTTTTTTTAATATTTCATTATTATGTTTTGTTTTGTTATATTAACTGTGCAAAAGGGGCATGATCATTAATTCTTATATGTAGAACTGGTTCACTTTATTTTGCAAAAATAGGTTCAACAGCTTTAAACAGAGGTTTATGCTTACTTAATCAAGAAATGTTTGGGAAAATGTTAATAACTCTCGGCTCAGTAATCTTCTCCTGGCTTAAATCAAAGCCAAACAATCACAATGTTTATTAGGCCAACTAAACAGAGCATTCTTACAAAGACCCATCTTGTGATCTTAGAAACACGTATCTTGTTAAGTTGGTACCGTGTTCTATGGTAACTCGATAAGTAATCTGCCAATAACCTTAGCTTTTTTATAATGACGAGGAGCCGTAATCGTAAGAATGAACCCATTCTTTAGTCTGGAATGCCAAAATCGAATTTTATCGCTTAAATATCACTTTTTATCATTTATCTCATTATGGACCACAGTAAGACTATGTTTCACAAAATTAGATATCTAATCTAGTTTCAGTGAGATTGTTTTCGAGTTCATTGCCATTGATTTTAATATAATTTAGTACCTAAGAAACAATTACGCAGTTTTTGGTTGTTGGTTGCTATAGTATTTCTATGAAGAAATTCTATAAAAATTCTGGAATAAAACTTCCAAGTTAATATTGCTATAACTGTTGCTTGACTTTCTGCTCAGACACAGGCATGAGCATATTTTAATCTTCGGTTAGGTCGATTTTTGTACACGACTCGATAGTGTGAACCTCTGTTTTTTCAGCTCATACGTAAAGGAATGACGTTTTCGAACTGTTGCTCAAAACGAAACTGTATATCCAGGCGTAGTTTCTAATAGCAGATTTATATGTTAGGAAACAGTCTGAATATAGAGTTTCAAGTGTTGAGCATATTGCGCATATTAATTAGATAGTCCATTCAGGCTGCACTCAAAGCTACTGTATAACTTATGAGAAGGGACAAACGATTCAGACTAACTGTAGCTCCAGTAATAACGCAAGACAAGGTCGTATTAAATATTTTTTAAATATTATGTTAAAAATCTAACAATAACGCTTATATATATTTTTGAAATATTAATGTTTTCTTGCCATCAAGAAATAATATCACTAATTTAAGATAATTGGATATTAGTATCTTTTTAGTGTATCTGTAAGATTAATTTACTTCATGAGGATTTAATGTGTAAGAACCCTTACATTTTGTGGTATGGTCTACTTCAGATAATCATTTGTATAAGGCTTAACAGGAAACTTAAAATATTTTTGTATGTATTTTTTTATGGTTTGTTTTGGAAACAAAGCACTATAGTGAAAATTGACTCTACCTGTTTTACCACACCCTAATTTAAATAATCCCATCACATCATATTAAGACACCTCTTAAATGATTCATAATCGCTTATAGTATATTTCCACTGGCTTCGTTGGACCAGTTATATTACTTGAGATTGCTTGAGTTCTTTCATAATGCTGGTACTATTATTTCCTGAGAGTATCAAAGTGAATTATAATCTCGGAAGAAAGGAGTTGAGTATCAGAGGGAGATATAGTTACAATTGCCATTATTGTATTATTAAATTGGCCATTATAGAAAAATTGGAAATTATAGAAAAATTGGAAAACTTGGAAATTGTATTAAATATCCCGAGTGACTTTTTAAAATTATCATGTGCTTAATCAATTTATACTGCTTAGTTACACTTAATATATATCCAATGCTCTCCAGGCAAAAAAAAGTAGTACAGCTGAGCTAATATTTCCGTATAACGAACCAAATCAGTATTCGAATATATTAATTTGCTTCAAAAGTCAGAATGAATAGAACGTACTCACATACGATGAAAAGAGGAGAAGAAATCAATTCATAATATTAAAGTAAAAATATTTTAGATTTTTTAAGTTACCAGCATTTTATTATATACTTCCGTCGCTCTTTGATCTGGTTTGGGTTGTTTATGTTTTACTGGCTCCTTTAATTTCGGTGCTGGCAGACGAGTGCTGTGAGGATTCCATTTTGTATCATAACGCGCAACTTTTTAAAATTTAATTTTTATTCACATATGACGTTAAATTTATATGCAAATTTTCGTTTTTGAATGGGACTACATAATTTCATGACATGGAGTGGAATGCTCCTCTCATTTTGTTGTGGTTTCCAAGTGCACACAAATTTACAAATGCATTAAGGAAGTGTGTCCTTATGGAAGTGCGCAAGGATGTATCTGGTAGTAAAGTTAATTTTTTAACTTAATAATTAATTCAAGAAAGCAAAACCCAAAAGACCCTTAGTACTTGGCATCGCTGGATGTCACACCAAATTTATGTTGCCGAATTTATGATAATTTTTCATTTTTATGTAGTTTTTGATGTAAATTGAATTGCTTTTAAAAATGTAACCTTCTGTTAGGCATTCAATTTGGCTTTTAAGCACACACAGTTACAACGTTGAACCACAAATAAAAAAAAACATTTTTATATATCAAGAGTTTTGTGTTTTTCTGGGTGAAAATCAGATTTTTCTTAAAGTGAGTGCTTTCTCTGACAAAAAAATGAATTAACATATATACCTTTACTCTTCAAAAGTTTAAGATGGTTTTTAAACTCTCCGTTTTTTCGTCATAAGGTAAGAGAATGTACCAACAGACCTAAGTGGATGCCTTTGGATCGCCAGTATACCTTAACCTAATCTATGGCTTCATATAAAATTATAGTTATTTCTAGAAGGGTTCGAACAGTAATAAAGCAACAATAACAAAAATTTAAATAATGTATTAAAATTTTGCGAACAATACAACACAGCTTCGAGTATTGCCAAGTACTCATCATCAGTGATCTTTGGAAATATTTGAGTTTTTATTTAATTAATTTGTAGTCCGCAAATAATTTGTTGGACTTTTTCTTTGATTTAATGATCACAATTGGACAAATGTTTTTGAATTTTATAGGTATAGTAGGGAAATAAAATAGATGTACATTAAAAAACTCAACATTGACTTTTTTAAAACTTAAATAACTTTTATAGTAGGAGTGTGCAATATATTACGTACAAGTAATATATATTTGTCTATATTATATGTAGATGAATATAAAAAAGTGAATACCCTGAATATCATTAAATCGATCCGCCTCTACATTACGATTAATGAAATATAGGTTGTTTTGTTTTTAATAGGTACATGATTTGAAGCTATATATTGATAAATTGCTTGAATTTGCCTGAATCTCAAATAAGTTATATTTACATTCACCGGAGTCGGCGTGAGACAAAAATCGTTGTCAAAAGTAACTTTGAATATTGGAATTGATCAAAAACTGCTGTCGAGAGTTACACACAATATTTAAATTGATCAAAAGTTGCTGTCGAGAGTTACACAGAATATTGAAATTTATAGAAAGATATTGTTAAAGGGTACTTAAAATATTGAAATTGACTTAAAACTGTTGTGAAAAGTTCCTTAGGGCACTTATATTATACAAGAAGGGTTATTCAAAATTACTAAGGATATCAATATTGATCAAAAACTGCTGTCAACAGTTACACACAATATTGAAATTGATCAAAACCTACTGTTAAAAGTTACTGAGGATATTGAAATTGATCAAAAACTGCAATCAAAAGGTATTAAGAATATTGAAGAAGATCACTCACCATTGTCAAGAGTTGCTTGGATCATTTAAATCGATAAAAACTGTTGTTAAATGTTACTTAGGATATTTCAGTTGATCAAAACCCACTGCCAAATGCTTCTGAGAATATTGAAATTGATTGAAACTATAGAAATTGATCAAAAACAGCTATCCAAAGTTACTTAGAATATAAGGAAAATAAGGAAAACCGTTGTCAAAAGGTGCTTAGGACATTTATATTCAACATGAGGGGTTATCCAAAATTACCGAGGAAATTAAAATTGATCAAAAACCACTGCCGAAAGTTACTCAAAATATTGAAAGTGATTAAAAAGTGTTGTCAAAAGTTATTTTGAATATTGGAATTGATCAAAAACAGTTGTTAAAGCGCGGAACTAAGATAAATAGAATCACCTTTCAGGAAATAAAATTTTTTTAGGAGAAAATTATAAAACCATTTTTATCGGAGCTTTGACGGATCGCTGCACAACAGCACTTATAATATGTTTAAGTACATGATAGTATGATAGAATCTGTTTTAATTTGTTAAATTGATATCAAGAAGTGTGCTTGGTGCTACGCAAATAATGAGAACATAATTTTGTTAGAATAGACTTGTGAAAATATAGTAACTTTCTTCGCTACTTAGAATTTCATGGGCAATGTTAAATCAGATGGGATCTTCAGTTGTGTACTCCACATAAAGTGGAATTTGCTTATAAAAATTCGAAAGCAGAAAGTGTGACTTATTGTCAAAATATTTCTAGAAATAAAGACAAAAGCAGGTGCAATTCTCATTCATTTTTTTTTTGATTAATTTTTGGCGAGTCACGCAATTTTTGCATGATTCTGTGGCGAAAGAATTGCCCATTTATTTGTTGTGAATTTGACTGCAAACTGACCATAAATACGTTCGGAGTGACGGCGATAAGTTGACATGTAATAATAGGCCACAACTGTTGGAGTAACTTTTTAACCCTTTTTGACTTCATATTGTACAAAGCAACATCACGTTTCACGGAGTTTCACCCGCTCAAAACAGCATGAAGTCACTTCATCGCGGAGGTTAATTCTTTCATGACTCTGCCTCATTTGGAAAATAAAAGAAAATTATTAAAGCGTAAAATGTGCATGCTGCCTTGCTCGGTCGTTCTATTCACGCTTCCTGCGTTCCGGGCCGGTCCTCATACATTTGGGGTAGGCTCAGTGTCCACTTGCGGGTCTGCGCTCGCCTTTATTCTCTTAAGTATGAAATAACAGTTGAAGCGCGCAAATATTGTTTTTATTTAAAAGTCGTTCTTGGCGTTGCAGTGCAAACGCTGTGGACTTTGCCGCAATTTTCATGCCGTGTCCTTTTGCTTCCTTTTAATTTTTTTTTTCTTTTTAGTTTTTTTTTTATAAATTATTTTGTTTTGTAATTACCGCTCGCTTAGCCTTAATTTTCTGTTTTATTCCTACTTCAATGGGTTTTTTTCTTGATTTTTTGTACTGATTTTTTCACAAATTCCATTTTATTTTTATTTCATTTTTTAACGAGGTGAACCATTTTAATTGAAATTCAAGTGGGCTACTCATTTCTACTTAATCTTTAGCGCTGGGCTTTGCTTAAATAAACGTGATTGTCCTTCAGTTTATTTTTTCCAGTTTTTCTTCCAATTTCTTACTCTCCTGCCACTGTCCTACTGTCTCGCCATCTTAGTGTCCTGCTGTAAGTCGTATCTTTACAGCAGATACAACTTCCAATGTTAAATTCCACACTTTTTCACTTTTTGCTCAAATAATTTTTGCCTTCAAGTACTTCGCTTCTTCGTAAATGGACACTTTTGATTAATTTTTTGCCATTTAATGTAATCGTTTTCCTAATTTATTTTTTTTCCCCTAAATTAAGGGTTTAATTTTGATACTTCTGTTTTGTTTTCCTTTGTTGTTGTACTGGTTGTAAACGAGTTTGTACTGGCGAAAGCCCGCAGTGAAATCTAAAAAATTGTTTCCTTGCAATTTCATTTCTGCATCCTGTTTAGAATTGCATGTCATTTTAGTGCAGGATTTGTCACCCTCCCTAACTGTCAGGTTAGAGTTCCATAATTGTTCTCTTTCCCTTTGATTTTTTGCGGTTTGTTACTTTATGTTTTGGTTGTTATGAATAAAAGACAGGACTTAGTTTTGAACAAACAAACACTTAGATTTCAACAACTCAGCGGATATACTTTTTATTAATCACTCTCTTAATATTGTGTATGTCACAAATGAAGTCTTGTATGGTCTCATAGGCTGAAGATGAATCATTTGAATAGATACGGTCATCGTTCTGCAATTGATACTAAATCATTGCATTTTATACATATATGGCACATAATAAATTTTTTGAAATCTCATAGGCAGCTATTAGGATTTATTATTTAAAGAGGTCTGGATATTCTCCAGAAATGGAGAAAATACTTAAACGTTTCAATTAATATTTATATATCACAGATTTCATTTTAGAAGACATTATAGGCTGTTATTAAGATGTTTTATTTGAATAGATATCGACATACTTCTGAAAATAGATTCATTTTGTAATTATTTTTTAGAAATAAAATTTTGTCAAGTCTTATAAGCAGCTCAGCTAGTCTTATAACAGTGGACTCGTTTGAATAGGTATGGATGTCGTTCTGAAATGGCTAGGATACTTATAAGTATCGTATTTATATGTCACAAATGCACTTTCGCTTGATCCCATAGGCAGCAATAAAAATAAACCATTTAAGTGAACCTGGTAGCCATTTTTAAATAAATACTAAAAGGTTTTATTGGATTATTATATATCACAAAAAAAATTGTTTTTTTGAGATCTCATAGTCGATTATAGAGATGAATCACTTGAATGACATAGGTGGCGTCCTCAAATTAAAACTAAGACATTTTATTGAATATTTATATGTCACAAATCAAGTTTTGTAAGATTTCATTCTATTATAATAAATTATTTGATGTGGATATGGATTTTATCTCAAATCGATTTAATGTTATAAATTAAATTTTGTTAGATCCCATAGGCTGTTATTAAGATAAATAGTTTGAATGAGTGTATTAGTCATTCTCAAGTGAATGCTATGAGTAATTGAAAACTCAGAAATATAGGTTGCAAACCAATCGGAATCATATCTAATAGCTAGAAAATAAATCTGATGAAATTTTATTTATTAATTTTTTTTACTTTTTCGTCGAGAATTGCAAATATTCTTTAATAAGAAATAATTGCAGTTCTTAATTATATTCATTAGTTGAAGTTACTGTTAATAAATCAATCAACACAATTAAAATTAATAAGAAATAAGAGATGGACTATTATCACAATCACATTGAATCATATAAATTAATAAAGATTTAGTAAGGATTTAGATATTTGAAAAAAATGTCGGTGTCGAAATTTGTAACCGTGTAATACTGGGTGATAGCACTGCAAACATGAGGATCAATGGGGACTGCAATCAATGAGTTTATTAATTTTAGTAATAATATACGGTAGTGAAAATTAAATACATACACACAAATGTATATGTATATACAAACACAAATGTCCAAATATTTTAGGGGTAGTACACAAACCGATGTTCTTCCATATAGTATCTTCCCCTACATATTAAAAAGAAGATTGTGAACTGAACTGTTAGCTTGGGCTTGAGAGATCAGCTTTTGTCAAACAATTCTTCCCTCAGTTTTAAGGATGTAAGAAACTGTTGAACATCTTAGAAAATGTGGGTTCTATAAATAAATAGTTTTAAGGTATTATTAAGGTATACTTTTCAGAAACAATAATCCCGCCCCTTAAGTCACTTATCATCTTTCTTCTGCTGTATAATGCAGAAACCAACACTAAGAAGAAGACATTGGGATTATTGGAAAGAAAGACTCTTCGGAAAGTATATGGTTACGTAGATATTGAAACGAGTATTTAATTAGATGTAACTATGAGCTGTATAAACTATATCGTATCCTTAACATAGTTAACTCCATAAAAATTCAGCAGTTTTGCTGGCTGAGTCATATCGTTTAAATGAATAAAAAATGCTTTGACTAGAAAAAAGTTCGATTCAGTATTCGCTGATGGACATTCGTATATTCTGTGGAAGAATCAAGTTTGATGCGGTACCTGCTGATGAAATATGTGGTAGGGGACATCCGCTATTCTGTAGAAGGAACGATTGGCCAAGTGATGGGGATGCTGGAGGACGCTACTAGGCACGACCAAGGATGAATCAAGTCTACAATGAGCAAGTGAGCTAGTAAGTAAGCTAAGATACTACTGAAAATTTTATATGGTATAGAAAGTGATTACTGTTTTCCGTGAACCACAAGCTTCTTATATTAGAACCTGGATTACAAGTGTTAAGACATTTTGCGACTATTCCTACTCTTACTTTATAAATCGTATTAAAATAATCTCTTTCGACAGAACCTATTCTTTAAATAAAGTCATTGTTTACAACTATTTTAAGGTGAATGCATTTGATATTACCTATTTATTTACTATATGTTTTATATGAGTGTTTTAATAATGCACGAGTTTATAGCTCTGACTTGTAGTTATTGAAAGAAATATGTTATTGTACTCAGTACTATAATAAGACTAGTACGATTAAACCTGAACAGTCACACTCTCAGATTTAATTTAATTAGATATTTATCGTAAGAAGCCCGCTATATACATATTTCAAAACCCACTTCTTAAATAATGAGCCGCATTTGTGGAACGTTTTGATGTGGGTGCTATATATGTTGTTTTTGATTAACACAATTTAGGAATTTTGAAAAGGTTCTGAAGACTATCTGATAAGTGAATTTCATCAGGACCCTGGTCAAGAGGAGTGGTATCAATGTATTCATTTGCATTATTTTTTTGGACGCCAGGAATAAACAGCAATATATATAATATATATAAAATAATATATCAGCTTTGAGCCTAACATATACATATATGAATTTTATTATATTGCCATATTTTGGAGGTATTACATATTTTACCCAAATTGCAATGATAGTTCTATTTTAGTTGTTATCGCAGATAGCATTAAAAAAATTTTATTTTTTTTTTAACAATAATTAGTACGTTAAAAAGTTTCTAAAATGGTTTATACAAGCATTTTTTACAAGCTATATGTACGCTAGTGACTATAAAAACATACAAAATTATTTAATTAGTGTGAAATTGAAAATATAATTTAATATGTTTTATCCAAATGCAGTGGTTTATTAAATTCTTTTGTATCCAAAACTATTGTCTTTATAGACAATTCCAGTAATTAATTTTAAAACTGTTGAAGATGTAAGGATGGAAATTTAAAATAACCTTTTAGTCCGATATCATGCTTAAAGGACTTATTTAAAAATTTGCATAAATTTCTTTAAAGCTCAACTATACTTAATATCCGACATAAGTATGCGATTAGTGGTATATATATCTGATTTCGCTCATTTCTATAAATATTCAAGGCCCATCCTCGAAAAGCCCGTGTGGAAAATAACTCAGAATAGAAGAAATCATATTGTAATCAGTTATCGCATAATTATGTAGATACATTTCAATTGAATAAAATTTCTATACCAGTTTGTTGGGATTTATATATAGATACATATGTATCTACACATGCGTATGTTTGTATAGGTAAATGAATTTTAAATAAAATACATTTGTGAATTTTGAGAATTTCGTTTCCATTATGAAATTAATTGACCCAGCTGTGGTATAACAATAATGTTTTAAAATAAAATATATATACATATATATACATATATATAATACATATTATCTGTTTGTATAGAGGAAAGGCATATTAATATTGCATAATTATCTTAATTATATTTACTTTCTAAATGCATAGTTTTGCCATTTTAAAATTAACTGCATTCTGGGAACCCAAATTTTAAATGTTTATTGTATTTGTGCAATAAAGCTAATTAAAAACATTTTGTTTATTTTTTAGGATAAATATTAAAATTTTTTGATGTGACTTTTCAAGGTAATTTAGCCAGACATTGAAAAACGTCGCATATCTATTTTTAATTTAAATGTTGTATTTTAGTTAAAAACAAATTTAAATTCTGTTTAATATAAATACGTTCATTATGAAAAATTTATATTGATTTATATTTATTATAGCCTAAAATATTTTGGTATTGACTGATATTGTACACACACATCATTGATACGGTTGGCTTTAAATACCACATATGAGAGACAAAGTCGGTAATAGTAACCGAAAGATTATGGCACAATTCTTACGTTACATGAGGATCCAACTCAATGGTGTCCAAACTTTATTATCCAAACCACAAAAAACTAACCAACTAGGGTGCACAGAAGATTTTTCTAACATCTTAGTAGCGAGACTAGTACAGACTGCAAGTACCAGGAATTGAACTCGTGCCCTGCCAAATTTGAAGCTTAGAGTCAGCGCTCCTCAACCAGCTGACCCAAAGCCGTACTTGACTTTTATGTTCGCACATTTTTCTGGAGTTTTGTTAATTTTAATTGTGAAGGTTTTATTTAAACATTCACTTGCTGTGTTTATATTAGAACGAAATCGGTTTATGTAGAATAATTGTATAAATTAATTATGTATTTTTTTTTAATTGTTAAATTTCAATACTATTCTATTTGTAGAGACATTATTTGTTGCGTGATTTGTATTTTCATTTTTATGTGTAGAACCTAATCTAGGAACGTGATACTGGGAAAGTCATGCTAATGTTACTCCACGATTCACACGGGCGAGATTAATAATTTATCCATATAATTTAAAATCTATTTAAGATCCATTAATAAGGACATTTTTTTTTTTTTTTGTATTTTTAATTGTTAACTACTTTTTTATTAAAAAGAAATTTAAGTGCAACATATAAATTGTTTATTACTACAGTGGAGCACTTTTTCTATATCGAAAATACATTTGTGTTAGCTGCTATGCAACTTTCATTTCCATGTAGAATAAAGCGCACTTAAACAAACTAAATAACCTGAATAAGAAATTTAAAATATCGCATAAATAATGTCAACTCTTTCTTTTTTACTGTTTGGAAAATAAATTGGTGCACTATTTAAGTGGTAATACCGAGTTGCTAGTTTCATAAAAATTGTATTGGTCCCCTAAGTGCTGCTACTTCGTCCTTTAATGCTGGCATATCCATCCTTTTGATATCTAACTTTTAACTTCAACCATGCCACTCTTTAACTTTGTTGTGATAAATTTCACACAAATACTTGTATGCATCCAAAATATAAATGCAAAAAATTTACTTCGTATCTCAGCTCAAACAATCCGGACACACTCAAGCAAACAGGACTACTTGTGTGGATGTGCAAGTTGCAGCAGCTGTTCTTTTCAAGGATTATGTGTATTACGTTTACGTATATTTTTCCAGTTGATAAATTTACTTACTTATTTCCGCACAGGGTGGATATACTAGCTTCTGTACACCCACGTGTATTAGAGATACACTTTAAGTTAAAAATTCCGTAAATAAATATATTTATGTATTCCTTCCTATGCTACACTCGTACGTACGTATCCACACAAACAAAATTCTCCAACATTATTGACAGTTGTTGAGCAGTGAAATTTTTCTTCTTTTCCCCATGATCAGCGCACTAAATAGTGTACTCGTATATGAAAAATTTATTTCTACCGGAAATCACCGGATATCTAATGTTTCTGCCTTTGTATTCCGCTTAATAGCGCGAAGTTCTGCTCTTCTAATTAAAAACCGAAATTGCTCTCCGCTGCATTAAACATGCGGCATGCTGAAGTATTTGAATTCAATTTTTTTAATATTATTCAATTAAAATAAACTGAACATTTTACGGATGCTTGTGGCGTTTTACGGTTTCTGAACATAATTCACAAAACTTTATCTTAAAGGGAGTCGGCAAAGACGCGTTCCGCACACTCTCCAACTGAAGTGTTCCACACTTGCTGCTTGTTATCCAATCGTGCTGAATGAAGAATGACACTTAAAAGTTTAATTTCACTTTTGAAACCATAATTTCCACAGAATGGAATTGTAATTAGCATAATTGATACTCAGCTCGTACCTTGTGTGGCTCTAGAGGACTCTCATACGTGAAATGGTACTGACTCATCTTTGTTTAATTCACGTTCCAATTAACTTTTATTCATCTTTTTTTGGGATATTTAAATATTTTTGGGAAAGCATATAGATTGGTTTTTATTGGTCACCAATTTATTTCTACAAAACAAAATGTATTTAATTTATAGTTTTTGGTTATTACTTATATAAAAAATTAATAAATAAACAAATAATGAATAATAAAAAAATAAGTAAATGTATAAATAAATAAAAATGTAAAAAAAAAAATAATAAATAAATAAATAACCAAATAAATACATAATAAAATATTTAAATAAGGGATGAGGAGTAAATAATTAATATAAATAAATAAATAAAAATAACTAATAAAACAAGTAATAGCTAAATAATAAATAAATAAAACAATAATAATTAAATAATAAAAACAATAATAAATTATATAATAAGAAATAAAGTAAATAAATGAAGCTAATAAAAACAAATAAATAGTAAAATAATACAATAAATGGGAAACAAATAATATATATTAATAGTTTGGTTTATACGTGTATGGGAGTAAGAAAATTAATAAATAAACAAATAGTGAATAATAATAAATTTATAAGGGTAACAGTAAACTATATAAATAAATAAAAATGCTTAAAAAAAGACAAAATTACATAGAAATAAATAAATAACTAAATAAACACATAAATAAATAAATAATTAATTAAATAAATAAGTAAATAATTAAATAATAAAAAAAATAAATAAATAAATAAATAAACAAATAAATAATAAAAAAATGAACTAATCAAAAACAAATAAATAATAAATAAATAAACAAATAATAATTAAATAATAAAAAAATAATAAATAAATAATAAATAAATCAATAAACAACTGAATAAATTAATAAATAAATAAATAAATAAATAAATAAATAAACAAATAAATAAACTAATGAATAAATAAATAACTACTCGCAGTCTCAAAAAATTATGTACGAATAACTAAATGTAAGAATTATTTCCAAGACCATTGATGATGGGTATTTGACAAGACTTGAAAAAGCTGTATGGTCAGCCAAAAATTCAATTATACAATCCAGTACCAGGCAAGTTCAAACTTGGAATTTTATGGTGAAGTTTTCATAGTGATTACTATTCAAAAATAACACAATTTTACACAATTTTAATTAAATGAGAAGAGTTTGATATTTATTTGAAAGATTACTATCACTTTATCTTTACCTAATGACTAAAATTAATATTGCATTATTTCATCATTATAGTACTATGGGACCCAACCTGTAATTAACCACATGCCTTTATTCACCGGCGTCTGATGGAAAACTAACTGCTACTATGGCGCCACCAAAAATTATGAAAATTATATTTGAGCCTATGTTCTTAAGCTGTACATATGTTTGTAGGCATTCCGTTGAATCTATATTTGTGTCCATTTTTACATTGGAAAAAACTTGGTTCCATAGCAATTAATAATTGATGAAAGGACAGGCTACTATAATTACATGAATAGTATATATGTTACCTGCTTGCAGTGATCTTAGATTATGAACGTTTGATCCAAAAAAATATTTCAAAAAAAATCTTATTTAAGTTTGAGGCATGTAATGATCCAAGATTATAGACCCATAATCTAAAAAATATCCATCATTAGGAGTCTTGTCTTGTATTTAGTTATTCGTAAATCAGCAGTGCATATCTACCAGCTCTCGAAGAAAGGACACCAGTACATCAGTACACCTGATGTGTTTATGTCCAGGTTTGGCCAGAACTATGCTTAAGTGTCTGGAGGCTCCCCAGACAGCATTAGTATTGATTAGATTAGCATTAGCCTTTATAAATGAGGATTGGTGAATTCAAAATAGCTTTCTTAGCTAATTGAAGATGACTCGTTTCTCTCTCCATTACAACTAACTAACTAACTAGAATAAACATCAAAAAAATTTTATGAAACCAAATTTGTATCGTCAGCTTAGGTTATTATTAATTGGGTTAAGTTTTGTGATAATTATTAATAAAATTTTTGAGTAAACGATTTAGTTGTTTTGTCGTCATTCATACAAAACTATTAACATTGAAAGGTGGGACCTTTGAAATTTTTCCTTAATGAAGCCGGTAATGGACTACATTTAGGCTGCAACTCCCTTTTGCGTGTTTTACTAAGTAAATAGCTGCAAAATGCAGCGAAATATGCAATTTGGAGCAAAAGCAGAGTGGACGGAATAAAAAATAAAAAGCCGGGAAATTACACACTATGAAATACAAATAAGCAGTATCAAGAAGCTGACGGACACTAACAACAATAAACGGAATTTGTAGTTCGCTGCAGTGGCATCGTTCAGTGTGGCATACTTACGCCAAGACAACTGGATTTTCCACACATTTTGAGATTCGTTTGCATAATACCGGTAAACAAAGGTAATTCGATTGCCAGAGCGGTACGCGGTTGGAAGGTATTCTCGATTCGATACGACTATGAGGAAAAAAATTAAGCGTTGCTTATGATATTTCGATTTCTTATAAAAAGAAATGTAGTTTATAATCGTAATATATAATAATAAATTATAAGATTAATTATTAATAAATAACTTTTCCGTGAGGATGGACTATAGCCAAAATTTATTGGTGACACCAGAATATAATTTTTAAAACTAATTTAAAAAGTTACGTTTTATTTCAAAAATATATCAAGTAACATTCAATTATATTTTAATAATTTTAATTTTTCTAATTTTAAATTAATTTGCCGTTAATTAGTCGTTTTGTGATTTACTCACCTACATACTCGTACATACAAGCATACCTTCGGTTTTATAGGTAAAATCGCAGTCAATGTTGCTGGTGAATGTTTTTGAGTGTTTTGTGTTCCCCTCTCTTGTTACACTGGCACTCGTTAACTGTTCTTGAAATTACCTTGGCAGTACTGGAGCCCCGTTAAGCTGTCATGATGTAGCATGGTTCAGGTACTGTATTAAATTTGCTCTTTGTTGGACTTGTGTCGGATGAGTTATGGAAAAGGGTGAGGATTTTTTTAGTTTCGTTTTGTGTGTTGTTATGATGAATTTGGTGCATATCAAAAATGGAAGAAATAAAAATAACTGTGATGAAAATTTAACTCCGTTGCTCCCAAACAGTGATGCTTTTGTTGACTTTCTGCGTAATGATGCATTTGCGAGCCTTTTTGTTTTTAGACAGAGCGAAGCATTTAAGCCATGAGTGTCATTAAAGTGTTTAAACATGAATTAAGCACGCGTTCAAATTACCAACTTGAAATTATGTCAACGAGTCTCTGATGGTGTGTTGAAAATTACATTTTCGTTTTAATTTCTGTTTTTTATTTTTGCAGAATTTTTTTTTTTTTTTTTTTTGTAGAAAGTTTGTTAACACTAAAGAACTTGACTGAGCCAGTAGCAGTAGTGGGATGAGTTTATGATGCCATATGAATATCGTATTATCAAGAACATAGGAGCATTCATGCAGTTGAAATACTGCTTATAATTTCATAATTGGTGTTGTGTTCGCATACTTTGATGGTGTCGCTGAAAGTGCAAAGGATCGCTCCTCAAAGTTTTATATCAAAATTAGGATTAAGTGCACAAATGGCACAAATAAGTTCGCAACTATTGCTTTATAAATGCACTAAAAGCGTTAACTTAAGCCAAATATTACGTCATGTATGTGAGATGATGAAAAAAAATATGTGTGAATATGAAAACTTTGAAAATATGTAAACAGTTCCTTAATTATCTTATCATTTGATATCCGAAATTTCATCGTAAGTATTTATTAGGATTTCAATATTAGCACAGATCATTAAGTTAATTGCTATTGATATTCGATGATTAATTAAAGGACACTTAAAAGTGACGAACTACCGAAAAGAAATTTATAGCACCTATCTGACTTTTTTACCATTTCGCATACAGTAGTTGTCATATAAGTAAAGGATTAAAATATATATAAAACTATTCATGATTTCTAAAGCCATGTGGTTGGATGTTATCGTACAGATGTAGTTTTAAAGTGTCACATTGATCAATGCACTTTAATATAAATATAACTAGTTATACATTTTAGAGTCCTGTGATTTTATATAGTCGTGAGAGATATAGTAGTAAAGTCACATAGATTAATAGAATTAAATATAAATAAAATTAGTTATGATTCTTGGAGTCACGTAGTATAATATTATCTTAAAAGATATGGTAGTAAAGTCACATAGATCAATGGATTGAAGTATGAATAAAACTTGTTGTGATTCCTGAAGCCATGCGATTGGATGTTATCGTAACAGATATAGTAGTAAAGTCACATAGATTAATAGAATTAAAAATAAATAAAACTAGTTGTGATTTTTGGAGTCACGTAGTTTGATATTACCTTAAAAGATATAGTAGTAAAGTCACATAGATCAATGGATTAAAGTATGAATAAAACTTGCTGTGATTCCTGAAGCCATGCGATTGAATGTTATCGTAACAGATATAGTAGTAAAGTCACATAGATTAATAGAATTAAATATAAACAAAATTAGTTATGATTCTTGGAGTCAAGTAGTTTGATATTACCTTAAAAGATATGGTAGTAAAGTCACATAGATCAATGGATTGAAGTATGAATAAAACTTGTTATGATTCCTGAAGCCATGTGATTGGATGTTATCGTAATAGATATAGTAGTAAAGTCACATAGATTAATGGATTAAATATAAATAAAACTAATTGTGGTTCTTGGAGATATGTGATTTAATATTATAGTAATATATACAGTAGTTAGGTCACGGATTAAAATATACATAAAACCAGTTATGGTTCTTAAAGTCATATGATTTGATATCATCGTAACATAAGTAGTAGTATAGTCATGATTAGTGGATTAAAATATACATAAAACTAATTATGGTTCTTGGAGTACTGTGCTTTTATGTTATCGTAACCGATATAGTAGTAAAGTCACATAGGTCATAGTCACAAGGTCAATGAATTAAAATATAAATAAAACTAGTTATAATTCTTGTAGCCAAGTGATTTAATGATATATATGTACTAAGAACTAACACAAGAGAATACTGAAACTACAATACTTTATGCCGGGACTCAACTAGTTGAACTTTACCAAACACTAAAGAAGCACCAATTGTAAATTACTTTTAAAATCATGTGGGGAAGCTAAAGATGTGAGGCAAGTCTTATTGATCTGAACAATAATGACAGTATTCGAAAAATTTGTTTTTTTTGTTGGTAATCTAATAATAACTTGCATTTTTTTAAAAAATTTCAAAAGTGATTTACTTAATCACCAATTTTTTAACAATTTGTACGATTCGTTAAATTATTGGCATATGAGACAGGTTCAAGTATGTCATTTCGAACTGGTTTGAAATAAGCTCCTATCAAATAAAATTGTACTGGACCTTCGTTAGAGAAGTTGTTCGTGATTCGATGATCTATAGATGCAGATTATGTGGCAAAAAACATCGCAATTCTATAGTTCTCAACTATGTTAAGTACCTGCTTTTATTTGCTTGGAAATATTTTACCCATGGTGGGGATCTGCCTGACATCTTCTAAGTATCCCTTGTCCAAATCATACTGCTTGCGATCATAGTGGACAAGGTACCTCCATTTCTTGCCCTCTATCTTAACGAGTGCTCGCGCACCTGCCAAACATTTCGATCTACTATCGGGGTCGCTATGACCCTGATCGTAAATATTACTCTTAGTTCAGACTTTTCGCAAATTTACTCCACTTCTTTTATATATGAACATTCTTTGCTCTGAATTATTTCAACCATACTTTTCTGGTTTTGGCAAATATAGCTTGTTAAATACTAAGCCTATCGGCTCTCGTTTTCGCTTCTTATTACTGGAATTTGGTTTCAATGTATTCATTTCTGAGTGGTGGTTTTAGAGGGTGATATTTGATGGTTTCTAATGATGATGGTTTCCGTTTGCCATTATATGCATTATATGCACAAAATATTGTATTTAATTATTGCATTGATATTTCAATGTTAAATTTTATTATTCATAACGTTACAGCTTTCTGTGAATCTTAGTTTCTTCCACTATCTTCCTCCATAATATACTATCTATGTTCAGTAGTTGGTTGACAACAGTTGTCGTTGTTATTGTTGCTTAATTGTCAATTTTTATACTGAATTTTAGTTTTAACTCTTAATGACAGCTGTGTAATATAATAATTTATAATAATTAATTAACTACCAGAAAAGGTGAGCAGAGTCGTTTTGTTTTCAAACCTGTGGCAGTTCCGTCGTTAAAAGTGCAAAAGGCAAAAGTCATAAAAGTTCCAGGATCAAATTGAAATTCTGTTTTGACGTGAATTTAATATCGGTTCAAATGCCTAGCAGCAACTCATTTCCTTTGCTGCCATATACATTTTTAAATTTGTAAACAAAAGATATTGACTGTCAATCAAATTCCATACTCATGCATAACTGACTGCACAAATGTCACTCCAATGAAGTAAATTAACTTGTATATTATTTGTGGAAAATTATGTTAGTACCGATAATTTGAGGTATATTAAGTTACAGTCACGTTAATCGTGGTGTTGACATACATAGATATATAGATACGTTGGTTCTTTATTCACAATAAAAACATTTCTTCTAAAAATGAAGAAAAAGAAATATATTTATATTCCCTCATACCAATAGAGTGATAACTATTATCACTCAGTTTATACTCAAACCTAGAACATATTCGATTTTTGTCACAGCGTGTGAACAAGCCCTTTCTGAATAAATCCGTGCTTATATTTCTTTGTGGTAAGAAAAAACGCTAATGCGAAAATATGCACGCAATTTATTATTAGCCCAGTTTTTATTTGAAAGATGCGAAATATCTTTTTAAATACATTTGCTCTAGTAATAAAATTCACCCAAAAACAGTGTCAGTACGAAAAAGTGTCATAAGTGCTCGTAACACATCCACGGAGAACAGAGCAAATTATGCAGTGAAAGCAATTCCTCGCCAGCCGAAATTAAAGGTGCGTTCAAAAACTGCTGACACAAGTGGGTAAATGGATTATGAATGTGGTAAAAACGCTGTTTAAGCACCAGGATGATTTACGACGGATTGCTGAATGAGAAAACTCGAGAACGAAGCTCTTTGACCGATTCGATTATGAAAATTTTGATTAATAGAAAGAGTTTTATGACTTCAGTAAAAAACTATATTCACTGAAAAACGTTACATTACCTGAGGTTCCCATGTTATTAAGGCAGATTTGAAAATGTTGCACGGTATGTGAAGAGTCTTTGAGGTCAAATTTTTACAGAATATTTTGAAAACAGTAAATTACTTCACATGAGGTTACAAAATTTAATATGTACTTAATTAATTTTAGTCACATCTGTTCAGTTTGTATACTTTTTAGAAAATGGTCAGTTGTATTTAAAGAAGAGTAGACCATTTTTAATCTAAAAGTTTAACTTCTTTAAGGAATTTAAGTACATATACATAAAAAATCCTTTGTTTGGATTTAATAAAGATCTTTCTAAATATATTACAATTAAAAACTAAAGCAGGTCTTATAAGTTGGATGAGATGAATAAATGCTGATGGGTAACGATAATTCAACGGCATATCGAATAGATTGGTATATAAATTGGTAAGTTATGATCTCCAAAGGGTTATCCATATAGTGTAATTCTAATTTTGCACCACAGTTTTAGTAAAATATGACAAAAATATATTATTCAACGTGTCAAATGATGGTTCAACAACCGCTGAACTTGCATGAAATGAAAAACTTACTATACTAAATGGTAAAAATGGTTCTTTACTAACCAAACTTTACCTAACAAAAACATTGCAGTTTTTTCTTTGTTAGATATTTTAACAAACAAAATTTTAACATCTGGAGCAGTGAAAATTCACAAGGAACTCATATAATACCACTCTACACATAAAAAGTCACTGTGTTGTGTTTCAAAGCTCCGACTTTTTTTCAAAATGACGAACGTATAACTCAAATCGTCTATGCTGGTTGTTACAGATTCCATAGTTTTTTAACTTGATTACATGATAGGTAATAGGTATGAGTACATATAATGTGACGGTAAACGCTTAAGAAATACTAAAGAACTCCTGCGGTGCTAACAGTAGTTATACTCTTTGGAGTACAGCAACTGGTTGGAAAATGTGACATCTCCACATCAAATAAAAGTAATAAATATAGCCGTTCTATACGCATAACTTTGGGTTTTAACTTTACCTATGCAATTAAAGGGGCTAACCTTAATTGGTTAGCCGAAGTGAAGGTCAGGCTGGAAGACAGGCATGTTTCACCTCGTTAATATTCTAATACCTTTACCGCGAGGGCTCTGATTGCTACAGCCACATGATCACTATTTTTTTGTTTTTTAGTTTTGTGGTGTGGTACTTTAATCTCTAATAAATTAATAAGGTGACCTTACTTTCGCAATACTTAACCCTATTATTTATACATTAAAATATATCAATTAAGTCTGTAAGAAGCTGTTTAATAAAGAATATCACAGACTTAACTTGAAGATTGGTATGAAGAAGATATGTAATATGCACAAGTGATATATGATAAGAATAAGATGGTACTAAGTCATACTACACGTTCCATCTGCGGGACTATCTTAGGGATGTCAAGTACGGGACTGTCAAGTTTTATTAATGTTAAATGGTTATTATTATTTGATTTGTTACCATTGAAATTTATTAAGTAGTCAATGGTTAAGTGTCCCCTTTTCTGACAAGAAAAACTTTTTATTTAAGCAATTTCTAGTGTCAAAGTTTTTGAAATTCCCAGTTCGAAATATTTTTGAAAAAAAAAATTAACGTCGTGGACAACCAGAAATTTTGAATAACAAAGCATTCAGAGGAGGTACCAATAAACGAGGATCAAGAAAACCACGCTGAACATTTTTTTGACTGCATAATTGTCTCGACATTCATTAGATGAAAGGCCGGTGTTGTCTTAATATATGGCAAGAGTATTTGGCAAATAGAGGTTATCAATAAAACATACCAGAGTGCTGATGTACTCAAATGTGCACTTCTCAGTGACTAGAAAGAGATGCATAATATACAATTTTGTGGTTTGACACTATTTTGGCAACGGATTTAGGATTTTCGATTTAAAACCTAATACTTTACAATTTAAGTAGTTCTCCCTGTGGAGAGCTACGCATTTTTTTTTTAAATTAAGATTTTATTCTAACATCTGAAGCGGGGTTTTCCTTTTTAGCCTTGTAAAAATTTTTGTGGGGGACATCAAACTTGAAGCTAGAGAGTTAGGATGAATTTGTATCTTTTCATAGTATTACCCGGCCAGGTTTCTTACTTCATCTTTTAGCGGAATTATCGTAAGTTCCCGATGGATTTCGATGTTAGTCACATACCATTTCTCAAAATTTTTCGAATTTAATATATATGACTGTTTTCGAACATTGTTTTCTGTTCCTTCAGTAAAATTCAATTTCATATGAAATGAAATACATAGTTCTACTGAAAAGATGCAGTTCAATTGAGTCACTTCGCACTCTTTAGTGTGTCTAGCACATAAACTAGCATTTCAAATCAACTTATGTTTTAATTAAGTTACGTGGATTTGAGATACATTAGTTTAAATATTTTCTAAACTGTCGTCATCCACATTTAAGGTGGAATCCGGTGGAATCCTTTCATACTTGAACCACAGCTATATTGGCTTAAACCTTAACAACTGTTTTAATATTTAAATTGCATTTTATATTTCTTGCATTAACAATCTCACAATGGAATAAGGAGAGCGGAAATAATTAAAATGTATTTAGTTGCGGGATACTACGATTTTTTTTTATATTTTTTTCCAAGCTTTCTCTTTGGTCTACTTAAACATGAATTTATGCTGCCGGGAACACTGAAACTTTCAATAATGAGCCTAATTACAACAGTAGACACATAAAACTGCCACAATAATGGCTACATTAATTTTACACCAGATTCAGTGCTAAAAATAAATTTAATAGTTATTACTTTGAGTGTGGATATGAGAAAATGTATTTAAGGCGTGAATTTATTTGATGGCTTTGTACACTCCTCTCTTCCTTTACTACAGTTCATTTTGGATTATTTTCAGGTTTTTAAGTGAAAATCTGACTATAAACCCTAAGATATTAAGTATTGCGTTCTGTGCTAATAATCCCATGGAATGCATAACTTGGTAAGATACCCTGAGTTTCTGACTGTATTCGCATAGGTCTTCTTAAAAAATCGACATGGGTGGCATCACAAAATATGTAGGTTAGGTTAGGGTGGATTCGCACCCTTGTGCACCAAAACTCACTAAGCACAAAAAATTGCTCGTTGTGGTGCCATGGAATAAAATATGTAAGAAACGATAATAATTTCATTTTTTAATTTGTAAAAAGTTTGATTTAATTTATATATGTTTAATAAATGCTTGTATAAGAAAAATTTATTGTGGTACAGAGAATATTAGATTACAGAGAACACAATAGCAGGAATATCATATTCAATACCCTTCACGATTTTGTAAAATGCATTGATGTTCTCTAATTAGAAACTTAGAAGATTTTCAGATGTTTTTTAGTTATTTATTTCTGCTTCATGCTATTATTAAACAACTTATTAAACTCATAAGTCATAACTTAAATGTAGTTAATGCCCAAACATTTGCTGGTGGTCTTGTTATCTTCCACCTTCAGAAGTCTATGCATTGTGTATCAGATGTTGCCACATCATGTCCTTTGTATATATCCATAGCTATTAATCATGTTCTGATTTTCTTAAGAATGCAACTGTATTTCTCAATTCCGGTAAGCTGCAAAACAAATATTGTGTATAAATATTGAGATTATCCAATATATTGATTTTTTGTTTGTCATTATATATGTAAATATATATATGTATATATTTGATATCATTGCACCTGCAATAATATATTGAAACCTGTACCCATTCACTACTAAAAAATTTTTAATTGTTACGTATACCTGAACAAGACATCCGTATCTGCATTTTTGACTACAGATCGTATCGTAGACAACTGCAAAGCGGATGAGATCGACAGTCAGTGTCTTTTAAGAATATGTATGGAATATGTGAAATATCTGAGTATGTAGCTAGAATCGTATAAATCATTTAATACAATGTAAGAAAGATCTAGAAAAAGTTGATATCTATATTTAGCTAGATCCCTAACAAATAAAAAAAAAACTAGCGATCGCATAGATACGCTCTATCGATATACTACTCTTTACTGACATGTTATAACTGGGAATTCATGTTCTCTAATTTATTTTTCGGTTTTTTTTTATAAAGTTAAGTTTATTTTAATTTTAGTTTTAAAAACACTCTGACATTCTAATACAGTCTTTAAAGAACAACTGGTCCGGAAATCAAGCAAGGATACAAAGTTGAATTATTTTGATTAAATTTTTATAGTTACTCAGATAATATTTGGGAAAGGCGTTAACAAACATATTATCTACTATAACTCCTAACGCAAGAAATCATGGATTCATCCACACAAACCATCCATATCACAGTTATTATCAGTTATCAGTTTACTATTTGTTCTGATCAATGTGATCCACTCTATAAGATGAGCACCGCGAGAATCGCGAAGAAATCAAAAAAAGGCTTGATAAATGCATCGCATCAAAAGAAAAACATTTTTTTCCATGGAATCCATAAGTTACCGAGAAGATGGTCGAAAGTCATAGCTAACGATGTGAAATATATTGCTTAAAATAAAATGTATGATTTTTAAAAAATAATGATTAATAGTATTTTTCTCAAAAGATCTAATAAACTATTTTATATACACAATATATACGTTTCATATTTGTTGTTTTTCCAGGATGCTAAATCAATCTTTACTGTGTTGGAATTGGTTATACAATTTCTTAAATTCTGGGCGATCAAATATTAGTTAGACTAAAGTTGCGAAAGTCACACATTTGAATAAAATGACAGTCGTCTCGATGTTTGGCTATAAGTGATTTGGAGGCAACAAATCAACTGATAAACTGGAGAAAAAATCTAAAAAAATCTGACTGTATAAGTATTAAGAAAAATCATGTGATATTTTAATATTTGAGAAGGTTTAAATAAATTTTAATTTCAAAGTAAGCTCAAACAGCTCATTTATATCAAAAACAAAAGGACACGGTTCTTATCCTATATAGTTCTGAATGTAGATTAATCACTAGCTTCTCAACTAATAACCAATACCCCTTTTACCTATCACTTACCAGAGACGGACTCAAGAGCATCACCTGCTGAGAATATGCAACGCAGAGTATTACTTCTGTTTATGCTATATGCTCCTATCCTGTAATTACACTTTGGATTTCATTGCACCGAAAGACGTCTTTGATCTTGAACTAACTGATGTCATTATTATTCCGAATAATTTCAAATAATCAGAGTTAGTTTCCCTAGCTGGTTTATCGCAACTGTTTGGAGAGATTCTCTCCAGAAAGCTCACAAAAGATTACATACATTATTTAACATTGTTTCTTTTAATACAAATAATAATAATTAATAAAGCTTATTGAGTTTTATCATGTAAGTTATGTATTTATCGTTTTTATGAAAAGTATTTTCGGTACTCAATGAGTATAATATTAATCTGAGTTCCCATATTGATAGTATGGCTCTTTATTTTCTCATTATTATTACTCAACATTTTGTAGTATTAAATAACTATATTCTTATCATTTCAACTAGAACCAATAAAAAAAATTGCCACTTCACACTTCTACATCCCTAAGTACTACGAAAATTTGTGGTACTGCATTAACTGTGAGTCCAACAGTAGAGAAGAGTTAAGAGGATACTTAAGTGTAGAGCATTCATCATAAAAAATTCGAGTATTTCGATATACTGAAACTGAAACATAGTTGCCCCACAACCCTTAGAAAAAAAAGAAAGGATGAACAAAGAAAGGACAATAGTACAACCTAAACAAAAAGATTAATGATGCGCTTAAGGGACATTTAAGGACAACACGTCGATGTGTTGCGAAGTTGTTGCTGAAGACTAACTGAAATGCCGTCGTCGTTGTTGTTGGCTTTCACGAAGCTCATGCAAATTGCGAGAAGCTCATTTGTCGCAGCGGGATTTATTAAAATAATTATCTTGATGCTTTCGCCTGAAATTCGTTATGTGAACCCTGCCAAAAGAGCAAAAGCTACGCCGGAAATGTTAACATTACCGTCAATAGTAGCGGAGTAGCACACAGGGTTGGCCATGGGAAGAGAAGCGGACAGAAGTGAAATAAGATTCTTTCTTTATATATTTGCTTAGTTGCGTAGACTTCATATTAAGATTTGAAATTTTTATTTGTGTCGTTTTGTGGTCGTACGGCATTAATTGTTGCTGCTGTTCCTGCTTTAGCGACTTTTGTTGCTGTTATGTAGCAATAGTAGCAATCTTCTTCTTACTGCTTACAGCTTACTGCTTACTGCTATCGTTATTGTAGTTGTTGCGTAGTCGACATTTTTAGCACTAATAACTATGATAACAGTTTATTTGGTTGTTTGTTCCTTGTGTTATTGCACTCGCAGGAGGATTTGCTCTTTGTATTTTTGCTTAAGACAATTATAGGAATTGTCCCAAAGGGATAAACAAAATTCAAATCTAGCAAACATAAAAATTTTGAATGAATCTAATTAGTGGTGCTTTTTTCTCATCGCTCTGTGTTTCGCTTGTTTCTGGATCTAATTTTTATGTGTGATATGCAGTGTTCGCAGATTAAGACGTTTAGTTTAATGTAGGGACTTGTCAGAAGGCAATCTTTCTCATATACGTGAGCTGTATTTGTAAAATTGTGAATTCATTAAGACAAAAACGAAAAGTAAATTAAAAGTATTAGGTTAAGGAGTTAATTTGGTTAGCTGTAAATGAATGAATGCCGAAAGTGATACTAATGAGGACATGTCGTCTTAAGGAAACACTCTCAAAAATAAAATATTTAATTTGACCAGTGGACTTAGACCATCCTAAAAATATAACTACTAAATAGAACTTTTAACCTTTCGTCTGTTCTTTTTAAATAAATAAAATTATAAATAAATGTCTTTTATTTATGGGAAATACATTCACACTGTAATGAAGTACTTGTAGGTCTTATAAACTACATTGTCAGATATGCCTTCTTCAAAATGACGCCCATTTCGATGAATTACTTTCACTTACTTTACTAATTCCTATAACTTGGTGATTAACCGAAATCATATATTTTCAATTTTTTTTTAAATTTCTTCAAATTTTTTTTTTCATTAGTTTTTATTCCTTTTCTTAGTTCCTAGGTAAGGCACAGTTCTTTTCGGGAGAGGACTATTAAAAAACTCAGAAACCTATGCATTTATAATAGTGTGATCATCTTTAGCGTTAATTACGGATCACGGATTGCAATACGGATCTTCTTCATAACTCTTGGATTTAAACATAAATTATTTAGAGATATATATTAGGTAAGTGAGGTCGTCTTCTCTCTCAATAGATGGGTTATCATGGCAAGTTTCATTCTCATTAAAGTCTTAATATCACAAGGTACTAAATAAACGATAGCGTTAGATGTTAAGCAACCAGTATCGGGTGAGACCTGTTAAATAATTCTGCTACCAATCAAATCAGTAGTCAGAAGTAAGTTTTCAGTAAATTTTATTAAAAAAAATTAATAAATTAAATTATAAATTAATTAGAAAATTCAAAAAAAAAATGATTTTAAAATTTTTTTAAAAATTAAAATAAAAATCATCTCATTAAATACTTATGGTGCTTTAATAAAGAGTATAGTTCATCGAATTATTTCGAGGGTCGAAATTTAGTCTATCAAATAATCCCCTTAGCTATTTACCTGTAGCTGACATTTTATTAAAAAAGCGATCATCTGTCGCATTAAATGTGTGGGTAGTGTGGATTTTTACCTGGGTGGACATTTATTTTTTTTTATAACTCCTAGGTTCAAATATGCAACATTTGAAATCAAATTTTGGAAAAGTATACTAACTATCTTCGTTAAATAAATTTTTAGTAATACTTAGTTCAATAATTTTGAAACTATATTGTTCTGCAGTGTTGTAAGCATTTAAATATCTAAAGTCATACTTAGTTTGAATCAGTGATCAGTTCAAGCAGCATTAGAGTTGCTCAATGGATATACTATTGATTAAATCAGTTATTTGAGCAAGTCACTTGAATAGCGACATAATAAATTATAGATATTAAGATTTTTAAAGATATATGTAAATTTTTTAACGAATGTAAGAAAGTGTCTATAAAATCTACTGTACATTTATTTTTATTAATTTTAATATTAACACTTATTTCATTTATTTTTCTTGGCTTCGCTGACAACAGCTTAAGTTCGTTTCGTTTTTTGAAGACGTCGTTACCATTTTCGAGCATTTTCAATGCTCTTGTCCTGTACTCTAAAGACTCAGACTTGAATTTTTCGAGTCTGATGTCGTAAGCAAATAAATATCAGCTTTATATATTTTCGAAAGGGTTCTTCGTTTCCTTACTAGTAAACGAAAATGTTTGTAAGATATCGGTATGGTACTCATTATAGAGTGGACCTTCTTAAAGTTCTTCTTCGTAGGTGAAAGTCTCATTATTGCTCTTCACCTATGAAATTGAAAATGAAAACTACAAAAGGAATTCTTTTTCTTAGACTTTTATTAGAGAAAATTTTTTTTACATTTTTAGTAAAAATTGAGTTATTCACTTATTCAACGAAAAAAAAAAGTTCTCTTTAAGGCAATCGTTTTCTGTTATTACTTTTCGGTTTGCTTATTTTCGGGGATCAACATTCAAATGCATAAAATATATTTTTATTTTGAGAAATCTTTTAAATTCGTTGAATAAAAAATAATAGACAAAAATATAATATTATAACTTTATAGAATTTGACGGGCGGGGGTTGATGTTCAGTGACATAAATGGGACTGAAACCTTTTCGCCTGCTGTGCGTTAACAGCAATAATTCATTTACGATATTACATTCGCGGTACTCGAACTTGCGTCCTGCAGTGCCTGTTGAACTAGGAAAATAGCTCACGGTGTGCAGAGAGAACATTTATACGACCATTCTACCAAAGAAGCTACGCCACACCTGCCGCAGTAACCACACCTGCTACTATGGAAAATTTGCATAAAATTCCGCCTTGAAACGACAAAAAAGTGAGGATTTTTGTTGGTGAATATTTGAGTGGCAAGATAAATACCAACGTTGCTGTATTTGTGCATAATTTATGCGCTTTTGTATTCCTTTTGCACTCTTTTTATCCTTTTTAGAGCAGTTTCATTGCTGATTTAGGACGGCGTGCATACTTTTTTCCTCTCCATACAGCAAACCGCACAAACAAACGTGAATATCTTCGCAGTTGTACTGGAAGTTACATGTAAATACCTTTCCTGTTGAAGAGTTAGGAGAGGAGATACTTTTTATGAACTCACCAATTAATCCAACTTGGTTCCTTTTACAATTTTTAAAACAATAGTGTGTCAATGAATAATTTAAAAAATGAAATAAAATATCTATCTCAGTAGTCTCAGTAGTGGGTGTGAGGAAAAACCTTTGCTCAACGCGCCCATATCGTTGGAAACGCATTTTCATCTATTCAACGAATTACTCCAAGCAAAAATACATAAATTGATTGAATTTAATATATCAGAAAATGTTTCTTCTCAGCCCGTATTAGGCTGCTGCGAATTTCTTGCTTGTATCTATGGCAAATGTGAAAAATGCAAAGTTGCGTGGATACAGGTAACATTTTGTACTATCATATTTCAATTTAATAAATAAATTCTGAAACAAATTGCATGCGAACAGCGCCAACATAAATTCGAGTGCACATGTGCCAGGACGCAAGTATATCCAGTGCTACCTTCCCAGTGCGAAGACTCTACATCGGAAAGGTAGGAAATTCAAATAAATCGAACCTGTCTGTAGAAAGAATAAGAGCAGAGATAAGATGTATATGCAATATTTTTTATTTAATTTATGATAATTTAAGCAAATTAAGACTTTATTATAAATTCTTGCTGTTTTTACCATTCCTACTATTACCATTCCATTCCTTACAACATCCTTTTCGAGAAGTTTATTCTGCGCGTCATAATTGGCTAAACACTTGTTCCTTAATTCACAAAATGGCAAAGCTCCTGGTTTCGACAAGTTTGAGAGCTGCGCACCTCTGCGTAATACTACTCCTTTTACCTCATTTGAAATTCAAAAATTCGTTTCTTATGTAAAGTAACCAAGTTGCGAAATTTTCTTTTGCGTTTTCCGTGCTTCAATTTTGATATTTTAAGATTTTCCGAGGTTGAACAAAATTTTTAATTGGTAAATTATACCACATAGACGTTAACTTTAATGCTTCTTCCAGCTTGCATATACCTTCTGCCATTCACTGGTCTATGATTTCTTTCCATTTTCAGCTCTTTAAGTCACTAAGTCGCATTGCTTCCACCAGAAACGGTTCCTCTATTTGAAATTTCTTGGTAGAAAGAAATTTATTCTCTATCAGCAGAACCTGCGGAATTGTAGTGTTTCCATTAAAGATTTTTATCACAGCCTAATAATTTTTAATTCTACTTAAGATCCTTTTTAATGTAAATTCCTAAGGAGTTACAAGTAATAATTTCAAAACTAAGTCTTGTTGAGCAACAAACTAACTATATCTGCAATACGAAGCACTCTTTATTAAGGTAAACGCAAATAAATGCGGTATGGAACGAGATCGTACCATACCGCTACACTTCTATTCAACCAAATACTTGCCAGCAGTGCGAAAAGTAAATAGGCACGTTTATTGACTTTTCAGGTCAGATTACTTTTACTGAAGTCAGTGGAGTGATGGCAAACTTTTTTGACTTTGTCTATGTGTAGATCGTTTTGTTATTCTATTCGTCTTTGTGGGTGTTATGCTTGGTCGGATATATAAGCAAGCTTTTAATTTGTGACATCACAACGGTGTCGCCACTCTAACCTATCCTAATCTTAATTTACTTAACCTTACCTAACGCAGGTATTATATATATAACTCGTGCAAGTTCTAAAGTTAAGAATTTACACAATTCCTATACATTAGTATAAATCTTTAAATTATTCATAAAAAATCTATTAAATTACCTAACATCTATGGGATAAATATATGGTATATCTCTATAGATTTCCTTCAATGAATGTTATATTAAAATGACAAATAGAGTCAAATTTCATTAAGGGGAAGGAATCTTATCTGTCAATAACCATAAGATCTTTGGAAGAGAGCCACTTCATCTAAGTCATTGCTTTAATAAGCATGGTTATTAGATATATCGTTTCATAAAATGGTTTTCTGATGATATGGTAGATATATTTATTTAAAACATCGTTAATTGGAAAATACGATTTTAATTAGTTAGTTACTTGGTCATAACAGACGTAAGTTGTTCTTGGTAGCGTGTTATAGCTTTCTTCAGCCAGCACGATCTTTCTAACATCAGTCGGTATTACCAATTGCCCCCATATTGTTGGTCACCTGGTGCTTTCACCAGAAGTGTGGACGTGCCTTACAACATTTTTCACCTGTGGGTATCTAATCAAACACCTTTCTAGCAGGAACACTTTGATCTTTCGAAGATTTCGTTAAATCTGTAGGTTGACGTTATTTTTGGTGTTTGCACTGGTTTCCAAATAATCAGAGTCTTAATCAACTTCAGCACTACATCATCAACCCAGCGAAGTCACTGAATTTAAATGTGCTTATCGCCTTCTCATCACTGTTGGTTATTGTTGGTCAAGCTTTTTAACAATACAGTAGGACTAGGATAAGGGACTTGTACAGAGTGATTTATTTCTATTAAAAACGATTTTAGTTAGGTTTATTTATTAATACTGTGCAATTGTAGTTATTTGTTTTACATATTAATTATATTTCGCTAAACGGTTAAAATCTTTGAATTGCTCTGCTAAGTCCATACTTATCTTTCTTTGGATACCATCTTATGGGTTAATAATTTTTACTTCTTATCAAGTTTTAAGCAAATTATTTAACATATATAATTATTTCTTTTAATCTCTTGGATAATATGGCAGCACTGTCCAAATTCTTTAGAACCAATTAAGTATTTAAGGAAAACATAACACCAGTAAGAGAAACCAATAACATTTATTTATAAAACATAATACGAGTATCAAATAAAAAGTAAAAAATATCCGTTATAATTATAGTCTTTTAATTGAAAAATATATTATATAGTCCTGTACTATATGCATAAAATCAAAAAAAAAATTGTGAAATAAAAATGATTCCATTCTTTTGCTGTTAAGGAAGATATTATTTGTTATGACTTTTGCTGTTATTTACAATGAGTGGTGAAGTGAAGATGGAGTTCCGTAGAAAGATTATATATTGTATGAGTTCATATTTTTCTTCAGAATACTTCTTTACTCAACGCAAGAGAATCTTTTTTGTTGCCAGCTTCTCTCAGCATTGTTTGACTCTTGCTAATGGCTTCAATAATTTCCGTTAAGGATTTTCGTTTCTCCAGCGGCATATTAGAACGTAATGGCGCGAGGGAGGATTCTTTCCATTCAAGTTGAGATGTTGATTTTGCGAATAATTTGGCTTTGAATTCTTCGTTTGTTAGTCCACTGCGTAAACATACGTGTCGTGATGATGTCTTTGGAGTTTCCACAGCTCTTAAATTATTCAATTTCAATTTATAGTTCTCTAGGTCGATATTTATCAGTGGTTCCATTACGGCAACTTCTAAATTTTTCTTCTCATCTTCTCTTTTCTTTTCACATACAGTTTTGTATTTGGAATTGTAAAACGAGATCTGCGGAATTAAGTTATTTTCATTTACAATATTTTCTACTTGAGGAAACTCTGCTGACCGTTTAAAACTTTTTTTTACTGAATATACATCGCACTCATGTGAGCTAATCTCACCTTCGAGATCGTTAAAGTCTAACTCTGATGGTGGTTCAAATGGTCCTTGTGACAAATAATCACGTACTACATCTTTTGATATCGAAGGTGTATTTCTTAATAAATTTTCTCTAGTTAATTTAAGTCTATATTTGGGATTAGTTTCGACATTGTTTTGAGCTGATGACGATGATGAGATGTTTTCACGGTTTTTCTTTCTGGTTTTAGTTCTAACTTTTTTCCGTGGCTTCTTCACTGATGATATAACATTACTTGGCTGGTGTTTTACCTCTTCTGGTTTTTGATTGGGCTTTTTAAAAACATGTATATGTATACACTCCATGAACCCATTATCATCAATTTTCTGCTCGTTACAGATATCGGCTTCAGGTATTTCATTAAGTTTATTTTCGACACTTGAGTTTGAAAGTTTATTTTGAAAATTGATTAACCAAGGTTGGGAGCAGGAGTCTGAGCTTGCACTAGCATTTTTGTAATATTCGATTTGTTTCGAAAAATTATCGACATTTATGTATGAACTATCATATTTTATTGAAAAATCAGCAACCTACAAGTGAAAGGTGTAGTACGTATATTCCAACAGATTTTAAAACAGTTTTAAATTAATAAATATTTAGTATTTACTTGATTAATATTTTATATTATAGGCGGATGAACTTACTGGCGTCTGTTCACAAGTTGAAGGATACGTTAAGCTCGGTACTGAAGTTGTCAATTTTTCGAAAAACCGTTTTTCATTTATAATGTTATTTAGTTCAAACTGCTCGAAATTCATCGGTGGTCTATTTAATCCATTTCCAAATTAGGGATGAAAACCAAATAAATTGTGGGGAATTAAAAATGTTTTGTTTTATTTTTACAAAGCAAAAAGTTACTTATTACCAAAAATAAAAAAAATATATACTACGATATACTGAAAATAATTTTAATAGAGACAGGAAATTTTAAAATTAAATCAATCAAACTGCACTTTTTGATAATAAATAAAAAAGCTATTTAAAAAATAAATTACTAATTTTTTAGTTGAATAAAGAAAATTTGAAAAAAAATTAAAGTGATTTTTAATCAACACCAACAATAATATATAGATTGATAACTTAGTCCATATAGTACAACCTAAAATTGTTTATTCTACTATTTAAAGAGGAAGTACTGCTGTTAATTACATGCTGCATCATTTGCAATTCTTATAGACGTACCTGATAATATGTCTTTTCTCGGGCCTTGGTTTTGGTGATTGATATCGATCGGTTGTTATTTCACTTCTTCCTGGAGTCCACACATTACCGCAGAATTTGCAATGGCATCGACAATTAGCTGCTTTTGAGTCGTTCTATAAAAAACCACATTCAGATACTGATTGTCTCTAAGATTAGCTAAAATTTTTTTTTTTTAAATAATATCTTTCGTAAATAACAAAACTTCATTATCCAGCTATAATCAAAAATATAGATTTATTTGTTTAAAATCGGTATCAATTAAAGAAAAGTTCGAGTTATTATTATTTAGTTAACAGAAGACCCGAAATTATTATTCATAAAAAACATATATATTCTTTGAAAAAATATATAATAAAAGTTACTTGTACAATTATCCGCAAGTTTTCCAAAGACGATCCAAAATTCGCTTTATATGCTGAGTTATTGCATTCAGAAAGCGTTTTGTGGAAGTTTTTATGTATACTACCCAATTTAATTTCTGTTTTGTTAGAATTAGTATTTCGTACAGAGAGGTTTAGTGGATTTCTAAGTGGCATGTTGTCATCCGCCGTTGAAAATTTGAAAGACGAAGTCTTTGTTGTATTAATGCTACTCAGGGTAGTTAGTGTTTCGTTTCGGCTTTGGCACTCCGATGTGTTCTTTAGTATATTATTATCGAGTAATACCGAAGATTGTCGATATCCGTTCGAAGTTTCAGTTCTATTGCTCATTTGTGATGGATTATCCAATTTTCCTTGAATTTCTAAGGATGATGATTTTTTTTGAGTAGGTGTTTCTGGTGGACTTTCTGACGTTCTGTTGACCCCTAATGATGATGATTTTCTATTTTGATTGGAAAACCGTGCACTAAAAATCAAACAAAAATTTCGGTAACCTTTAATTAAACATGTCTTTAATAATCAAAGAACTTAATTGTGACTTAGTGGGCTTAGTAACTGTTTGCACCTTTACTCCTTTCCTTGGGTGCACTCCAATTGCTCGACATTTCAAAAACATTTCAATCTACATAATTTTTAAAGTGAAATCTTTTCGGTGAAAACTATCGGCAAAAGTTGACAACTTGTAACTTGCATGTATTTTGTGATGGTTAACTTATATAGAGAGAACTTTATATTTTTTGCCTAGGTCAGGTTGTGTTACGTTAGGTTAGGTTGTGCCGGCGATCCAAAAGTATCCACTTAGGCCGATGGTCCCATTGTGTTATTGTATAAGGGGAAATTTCAAGGATATTTAACAATATTTTCCTTGACGTTTTTAAATAAAAATCGTTTAACAATCATTAAACGTGTAAAAATTATGAAAATTTACTACAAAAGTGGTGCCCCAGTAAATAAATTTCATAGATAAGAAAGAGATTATGTATCCATAACAGATTTTCACAGAACTTGATGCTATCAGAAAGCACACTCGGTTGAAAATACTAGTACTGTTAATGGAAATGACGAAGAAGATCTAAATTTACCTTTCATATTACACAGAATGTAATCTATAATCTAGAATTGTAGATCAGAAATGCGAATTTTTTATTAAAATAGAATTACCGAATCATTTGTGCTTTGCTTTAAATATAATCTCGAAATTAATAGTGTTCTCTCATCTTACCAAATAGATTTCAATCCATTTGTAAATGAATTGTTCCTGTTCTTCTCAGCAATGCCATTTTTATTCATTTTCCAAAACCGTAAACGTCTATGCTGATCATCTTTATAGAATGGATTCAAATGTTCTGGATAGTTATAAATCGTTATTTCATTTGTTCGTCGGCCATTTTTTTTGGCATTTGATTGCTCCACATTATCAGTCATTATCACTCATTAGATTAGATCGCTTAGAAGATTTTCTTGATTAGATTAAACTTTTTGTGTGCTTGGAAAAAAGAAATGCGTTTATATCTTCAAATACTGTTTGAGATTTTCCATAAAATTGACCCAATAATTAAATATAAGTAGCAAGATATTTTAAATTCCAACAAGAGATATACACATAAAAAATATCTTATTATTTAATATGAAAAAATTAATTAAAAATCAAAATGTGATTTATAATTCTTGGTTGCTTGATTTCTTTTGTTTTGAATTTTTTAAGACAAAATACATCTTCATTAAACCGGATCTAATATTGGGAGTTAACATAAAAAATATGTAAAGAACTTTATTACAAAAATTAGTTAAAATCAGTTATAGTATTATAGTATAGTATATCTATAGTATATATAGAGCTTATAGTATTGTATTAGTTTATTATAAGTGATTTTATATAAAAATATTTATATTTATTTGTAACTGTTTGCAATATACTAAGTTCAATTCAAAAGTATTTGTACAGACTGATCATTCTATATTATTGAACGTTGATTGATTGACGTATGTGTGTCATACATTTAAGATTGATTACTCGAAATGCATTTCCTATCTATAATGAAGTGCTTAAAATATATTTCATTATCTAAAAGAACTTTTAAAATACCCAATTTTATTTCTATTCTTAAAAATTAGAACTTAAGAATAGTGCATTTCATCAATTTTGATCAGGGTGTTCACATTGAAATCCTGTGGTACTTTTAGTAGAAAGTTTTTTATTGAATTTCGTGAAGTCATATATATTTGTCCATTGTAGAATCTATCCTTGAACGCCATTTTAATATTTTACGATTGAGTTCCATTTTAATCGATCAATTCGATTAAAATGATTCGAAAGTAGTGTGTTTTGCCCCAGATACAAATTATTTGGAGCCGCTATGCGACTTTTTTGGAAGTCGCGTATTAACTTGTTAAAACTCTAAAATGACACAATCTAATACTGCTACAAGGCTACACTGAAACAGCTGTTTAACAATGAAAATATCGATGGTTTAGTTAAACTACAAAATATTGGGTGGTCTGTTCATGAAATTCGTGATTTTGAAGGCAACATACCATAATGAGTTCTTGAACTTGAAAGCAAGTTGGCTATACATACTTTCAGGCAGGTAAACTGCCTTAAAGGACGCATTTTAATTGCTAAACATCTCTAAATGAAGTTCAACATTTCCCTAATTTACGTTTCCGCTCATTAGACGGAGTGGTTTTGGAAAACCTAAAGAATCTGGTTATGTCGTTGCCAACCTGCAAATTTTTCTTGAATTCTTTTTGTGCTGAATCATTTAATGAACGATGGGAAAACCATACGATATGCGGGCAAGTTTTAATTATTAAATAAAACACAATGCTTAGCTTAGATGTTTAGTTTATTAACTTCATTAACTAAATCTTAAGACTAACTAAGAATTATAATATAAAGTTCTTTATTAGCGATTGCAACCAATAATGTAGACGCTGATATAGCATATTTCACCAAAAATTAGTTCCCACGAAGAATTTTGTTACGACACCAAATTTGCTTTACAAAAAAATATGAATCGGATTATATCTGAAACAGAACCACGATTTATATTTCTTTAGTATAGACTCTAAAGGATGGAATGTCGTAACAGGCATCTGTATGCTAGTTGACCGTCTTCTTTTAAGAAAAATTTCAGTACTTTTCTTGACATATATACTCCGTATGGACATAAGTCTTGTGCTGGGTTTAGTCATGGGTTAGAATCGATTAAGAACCCGTGATAGAAGATTGAATCTCCCATTTAATCATTTCTCTCATAGTTGTGAAGTGGATCATGAAAGTGCTTTACATCTGCTTTGTGACTGTGCTTTACATCTGCTTTGTGACTGTTTCTGCGACTTTAGTAGCTTCCTGTTTTGGAGATCTTGCCCAGTCACAAGGCCTCTCTCTAAATAGCATTTTTATTTTTTCTGAATGTTCAAAGTTATTTTTAAGCCTCCGAGGACTCTCGAGTAACATAATAACCTAATAGATAACCTCAATAAAAACTGTGTATGTAAATGGGGATTCATCATATTAGATTGAGAAATTGTGCAAGGTTTACTTTGGGCACACTGGACCACTATTTACTGTAATATAAGAAAAGACGAATACTTAGGAAAATACGCAAGAATATCAATTCAATCGATGTCATTGTAAGGTCATCCGACCAAGCCATGTTTTATGATCAAATGAAAAACGGCAAGACGTCATTGTCTTTAAAATCCCGACGTCACATACTCCTTAGCGCTTATGAAGTTTTTTTCTGTTTTCTTAGACTTTTTTTAAGACTTTTGTTTTTATTTTTTTTTTCATTGCCAAACAAAGTCGCAACAATTTTTGTTTGTCTTTCCTTACCTTTGCTTTAATCGCTGCGTTGAATGCATGTTGTTGTTTTTTGTTGTGTTTTGATGTTAAGACGGCTTAAGTTGATGATAAAGTGTTGCTTGTCAAAGACTTCGGCGTTTAAATCGTCTTTGATGCGTTTGACAAATACGTTTGCACTAACAAAACGAAATGAAGGGCAGAGACTAAAGGTGGCGAAAAAAAGTAAATTAAATTAAAGGCTTTTGTGATAGCATTTGTAGCGTGTGGTATGTTCGTGTGTATGTATATGTGTGTGTGTGTGTGGGAATGTAGAAGAAGTCATTTACATTACGCACGAACACACATGTGCAGTTACCTTACTTTTCTTTTCTTTTACTCTACTTACGCTATTTACGCTTGGCTGTGATTGCAAGGCACTCATTTATTTATTGTTGTTGTTGTTGTTATTGTTGTTGTTTTTGTTACTTCGTGTTGCTGCTGTTAATGTTGCTATGTTGTGTTTTATTCTCACCAAAGCATTAAATAAACGTGTTGAAACAGCATTTTTCTTCTCAATACAAGAAGTTCTCACTTTTTGTGCCTCGATGTAATAAAAAATTAAGAAGAACAAAAAAAAAAAATAATAATAATAAAAAATTTTAAAAAAATTCTGGGGAATGCTTTGCCAGGCTTTGCGTAGCTTTGCCACTTAAGTTTTGCTTTTCTGTTATGATTTTATTTTATTTTCCTTTTAGTTTGTTATGTTTTTATAACTTTCGTTAAGCTGTCGTTGCAGCCCCTCTCGTTGTTGCCGCGGACCGTGGCTGCAGTTAAGCTGCTCATTTATTGTTATTACTTTGAAGTGGACTTAAATGTGGCACTTTATATATCTCAAAAGAGAAGTTAAAAAATTAACTTGATTTTAATTCTTAAGCAACTTCAAGTAGGTTGGCTTCGAATAGCTGAATACTTAATATTTGAATGGAACAGTTTTAAAAGAATTACAAACTTGGAATTCAGCCCACTCCAGAGTTTGAAAAACTCTGGAAAAGGAAATCATAAGTATTTAATTAGTGTTTCAAATTTCCTACCAGAATATTAGCTACACTTCACAAAATTAATCTAGAGCATACTATCTATCAGTTTTGGAGTAGCAAATTAAGAAGTTTCTATTAATAATTTATTTAGAAAAAAGTAGACTCTGACATAAGACAACTGGATTAAGCAGCTGTATCACACCAAGATGAAAGGCAAGATTAATTATCTGCAACATTAGTGGGGCCTGGATACAGGTCAGAGAGATAGACTATCAATCGCAGGTCAGAGAGATACACTATCAATCGCTGCATGGTCCAACTGGTATAGATAAAGGAGAAAATCACAATCGCGAAACAACGACTCCATATAAAGAAGAAAAAAAGAAAAAGAACTACTCGCTACATAGTCCAACTGTAAATTTAGAAGAAGGAAATTGCGAAACATCATCCCCATATAAAGTACAAATTAGTCCTTTTTTGCCAAGATAATGCACAATGGCCAAATCAAATTAAATTTAACTGAAAAGATTATTACCGGTTCATAGATCTATAAAAATGCTCTGTGGAAAAAGATTTGACTCCAATGAAAAAGTCAACAAGGAAACTGAGGCGTAAATCATTCTACAATGAGATTACGATGAATAAAATCGAATTTTGTCAAAAAGTCGTTATTTTATTGGTTATGCTATGGGCTTATCGTATCAATCGTAGTGTTAGTCAGGTTGGTGCCACACGATAAGGATAGAAAGTTTTACAGGTTGTAAATATTCTTTACTCTAAAACTAAAATAACGTGTTATTAATTAAATTGAATTGAGCGACGATCGATGGTAGATGTTTTAGCTAAGCACCACTGTTTAAGGTGTTGATTGAAGACGGAGCAAGTGCAAGTCTGACAAAATGCTGGTTGATTACTTTTGAGTTGATATGATTAAGTGAGCGCTATATAAGCTAGTTACAGATAGAGTAATGGCAGGTAAATGGCTGTAGTAGATAATAATTACCTGTTAATTACCTTAATTGATTAGAAATGACTAGACAAGCATGAGTCAGTTGTGTTTAATCAAGCCACAGAGAGATAAATGGCTGAACTAGTCTCGAAGAACTAGTTTCTATCAAATAAATAGCTTAAGTAGAGCTTTTTTAGCTGTTTGCATACTGGGTGCACTAAGAAGCAGTGGTCGTTAAGTGAATTTTAGTTTATTATTATAATTATTACATAAAGTTCCAATATTTATTCTTAAAAATTATATATACCTACATTGAAGTATACATCATTATGTACCAAATAAGTTATTCTTACTGGCAAATTAAATTTTGTTATTTCGCTAGAAATCAAAACATTAAATCCCTGTTTTGCTGCAAAGGTTTCCTCCAGTGAATGCGTTAAGAACAGCATTTTTATATGAAAAATCAAAATCAGTTACAATAATAATAAAGAATCGATTCTATGTGAGAATTAAAGGAATTTCATTCGGTCTTTATATATTAATGTTTCTATAATGTCTTCGCAGCAATAAAATGAAAGTTTACGGTGCAGAAAATATGAAATTGAATTGCTAGAAGTGAACTGCAGTGTACAAAGCAACCCAACAAACACAAATAAGTGCCTTAATGTGTATAGCAAAATAGGATGTCGTTTCCCAGCAATGGCGAGGTGCAACAGGCGCCAATACCCACCAACAATACGGGCAATGGCAGCAACATTCGTAGTAGAAGCAACAGTAACAGCAGCAACAGCAGCAATTCAAACCCAAATCGATGTTAATGTTGACTTTCTTCGCAGAGGAAAAAAATTCCAATTTCAATTGTTACAGAAAAATGTTGGTTTCTTGTAAAACCGTAGACGTCTATGGAAGAGATGATTGCTGGAATGCAGTTTCGTTAGAGTGAAATTAAGAAAATAAAGAAATGCACTCGAACTTCAATTCCTTTGAATCGGAGCGGACGACAATAACCTGCTGAGGTTGGCAACAATTTGAGAAAATTGAAAAATCGTTCTTAAAAATATGGATAAATTGATAAATTGAATACAAAAGAGATTGTGATTTTTCATTCTACTGTTGCACTATTTTTCTATTGCCTTATCTAATATTTCTATTAAATGCAGACTATTTTGATTGTTAGAGTTTTAAACAAAATATTCGATACATAATAGCATTCAATATTGAAAGTCTTGGTGCCTAAGTGTAGCGAATGATCGACCTTAGTACAGAAAATGTTTTTTTTTTGAATCAACAATAAAATAATGTTAAATGAACTGCAAGTAAGACTTTCTGATATAAAAACGTAAACATTCAATCCTGAATAACAATGCACTCACTCACTACAATACTTCATTTAATTTCTTGTTGCGAAGGATTTATAATTGAAAAAACATGAAGGGAATATTAATGGAGAGTATTTTGATATTTCGACGGATTTTATGTTTCGTGTACTTGCATAGATCAGCAATATAGAAGGACACGAATACCTGAAAAGTATTATCCCTTACATACCATATAATGTACTTAGATTTTGAAATGATTCATTGGACTGTAGTTACACAGACAGTTATTTACAGATATTTTCCTAATTGGCGAGAACTCCCATCTTAGGTAGGTTGAGTAAACAGCAATTAAAAAATACATATATATGAGATTCTGACTCTTACAGGCTAAGAATGTCCTACAAAGTATCTGTTAACTATGTCAGCATCTGTCAAATTGAATCTGTTTGTGATAAGAGTGGCGGACTAAAGAAAACATTACTAAGATATGTTTTCATGGCCAATGTAGGAGGCGGCGAATTATCTTACGGTGGTGGAAATCGGATCATAATTACACCTGGTGTATAGATACAGTGATTTTTTGTATAACAGTCTCCCAGTCAAAGCAATCAGATAATACTTTGGACAAAGTGCTGTTGATGTGGAAAATACGAAGGGTATTATATTTGGTGTACAGATACAGTAACTTTTTGTATAGCAGTCTCAGAGACGAAGCAATCAAATAAAGCTCCTGAGCAGAGATCAGTCTTAAAGGTAACATTGTGTGTGTAATAGGTTTTTAACGAGACGGTTTTGATTGGTTCCCGAGATCTGGAATCACGGATTGATATATCACACCTCGATGATTCTTTATCATTTTTGTGTTATATTATATTATTATTGAGTGAACCCACCTTCTGACTAGTTTACGACCAGAACCTTAGAGAGTTTGGTGAAACGTAAGGCTAATATAAATGACAACTGAATTCAGGAGAAAATTACATGTAAGGACTAATATAAGAAGAAAAATGAACATATTCGAATCGAGAGCCTGTAAGTATAGAAACGAATCTCTCCACTACTATACAATTTTCTTCTTTTCTTGGATTACGGTTAATTTGGAAAAATGTGTTTTATATTAGCAATGGTTGTGGTTGTTTGAAGGGAGAAGATTAAAGTAACACATGTGCTTGTAAGGAAATAATCACTGATTAAAAAGAAAGTAATTCGGAGATGTTGGACACTAGATAATCCAGTTTCTGTTTTTACACATTCATCCATCATAAAAGTACTGGAGATGCTATGGATTACCTGGAAAAGGCTGAGGGCTGAAGTAACACAAATACATATTGGGAAATATCAATAAGTGAAAGTGGTAATTTAAGAGAAATTGTTTTTATATACATTAGATAATCCGGAGTCCGTTTTTAGGCACTCACTCTTTATAAACTATCTGGAGACGCTCAACAGAGATGGCTCAACTGAGTCTAACCTTGATTTAATTTAAGTTCAAATATCTTTGATTTCAAAAACGTTTGGCTATAATAATGAATTGCATTGTTTATGCAGCAGACAAAATCAAGACACGACGGCGATGCGAATAAAGATGAGAGTATTTTAGTATTCGCTGGTCGCAAGGTGCGATGAAATACATGCACTTCACATCTGCAGCGTCACTGTGCTATGTATTTTACCTAAATTGCACCTCAGTTATGTATTTAAACTAATTAAAGCTTTTGTATTGTGAACTTATGCGCATAGGCACGGGGCACACACACACACACACACACGCACCCGCTCACTAGGGCAGAAGAAAACTCAAATAAACACTTTACACATTTTCCGCACAACACAAAAGCCTTAACAACATTTTCATTGTGCGCGCACAATACGATGTGTGTTCGAGTGTGTTCGAGTGTGTACGAGTGTGTACGAGTGTGAACGAGTGTGTATGTGTATGTGCAAATGTATGCAAGTGTGTGCCTTGGATTGCATTCATTTGAAACAAAATTTAGTGAAATTTTTAAAATGGCTGCACGTGTCTAAAGTACTTTTGTGTGTGACCGCATACGCATACCTTCCTTTACGGCGACGACTCCATATGCAGCGACGAGAACTCTGACTCTCTGACTCTCGTACATATGCTGGATGTGCTGCATGTGCTGGATGTGCTGCATGTGCTGGATGTGCTGCATGTGTTCGGGTGTGCACCGATGTGTACATCGGTCATTATGAACTAATGTAAAAGTAAGTAACTCTGCAATGGCGTGCATGTGTGTTGGTGTGAAGGTGTGCGTCGGTTCTGTTTGCTTGAGTGTTTCCAGAAATGCTTGCATTGTCCGAATTTGTAGGCCACATACAAATTATTTATACAAAAATGTTGCCACGGCAAATTTGTAGTTGTTGTGTCCTTTTGATGTTGTTCTATGCTGGTCAGTGTTGAGCACAATTGAGCAGAGGCATGAGGGGCAGGTGTGTGCTGCTAGACAAGTTGTAATGAACACACACACTCACACAGAAACCATTTACTGGCAAAGTCCTCGGTTTCTGGTTGCCTGGAAAGCAATAATACTAAAGTTTTATTCTTTATTTAACGAAAATGTGCATTTGGTGTAATTTTGTTTGCTCTTTTTCATTCCGTTTTGTTGCTCTACCTTTGTCTTATACAGTTTCGATTCCTTTTTTTGTTTTTTTTTTGTGTTTTGATTTGTTTTTTTTTGTTTTTTGTTAAGCGTATTTTGGCAATACACTAACACACTGTATATATTTTATAAGTTCTGACTAAAGGCACAAAAATTGGAAGTAAAAGGATTCGTTTTGTAATTGAAAGTAAATTTTACATGCCTTTCAACTCAATGACTGAATGTAATTAAAGGGTAAAAATGCTGCAGAAGAGAAAATAAATACACGCAAGAGGCGACTGGATTTGTTTATGAACAAACGCACCATGTGTCATGTGTCCCCTCCTCTGCGATAATTTAGTTGAATAAAATGAACTGTAGCCTATTTGATAAGGAACTATCCCTACAAGTCATTTAATTATGTTAAAAATCAATACAGAGGCTTACCCATTATCTGCTTACTTGCTAAAATGTCCATAACAAACCGTTCTTGAGTTTCGTCCTAACGCAACACTTATACAAGGGCGCCTCTGCTACTTGTATGCTTTCGCTTATCACATAAATCAAGTATAGTTAGTGATCCTTCCACCGAAGACACAGTCTAACGCTACCACTTCTCCTCTAACTTAAGCTTCAAACACTTGTTACGCTGAATCATCAACATCTATTCCAGACATGACCAAGCCGCTACATTAATGTCGTTCTACCTCTAACACTTTTCCTCCAACTAATGCTTCAAACACTATTTACACTGCAACATCATCATCTTTTTCCGATATGACGAAACCGCTACATTAATATCGTTCTTCCTCTACCACTTCTTCTTCAACTAATGCTTCAAACACTTCTTATGCTGGAGCATCATCATCTATTTCCAACATGACCAAGCCGTTACATTAATGTCGTGATAAAGCTTATGCAGCTCGAGATTCATTAGAATGCGTTAGTTGATGCCAACTCGTAGCGGACCCAAAATCTTACATAGCACATATTGGATTTGTAGCCCTGATTTATCTCCGGCATGACATTATTATTGTTCATCATAGTGTTGCCAAGGTACATGAAACTCTTGACTAGCTCGGTGTCCGAGGGACGCACGTTTTTATAAATAGCCGATATATTCTTCGTATTGTTCTCATTCACCATAAAGCCTATTTTCGCATATTTCTTTTTGATAGCATTAAAGGCATTTGTAACATTATGTTTTTTATGCCCAATGATGTCGATGTCGTTATCGTAAGCAAGAAACTGAACACATTTATGAAATATTAAACCATTGCGATGAATAACTGCCCTGCACATGATCACTTTCATGACGAAATTGAAGAAGTTACATAATAATGTATCACCGAGTCTTAAGCCTCACACGATATCAAAAGATTCGAGGAGACTCGATCCTACCGTGACGGAGCTACGAGTACAGCTCGTAGCTATATCGAGCGAAAATTGCTTTCTAATCAACAAAAAGTTGAATAGTTTCGATATTATGTTTATAGGAAATTTTTAAAATAAATTGTAATAAATAATCTGCGCATAACGCTGGTAAATTTAAATTAAAAAAATACAATAAACGATAAAGTAGCAAACTTTTTCTCTGTCAGTGACTCGAGACAAAATATTATTTAATAAAAAATACTTCGTTCTATTTGAAGAGATATATTTGAATATATTCTTCCATATTACATATATATATTTGGATATGTATATGTATTATATATATATACATATTACATTATAGTTTTACCCTCTATATTTCTCAGAAAAATCTTAGCGAAAAAAAAAACAAAAACTAAATCTATGGGTATTTAACAGATCTTTCATTGCTACCGAAGAACACTCTGTTTATCTGGGGTTGAAAATGTGTTTCCCTTGAAACCTATTTTGATGCCAAAACCAAGCAGTCATAAAGAAAATGCTTGATTACTGCATTAATATATAAATTTTCAACACTTCTTCTATTCTTTAGAAGTGGTGTTGACATTAATATTGACTCTAACACACCTCTTTAGGTTCGATGACTTACCTATAGATGAGTTCATAAAATACAAATACGAAATTGGAGTTTTCTCTTCATTTGCTTATTTTTTCCTATATAATGGATTCAGAATTGTTTTATTAACTATATTCTGGGTCACTGATTGTTCTCGCAAGAATTATTGTTATGGTGGCATTCTTTTAGACTCACTGTACCCTTATTACAAATTTATGTTAGTGAGTTTTCTTTAAATTTTGAGATTGCCACTTCCATTGGAGGCATTTAAGGTTTTTATATTAGACTTTCACGGTAGGATAAAATAGTCTGATCGTACGACAATAATCATTCTACATAGAGTTCAAATTGCTTAGCCGTTGACCGTAGATAGTCAAAAAAAAAAAAACAAATATATGACAAGTCTGAAAGTAATGGTACACTAGGAGAATTCTCTCTTACTAACTATTCATTATGGATCATATAACAAGGCAGGTAACTCGGTAGATTTTAGAATTAATTCTACCTTTTGTATATCTTTCACAAGCATAGTGTGAGAATAGAATATTAAGATTCTTGTATCTTAACCATCATGGTAGATATTTTACCAGTCATATATTAAGTCCAAGTAGCATAGAAAAAGTAATTTACCACTTTAAATTACAATAATCGGTTTCGTGTGATTGATATATTTGAGTTGGTTCTAATTTCACTGCAGCCAGTGCCTTAAATCAAAGTACTCATAGTTAACTTTGAACTATTTTGCGGTTGCATTCCGCTTAAAAGTTGCATAATTCACTGTTAATCAGCACTCGGATTTTCATGACGGCAAGGATTTAAACGTAATACCTCTAAGAGGTACTCGAGCTCTTCTGATTAAAATGAACGAAGCAAAAAACTGTTTTGGTTTCAAGTAATTACTGATACTTTGTATACATTTATATTAAAATCAAACCAATTTATTTCTCCTTGAGAATACCTGAACACCTTAGCCCATATCTTGGCTAATGTTTTTACTTGAACACACCCGCCCCCCTCTGTGATCATAGTCAAATTAATTTAATTTATCGTTTCTAAAGTCGAATATGCCACAGTTTATTGTTTTACCATAAATTCTGTTGTTCAATATAATGTGCAATGGAACAGTTAATAATCTCATTGTTCTGAGTGTGTGAGCGAGAAGGAGCGTATGGAGTGTACCGAGCGTGTGTTTGATTGTGAATGCGAAAGTGAAACAAATGTGTTTAAGGATTAAGCAGCAAATCGTACAGATGTACAGATGTACAGATGTGCATATGTGTTGACGTTTATTTCAATAAGGAAACAATAAATACATCATTAAGGAAATTGAATTGCGTTCATGTGTGTGGAAATATGCGTGTCCTTACAAGTGCCTGGCGTTATGTACATAAGTGAGAATTTATTAGATTGTCTCATCAGCAAACAAACCATTACGTACAGTACTCTGCGTTCAAAGGATTATTAGAGTAAAATAAGGATTTCCTAATGATTTTTTTATGACTACCAAAAAAAATTTATAAGAAAACTAATTTTCTAAAAAAAAATTATTGGCAACTTTGATTTTCTGCTAATGTGTTTCTTTCAAACAATTCACGATAAATAATAAAATCAACTTAAAAACATAACTCAGATATTCACTAAAATAAATAAATACATAAATAAGTTTTCAACTATATTCGCAAACATATTTTTGAACTACTTTGTACTTGATGCTCTATGCTTTTTATTTCATAAACGAATATTATCAATTTTTCTATAGAGTTTGTTCAGATTTCTAGATAATCATAAAACAATTCGTCGTTACTTGTGTTCCTTTAAGATACCATTCTAGACGTATTTATATTCAAATTATTCGCATCATACATTTCACTTCATCAGCGACAATCAAGTAAATCCGTTTTGCCAAAGACTGTCTAGTCTTTATAAGATCTTTCAACATCCATCGCATATCTGTAGGGATTAACTCTCATAATAGCTAACTTTATAGTGCAATGGCTACTTCGTGGTTTTCCGATTGTCAGACTAATGCAAAAAATTTTAATATTGGCGTTGTGATTTCATAGCACCATAATTCCTTCCTGGTCTCACGATTTCAAGTTGAAAGCTCTCATTTTGGCATCGTAATTTTACGGCGCAATAGTTGCTTACTGGTACTAGGATTTTCAGCTTAAAGCAAAATCTCCCTCATTGACATCGTAATTCATTGGTACAATAGATATTTTTTGGACCCAAAATTTTCAGATTAAATCGTAAAACTTTCATACTAACACCTTAATTCAATTATGGGTACTGCGTAGTCCCACGATCACCAGACTAATGTAAAAAACTTTAATATTGGTGTCGTTATTCTATACCGGAATAGTTGCTTCTTGGTTCCATGTTTTTCAGATTAAAATGTATAAAATTCAAACTTATTTGCATTTTGGATCATTCTATGAAACTCTATTTATTTTATAGATTATAGATCATTATAATAATATTTATTTTTTTGTTTTAACTTTTCAGATAGAAAAATTAATTAAAAAATTCAAAAATTAAAAAGAAAGTTCTTTTCAATATAAAATTAAAATTAATTTTTCTTGAAATCCATTGATTCGATTTTTGAAGAAAGCAAATATATACATATATAATTAAAATAACAACAATACTATATTACTTATGCTGCTTTGGCGTTCAGAAGAAATTGGTTTTTAGGAAATTACTTCTAAAGAAGTTTATTAGACTGTTCATTGGTTAAGACGAAAGATCTATTAAATTATTTAAATTCGACAGGATGGATTTAGTCTTTATTTTTCTATATTAGGGGTTTTTTTTTTTTGAGGAATGAGTAGCAAAATGGTGGAAAATCGTTAATTGAGGTACTTGTAAGTTATCTAATAGACTGCCACTATAACCAACGATATTACTAATGACCACCTATGAATACCCATAATTATGATTCAATTTTGTTTTTTTTTTATAAATTTTCCTTTTATTATTTCTAAATGTGAATAGGAAATGTTGATTTCTATTAGAAAAAAGCAAAAAAAAAAATACCAATTTTTCTATATTCGAAGAAAAAGGATCATTTCCAGGGTATCAGTTCATTGCTCTACCAGGCACGTATGTGTGAGCACTTTTTTCCGAAACAAACGCCAATTGAAAAGCTTTTAAGCACAACGACGTCACGTAAAATATTTAAATCCTGTGAAACATTCTAAGCTTGTTTTCCAATCCGGTGCGTCCGATTTGTGTAATTAAATTTAATAAAAAGAGGAGAAAGTTAAAACTAAACAAAATTAATTGTCAAACTTAAGTACGCAGACGAAATTAAAATTTCTCCCTTAAGTCGAGAAACATTTCAGACACGTTGAAAAGTTGAAAATTTGTTTCGGCACTAAGTAAGTTGAGTCCTGAAAGCTTGCACTGGTCGTTGCTTAACACCAGGAAGAAACTCTATTTATTTTGAGTGATTTTAATGCGGTATTCAACAGTTGTGAAAGTTTCGCCCCAGGTTCCTAACGCAATTTATGCTACAATCATTCGCAGATACTGCCGATTTCATTAACACGATAAAGGAGCAATTAAAAGTCCTCGGACAACTCACTGACGAAGAGAAGAAAGCAATTTATATGTGTGCATTGATTGAGGGTAGATATGTAGATACGTAGATACGTAGATATGTTTAAAATTTTAATTGAAAAACTGAGATATTTTTGAAAAAGTAAACGAATTGTGACAGATACAAAACAAAGAATGATTTCAAAAGATCGAAATGAAATTGAATAATTCATTTAATATAAATTTAAACTAAATAGATTGGCTCTGTCTAGCATAATTTTGTAAAACTCATATTTGCTTATAAATATCTTTTATAATAAACTCCTCTCCTTGGGCTAAGACACAATTGTTGTTTTTATCCTTTTGCTATGCAAGCAAATTATATATTTTTTCAACAGCAACTGCTATTGACAGTTTGATTTTTGGTTTTAACTCACTTCGACATTTCGATCCCTTTTTAAAATGATTAAGAAAGAGTTGACAGTTTTTTCTTCCACAAGTTTTTAAGTACGAGTATATTTGAAATTTTATATTTAAGTCCCCCGAGCTAAGTCTGTCACCTTTTCACCCTCCACCCTTATATTTATTTGTTTACGTGTATATATCTTGCTTTTGTCAAGCTCCTTACGTTGACTGTGCGTCATATTGTCATATTCCCTCTGTCTACTGTCACTATTAATTTTCCAAATCACTTATTTCTCTTGGCTGGCTTTGCTACGGTTCGCAAGCAAACACCGTCCAACTTTGCGGTTAACCTTCTTTTTGTTTCCTTTAGTTTTGTTTAACCCTTGTACGACAGAGCCAAATAATCACGATTGAACTTATTTTACAATTATTTGAACTTGTAAATTGTAAGTAAGATCATCAAAAAGGAATCAATTAAATTTCCTTTAATTTGTTTTTCGTCCTTTTTGGCTCCGCAATTTTAAAGATACACTTTGCGTTTAATATAAGTAAGTTTGTGCATTAATAAAAATTTCAATTTTTTGAAGAAATTGCAAAAGGATGTACTTGAGTCTGTGTAGATTACGTTTAACAAAAGCTGAAGAGTTCTTCATATTACAAGTGTTATTACAGCAGAAAGTTAACCGAGTTTTCTAGAGCGAATATGCGTATATCAGCTGTGCATTAACATGTAAATTGACATTAACATGTCATTTATTAAAAGTCAAAAAAAGAAATACTTCACATCTGTGCGTTTAGAGTTATTAAATAAATACCGGCAAATAGTCTTCCTGGCAACATATTTTCATATATTTGTCAAAATTTTGAAATAGAAAACATTTAAGTGAATAGCTAATTTATACATTAAACCAACTTTGCTACAGTTTATTCATTGTTATTGCAGTCACTTTGAATTGCCAATAGTAAATTTTACTTTAACGGTACTAATACACTTAATATTTATTCAAGTTTTTTTCTCAAGGCTGAGGAACAAAAATGTCTTCATACACCGACCCCTTCTTTCTATGGGTAGTGCGGTGTTAACGATATCCGCCGATGATATCCGTATCCGTAAGCAGGAACTGCCATATCGCGGAGGATGAGAAAACAATTAGGTGACATCTTTGCAATTGTCTAGCATTACGTAGCACTCGTATGAATACATTGAGGAATTTATTCCTGTATAATCTAAGCAAAATTGCGTAAATGAACTTATCCGAAATATTGATAGGTACAAGGCTCTGTACTGCATCTGTACAGTACTGAACAATGAGCTAATTGGCGTAATTGTGTCGCGCTAGGTGACATCCACATTATTAAACTAAATACCATGTTATTTGGGCGATGGTACTTTAATCCACAACAAAAGTGAACTACTTGGCTGTCTATATCATGAGCGAACTCATCAAATTCTTACCCATAATTTTTTCTTGATGCCCGGATAATTCAAAATGTATTCCTTTCAGTTAAGTTAGGGTCACTATTTATACGAGGGTCATTATTTATATTCGAAACCTTGGCAACACTGATTATTGTCAGGTGTCACATGACGTTTCCATACGAAACTTTGACATGATTAAACATAACCTACCTTAGACTTTTTGTCAAAAGAGCGTTACTTGCGTTATTTACAGTGATTTGTAAATTGAGTGTTCGCGAATGGAATTAACGCAAGAAAATTTGCGTGCGATGATTTATGGCCACAATTCGCTGACTGACGAAATTTCTCAGTCAAGTGAAGGTCGCCCAAAATCAGTTGTTGTATTGTTGTACCAGAAAATATTGATGCTGTGCAAAAACTGATATGAGTAATGCAAGACCATTATGCGACATACTGTGAGATTGAGGTGGAACTCTTAGCATTAGTACCAACAGTATATATAAAATATTGCACGATCATTTGGCCCGAAGAAAGGTTTGTCCTCGTTGGATCCCATCCCTCATCATTTGACAAACTCTTACAAAGTCGATCGGTGCACGGTGTAAACAAATGCTCAAGAAGTACAATGGCGGTGATTCAATAACCGTATATAAAAATGTAAGAGATGACGAACCATATATATATATATATATACATATATATATATATATGAGACGGAACGTAAACAGGAGTAGACTGTATGGATGTCTCAAGATGAATCAACTCCAACAAAAATTGTTCCCAGCACCTCGAATTAAATAGTCGCTTGTTTTTTAGGAAAACTGGTTATGTGGCAACTATACGGATACCATTACAAGAACATAAAGCTGTCAATTCCGAATGGTATACAACCATTTGTTTACTGAAAGTCTTCAGTGAAATAC
>NC_051848.1:45404393-45611506 GCF_002237135.1 Teleopsis dalmanni
TGATGATGGATATTTGGCGATACTAGAAACAGCTGTATTGTCAGCCAAAAATTCAAGTAATTAAAATAATATAAAAAATAAAATTTTTGTTGTTGTAGTTCACTACTGTTCGAAAAAACCTCTTTACAAAAATCATTACAAAAATAAATCTTTCTGAATTTAAAAATGTTTTATTAAATTCTAAAACTTGAATTCATACCTTGCATATAAATTATTTAGTAAAAAGTAGCAGCATATTAATGTGAGATATATTTAGAGGCCATTAATCAGTCAATCCATCAATTTGTATAACCAATCAATCATCTAATTGACCTTAAACGACTGAGCTGGTAATCGCCATAAAAAGCAGAAATTAATTAATTTTCGTAATTTTTTATGCACGTCCATCACATATTAACTTTCATATACGAATACATAGGTATATATATATGTATATATGTACTTTTATGTATAGTATATATTGGAATGAAATCGTTACTCCTTTGCATTGTATTGAATCATTTTTTAGCAGCATTGAAAATATGGAATAAATTACTTTGATGCTCGGAAGCACCAACATTCAAAAAAGGAATTCGGTGGGATATGATTGATTGCTGCTCTTTAAGTGTGAAACAAATTTTTATATGAAACTCCGAAATTATTTTTTATTATATTTTGTTTATAAAAAGTAAGGGCTTCACTTTTTCAACACAAAATAGTAAGAATCTACTTTAAACTAAACTTCATCAAAAAAAAAAAAAAATAGGTTTTATGACGGAGTATAGATATAAATGTTAACTTTTAAAAATTCAAAAGAGTTTCTCAATTTTCACTAAATAATTAATATACAAAGTATATTTAAAAATAAAACTTCAATTAAAATAGACTTGGATTTAATACATTTTACATAGGCAATTAGTTTGTAAACCAATTAGTTACTAATTAGTTAATACATTCATTTTTGACACTTCATTTAGTAGTTGTTTTTTAACGACAAAATGTGTGAATATTTGACATATTTACAAATATACATTAAGACTGAAAAGTTTTCGGAAATTCTCATTTAAAATTCGCGCGCTGTATATTTTTCGATATTTTAAGTTTATGTAGTTTGGCAGCACTGTCCTTAATTACTATGCCAAAAATGAGCTCGATCTGTCAGACAGTTCGTTTACGGCAGCTGTTGAAACCAGTTCACCTCAGTAGTGCGTTGCGAAATGTCTTCGACGGTCGTACGACCGTCCTGGAAGGCTTTGTACCACTCATAAACTTGAGTTTTCGATAAAACTGATTCCCCATAAGCCTTTTGTAGCATTCGCAACGATTCTGCACACGAAATTTCGTTCGAAACACAAAATTTGATGCAAACTCTTTGTTCAATATTTTTTTCCATTGTTTTTTTCGCAACGCCCTACTGAGGTGAACTGGTTTCAACAGCTGCCGTAAACGAACTGTCTGACAGATCGCGCTCATTTTTGGCATAGTAATTAAGGACAGTGCTGCCAAACTACATAAACTTAAATAAAATATCGAAAAATATACAGCGCGCGAATTTTAAATGAGAATTTCCGAAAACTTTTCGGTCTTAATGTAAGCCCACTTTCGTCAACTATTTTGTAGAGGTACTTCATGGTAGAATTTAGTAATGTACATATTGACAAAAAATTACTTACTTACTTAGTCCGTCCTTGGCCGTGTCGAGTAGCCTCCACAAGTCAGCCCGATTAGTTGCTTACTATCGCCAGTTGGTTTGTACCGAGCGCCCCCAAATCGTTGGTCACCTGGTCCTGGTCTACCGCGTCTTCTACCTGCGGGTACCGAATCAAACAGCTTTCTAGCCGGAGCACTTTCTTCAATTCGCACGACATGACCAACGCAGCGAAGCCGCTGAATTTTTATGCACTTAACTATGTCAATGTCGGGGTATAACATAGCTCATTGACGCAGTATATTCTGCAAAATATGTCTCGATCAATTTTGAAACTAGATAGTTTATTTTACTGACAGACGGACATATAGCTGTTATATTGTGTAAACAGGTAAACTAGCTAAATCGATTTTTCTTATGATAAAAAATATAAATTAATATATAGATGGACTCACTAAATCGGTTTGCTTTGACATACGGTAAAGAATATAAATTAATATATAGAGGAACTAACTACATCAATTTATCTTGTCCTACTAATAAAGAACATACAATATAATATACCATCCCCTCTCCTTTTTTATGGTACAAAAATCTTTTTAAACCTATTAAACCTATTATCATTTAGTTTTTAAAACTTGAATAAATGGCATTGTATGTATTATTTACTAATATAATTTACTCAAATTTATTAGATTTATATTGCCACACTTTTTATTATTATTATTATTTATAAATGTAAAATACACATTTACCAGAAGAAATTTATAGCAACCTTTATCAACACAGGAAACTTGAGCAATACTCCAAGATAACATTATAAGTAATGTTTATATAGATAATGAAAGATATCCTGTAATACTTGGATCTCACTATTGATAAAAAATTCTTTAGCAGAAAATTGTTAACACTTCCAAATACCAAAGTAACTAAAAATTGATATATATTTCAAATTTGGTAATATCTCTTGTGTGAAATTTATTTTAAAGGGTTGTATTCGACATTTTTCGTCTTAAATCAGTTGATTTATTTATAATGAACTCATTTATGTGTATTATATGGTAATTTCTCCTCGTTTGCGGCCTTAATGAACAAAACTGCCTTAATAAAACAATTAAAAACATTGTAAAATACCTAGAGAGAGAGAGTTACGGCGGAGGTTAAGAACTTTAGTAATCGCGCATGAAAATTTGGACTTAACGTACATCGAGTCAGTATCAGCAAAACAAAACTGTTTAAACTGGAAGAGTCAAGATACAATTAAACTACTGTATAATAATAACCACTCTTACTCTAGTAAATGGTATATATGGTATATAGTAGTCAGCTTAATCAGCAGCATTTAATCAACTTCATTTTCTATATTTATAATTACTTAGTTATATTCTTTCAATCGCGCGGCACTATGCTCCTCCTAGGAATTAAAGGATTACATATATATATTCGTACACTGGGTATTTATAGCTCCTCAACACATAATAACGACTAAAAGTATGCAAGTAAAAATATGTACTTCTTGTAGGCTTTCGATATTGTAAACTAAATAGCTTTTGAAAATTTACAATTTGTTTAAATTATTTATTTTACAAATAATATTAAATATTTTTAAAAAATTAATTGCTAGGTTCGCCAACATTGAGTCCTTTGCAACATTTATCTACTTATTTACAATTAAAAAAGTCATCTGCAATGCATAATAATTATTCGCAGAAAATAACTTTCAATAAAATTTTTTAATTGCCATGCAAAATGCTGATAAAGCATTAACAAAAGTTACATTAACTCATTATCGTTAAATATAAAATTTTGCAGTTGTCAGTGGTTTATTACTGCTGATATTATAATGGATTGACAATCATTGTGATAATATTTAATATTCTTCCACACGGAGACCAAACACATCATGAACAACAAAAGATTAAATTATGACTGTGGAGCCGATGTTCAATTTATGAAAGTTGTTTTTATCGCTACTATGATTGTGTACTTTTAATTTATTAACAACATTTTGAATATCCAACAACCTAAAAAAGTGTTTTTCAGATCTGCAATTTTTAATTTTTTCAACTTGCACTTAAAGCCGACTTCACAAAAATCAACTTTGATGTCTGACGTTTTTGTAACCCCACATGGGACATATTTTATTGTTTTTCCGTCTGAGGTCGCATTTTATAAATTAAAATTCAATTTTTTTATTTCACGAAAACTAAATATTTATAATTTTACTCTCATTACATACTGTGATAATATCAAGTTTGTGCCTAATAATAATCGTTCACAGTTTTGCTTTTTAAATGTTCTTGAAATTATTACCAATCAAAAGAAAGTCTCAAAAATATACTAAGGCCTTTTATACCACATAAATTTAAATAGTCTATGACAGCTAATTGTGAACGGTACATAGAAACATCTTACGGCATTCTTCTACCTTTATCAAAGGCACAGCAGACAAAATCAATCAACTGCTTTGGCAATTCAATTCCACAACTTTCCGTACCCTTCTTATTTCAAAAATATTAATCTTAATAATTATAAAAAATTTCACACATTTTTACATTTTAGAGTACAAACAATATAAAACAATAAGAGAGAACAAACAACACAAGTACAATCCGATCACTAAATACTGCGCACATAAGGAAATGCAAAGCAATTATTTCAATGTTTATATCAAGTGATATAAAATTGTTCCTATATTTTGGTCATGAAACCAAATGTCAATTGATTCTTACGTTTCTTTCGTATTTTACTTTGGCATAAATATTCGAATGCATTGGTTTTCATAACTTAGAACGAGTCATTTGATTTTTATGTCAATTTATTCAATATTTAATATTATATTTTATCAAAAATGAAACAAGTAGGCTTATAGCACATTCGCACCGTCTCATTTAGGTGATTCTAGTCATTATAGCCACTAATGAGGATGATTTACTGTACAAAGAGCTTTTTTATAAATGAACTCATTATGAGTAAATTAGCTAATTTAACACGAAAAATGTCGAATTCAACTCTTAAAAATAAATACCAAAATTTTGAATATTTGCTATATGTTTTATATATAAAATGTAAACAAACAACCGCTGAGCTGTAAGCAAAGTAAATATATAACAAAATCTTTGTTTTTATTAATTGAATATTTAATTAACATATAAAATGCATATAAACGATTTAATATATCAATTATACATATAATTTTTTTTTTATGGCATATTATTAAGCGAAGTTTATGAAAGTACCATCAGCTGCATAAATGAGCTCATTATAATGTGAACATTTACTCATTAATATAAATGAGCAAATGCGTAAGTGAGACAGTGTGAATGTATTATTAGTTGTAGTACTTTGATAAATTAAAAAAAACTCATCCAAATCAATTTGCAGTTAGTTGATTAGGTAATAATTATATTTATCGTCTGATATAATTATTGTATAGCTGATTTATATTTCATTCTAATATAACGTAGCAAAGTGAATTTGTTAATGAACTTTAACAACATATCAACAAAACTCCAAATTCGAACATTCAAATCAAGTACGGCTTTAGTTCAATTGAGTTATAAACACTGAATCTGAGCTTCAAATTTGACAGGGCATGAGTTCAACCCTTGGTACATGCAGACTTAAAGAATTATTTTAAAGAATTATATAAGAAATAATTCCAAGACCACCGATGGTTAGAATTTGGTGATACTTTGAGTATTGACAATACAGCCAAAAATTCAATTAAAATAAAAATAATAAAAAATTTTGTTGTTGCAATTCACAATTGTTTGAGAAAACCTCTCTATTGAAAACAATAGTTTATATGAAGAATTTAGTTTCTTTTGTCAAAACCGACTTTAGAAATCAATTTAATTAGACAATAGTGATACAACCAGAAGGTTAAAGAGAGTTCTTATTTTTGATCTTTCTCTCTCTCTCATAATATAAATGAATTCCTTTAAAAATAACTAGAACTATGATATTACGATTTTAATGTAGATATATATAACAGTCAGTTTGATTCAGGATTAAAAGACACATTTATTTCTAAATTATTTGGTTATAGTCAATTAAGTGAATTTTACATTAAGTTTAGAATAAAAAGAATCAAAGAACGATATATAAAATAGGCGGTAACAAAATTAAAAAAAAAATAAATGTTATAGTACACACTTTACCACATATTTCCTATTTATAATTTTTATTTTTCAAACCGTCTTATTGGTCAATTGTTCAAATAATACAACTTTTTAAATAACGTTTAAAAATTATATTTTATTGCCACCAAACTTTCAACTACAATCTACAGTTATCTTCATGGTTAGATTAGGTGAAGTGGAGGGAAGAACGAATCCTCCTCAATTAGCTAATAATAATTTTTAGAACAATGGTCAAGTTAGAACCAGTCAGAAGTATTCATAACAGCAATAGACTGGCTAATGCTAATGCTGAAGATATCGCTGAGTATATTAAGGAAGGGGGTCACAAAAGCTTAAGCCTGGTTCTGGGCAATCCTGGACATAGACACAACATGTGGTTTAGCGTGCTTTATTCGAACGCTAGTAGACACGCGTTACAGGAGTTTTGTGTATCAAGCCAGAGGTTCTATATTTGAAACAAATTGACCACTCTTTATTTGTGTGTCGCCAATAATTGTTATAAATCAATTTAAGACCTTAGCTGGCAAGGGTATGGATTAAAATAGGGGTTATCTTTAGGGTACAGAATTTATTGTTTTGCATTCAATTGTAAAGGAACAAAATTTCATATCATGTCTATCTACAACTTTAGCTCGCATGGATATGGATTAAAATAGGGATCATCTTAAGGTACAGAATTGAAGGTTTTCTATTCGATTGCAAAGCAAATAAATTTCAAGTCTACTGATCCTTGTAGTATGATTCTTGAATTCCAGTAGTGTTATTTTGATATCAAAATCATTATAAATAGTGAAATGTAAATCTAAGTCAAGGAAGGTTACTGACTTCTTTATGTAAATACTTTGTGGAATGTGTTGAGATAGCACGTTTAAGCTTCAATGAGTACGGGTATTATATGGTTGAGATAAAAATTGAAGAAATTAACAAATAAAAGCACTCACCAACGATAATTTAACAAGTTGAAATTATTGTTGCAATTTCATCTGTTTACAGTGTTGAGCTTTTGTTGTTTAACTTTATTGTATAGACTCGTATACACTGTTTTCATAAATCTCTGTTAAACTTTTGTAATTGAGTTTTGTGTGAAAATTAACTTTGCTTTTGTAAAATTTATTACCTCAAACAAAACATCATTTGCCAACAGTAAATCAAAGTAAAAATTATAAAGTCCTTCCATTCAACGAATAGCTATAAACAAGAGATTTGCTCCTTCTACCGCTCACACCGCTCGACTGCGTTGCACAGGCCCAGCCATGGACGTGTGTACGAGTACAATTTTGAGTACGAGCTACATTTTCAGTGAACTAACTGCATCAGTAACACAAAATATAAAAAGGAAATTATAGAAATGAAAATAAAACAAAAACAAAAAAAAAATTAAAATCAAAATGCAGATTAAGTGTGAATTGCTTTCGTTTTAATTTAAAAAATGTGGCAACTTTACATTTTGTAATGTGGTAAAAAACAAAAACAAAAAAAAAAACAAACAAAATAATAAAAGTGAAAACAACATAATAAAGTTTTCCTCCTCTGGATTCAGATATTTAATCACATTGTTTACACGAAAACAATGCCTGCTCCTGAAAAGTTACTCTACACTGGCATTGACGTATTCTCCTAAATATCAAAGTTACTTCAAGTGCCATAAAATAACTGGCAATAAAAACTTATGCGCCCTAAAAGAACAAGCCCTGAAAGCGACGACCTCAGGGGTGGCGCACAGTGGAATTCACCTACACGCAGTACAGATATTCGGTAAGATTCCAAATATTTCAGTTCCGTCGAATGTAACCAAACGAACATTATTTTATGTGATGAAGATAACAATAAGCAGATACTTATAAGTTTGAGTTATTTTTGCTTTTATTAACTAAAAGATGATCCACATGTGACTGGAACTGTTCGCACTAGTGAAAGGATGCAATTGAGAAACAGCAGTTTTAGAAAAAAAATATAAATTTATGTATTGTAATTAATGGAAAAGCCGGAGCCGGCAGTGGTCTTTTTACCAAACAACAAAACGTTTTCTATATAATGTGTAAAAATAAAAATTAATCTTAAGGCCCTATTGCTATAGCTTCTATGCTCTATAACAGGGCTTTGTGCGGCCCGCGACAGCTTTTTAATCTATTACAATTTAAAACTAAATTTAATGCTATAACCGTATTTATAATGTTATAGTGTATATATAATAACAACTATGAACGTATGTATTTGTTTCTGCGGCCCTTCAATCTATGCAGTAATTTATATTGGTCCGCTATCGCATCTACTCTGGACAGCTCTGCTCTATAATATGCACTACTATTATTATAAAATGCATATTACTTATTATTATTATTTTATTATTATTTAAGTAATAGGCTATTAATGTACCCCGACCTAAAAGATCTATTGTGCGCCTAAAGGCCCAACTAGGACAATTTTAGACTACTTATAAATCTTGTAATTGCTGTGGGCTTAATTTTACCTATTTGACTTAGGACTAATATCTCGCTTCCAACGTAATCGAGTCTACGTCTTGCTACTGCTAGGCAGTTGCATAGAACATGTTCTAATGTTTCCTTCTCCTCATGACAGAGTCGACAGGAGTCACTTTCTACCACACCTATAATCTTCATGTGGTAATTAAGTCTACAGTGTCCTGTAAGAAGTTCAGTGTAGATTTTAATATCGTTTCTGCTAAAGCCAAGGATAGCATCAACTTTAATGTGATCAGGATCAATGAATCTTTTTGACTGTCGCATGCCTGTTTGGGCTCTCCAGTGTTTAAGTAGATGTTGTTTCTCCCGTTCACATAATAAGCTATTTGTTGCCCCGCAAAAGGGCTCTGGACCAATGAAAGGAGTTCATGCACCCTTCTTTGCTAGGGAGTCTGCTATTTCATTACCCTCATGTCCTACGTGTCCCGGTACCCACATAAGATATTACTTATTAGGAGGCTCCCTAATAAGTAAAAACTTTTACTAAATGTAATCGAGAAACGGACAAAAATTTAAAGTAAGTTAAATACATAATGTATATCTGTTCACACATAAAAAGTAAAAGATAAATAGAATCATTGCCAGGGATGCAAATATATCAGGTATTTATTGGCAAATTTTATTGTGGCCTGTGACCATTAAAAATGTGATTCCATCTCAATAAACTAGAATTCGTTGAAGGTATCGTACCAAATAAACCCGTTTTCTAAATTTTCCTAAAAGAATAAATAAAATGTTCTGGCAATCGAAGTTGTTTGTATCTCTGTATGTTCTGTATTTCAGTACACACATTTACGCATAAGCACAGTTTTCCAAAGGGGATGCGGGTGTGGGTGTGGGTGTGGGTGTAGTTTGTAGTTTGCGTAATTTGAGAGTATCAGCATAAAAAGCATTATTTGATTTTTATCCTGTCTGTTCTAGGAATAAATGCACAACGTCCACCTCGGAATGCATACAAATCCGCCAGTGGGTCAGCGCCTGGGCGTTTATAGCTCTGTATCAAATATTTTGTCATTCACATATATTTCTTACTATATTCGTGTATGCATATTAAACGCCAACTTCAATTTGGCCAATACAAGGCCGCAGTATCATCGGTCCATTTTTTAGCCTCAGGTACATAAAATTCATACAATATTCGATTGCCTTTTTAGGGCTTTATTATTATTTTGTTTATCCCTTTTGCTGCTCTGGTTGTTCCTGCTGCTTCTGCTCCGACTCCTGCTCCTGCTCCTGCTCCTGTGCTACTTTTGCTGAATTTGGGATTTTTTTACTATTTTAACAAACCATCACAGGTTGCAAATGCGAACGTAACATTTGCTAATATTGCTTATCAAACATTTAGAATTAGTTAAACTGAAATTGGAAAATCTAAACTAAAGTACCAAAAATCTGAGTAAACCCTTGGGTTTAATGTATCTAAATGCAAATTAAATGTTAGCTTCGCAATGAATTGGAAAGCTAATAAGTGAAATAGAAAGTCGCTTTTTGATAGCCTTGCATTTTTCACTTGATTAGCAACTTAACAAAAATTACCATATTTTTATTTTTCTATTTTTTTTTGTTTTCGTATTTTATTTGATAAGAATTTAAAATATTGTGAATATAAATAATGAAATTAAATTGGAATTAAATTTTTTTTTTGTTTATTTTGAGTAACTTTAAGTGAATAAGCATATAAATCAACTACCGAAAATTAAGCGATTAATGAAATATATCAAACGTTTCTTCAAGATATAGGAATATTTTTCTTACGAAGGCTTAAGCCTACAACTTCTGATATATGAATTATATAAAAGATATGTATAGTCTAGATTATAACACAAACTTTTTTTTCTTTACTTTTTGAAATACATATAGTCAAACTTCCATAACTCGAAGTTCTATAACTCGAACTAAATAGAGTGCAACAGAATTTACATGGAATTTCATAAAAATTCTTGTACTAGAACTCTCCATAAGTCGAGCCCTTTCTTTGCAAGGTACTTTGAGTTATAGCAATTTGACTGTATACGTAAAGGTCTCTGCAGTATATATTATAAAACAATTTTTTTCCATAGATATGAAAGCCACCATTTGATAAAGAAACTGATTACACAAATTACTGTTAAAGAAATATATAAAACCTTTCTTCAAGATATATGAATATTTTTCTTACGTAGACTTAAACCTATAACTGTCGATATTTGAAGTCTATAAAAGTTATCTTTAACCCAAGTTATGACACACTCTTTTTTATCTTTGGTGGAAAGTAACAAATATCAAGGTATGAGACTTCAGTCTACTAAAATCCACTTTTGACAATAATTTGTAGACTACTGATTTATAAAGTGCAATAATACCCCGATTTGCTTCGTTAATTATGACCGACAAAATGAAACGCAAATCGAAACAACGCAAATCGAATCACATTACTCCATATATTTAATTTCCAAAAAAAAATGTTGGTTTTTGAGTACTTGTTGATGGAGCATTACCTTTTAACTCATTGAATACCGATAGAGCTCCATTCTGAATTTGCAGTTGGCACAATGGCATTCGTTTTTAATTCTAATTTTCTATCGAAATAGTTAAAAGAAACTCCATTTTTACAATTCTATTTTTCTAACTTGTTTGGCGTATAAATGTGTGACAGTTGTGTGTCCGCATGTGTGTCCGCATCACGATTACAAATTGTTCTTACAGTAGTTGGAGCTAAACCCGAAATTCTTCCAATGCCATCAGGTTTTTCTTCAAGTTTAAAACGTCTTAAAATGTCTAACTCTTGTTCCGCGGAAATTTGGAAACAAATTTAAACGACGTCATCCAAACGGGGATTATTAAATACAAGACAACCATCTGAATAGACCCAAATAAATCTGAAATAAAAATTTGAAGTTTCAAGATCAGAACTACGAGTATTACTACCTAAAATGTTTTTAGCTATGAAGTAATAAAACTTTGATTAGATTTCTATTAAATATATTTAAAAATAAAAAACAATTAATAAAATTCTGTCATAAAATAAAATGTTCTATAAATTAATACTTAAGTTCATTAAACGGACTTATCTACTCAAACAGTATGGCAACGCTGTTACCATAGGTTATGGAACATATTCCGTTAGTTACTTTATTTTATTAATTTCAATAGGAGCTTTTTTGTGCTCAAATCTTTAGCTCTCTCAAAATAAAATCAGAGATTTGTCGCCGTCAGTATATTGTGCAATGACAAACTACCGGACACAGATTACAGATATCCATTAAAGATAGTTTCACTCCTTCTTCAATTACTGGCTTCGTTTTGTTAACTGTGAAACTAAATGCGGCAGTTGTCGTTCTTTGAGTTTAGTAATGTTTGTTCTTGTCCAGGTTTTTTTAATAAACTAGGGAGTTCTTTTTGTTTTTTTAATGACTCCTACTTCCTATCTATAAGACGCTTTTACACGTTACGTCTTATAGGTAGGAATGGCTAATCACCGGAAATAGCACAAACCTAACTATTCCTAAATCTAAATATTCTATATTGATATATAAGAAATAATTCCAAAAAAGATCGCTACTAGTAATCTTTGGGATTATTTAAAACAGTTATATGGTAAGTAAAAATTTAATGAATTAAAAATAATAAAAATTTTTGTTTGTTGCAATTCACTATGTTACTGTTCCATAAACCTTTCTTATGAAAAGAATTGTTAATATTAAGAACTTAGTTTCTTTCGTCAAAAAATAAAATTCTTTATTATAATTATTTCTTAAATCTTCAATAAATTTCTCTGAAATTTAACCGCTGATACCCCATCCCGGTTATCGAGTTCGGTTAATACTTAGAAGAGGGACAAATTTACATATACTAAAAATGCTTCTCTCTTTGAAGACAAAGGATATGTATTGAATTTATAAGTTTTTGAAGAGACTGGTATAAACCAGTCCACCAAATATACCTTTTGTATTATTAATGTGAATTAAGCAAATTTAGTATGTTCGTTTAGATATACACTTAGTGTTAAGTGTTATTAGAATTTCTTTTTTAATTAATAATTGTAAGATAAAAGACTTTATTTAGGATATCTTTATTTCGGATTAATAATCCGATTTAACTGTAAATTAGTGTTAATTATTTTATAAGTTTAGACACCAATATCTGCAGTATATAAATTAACTGATGTTGGTGAACGTGAACATAATCGTTCTCTTAAATAAACATTACTACTTAGAAGGCCCACATACATCCACTTACGGACAACGCACACTCTTCGGCTACAAGCCACTATAAATACTTGGCAAAGTAGACTTTTAAGTGCATAAATCAAATGAGGAGTACAGCTCAGACTTTGATTGCTTTGCAAATACTCGAATGTGGATTCCTAATGGCATATGTAAACACAATAACAAGTGTACCAGTAGCAGCAGCAGAGCAGCAGCACCAGCAGCAGCAGCAATGACATCGGAACAGTAATAGCAACAACAACAACAACGACAACAACAACGACAACAGTAACTTACTAATTAACAGTATTTGCCGGAAATTTTGTACATTATGAACGCAATAAACACATCCTCGAGCCTTTTGTGGTTTTATACGAAAGTCATGCACGTGCATGCAGATATGCGTATCCCGCCCGAATTATCTGTTGCATTTGAAAGGAAATGCGATAATTCTCAGACCACACAACAAACACCTTACAATGTTTTCATAATTGTTTGAACGCAATAGAATATAAATAGACATTTGCATACCGACTAATAGCTAATACATTTGAATTAAGACAAGATCCGCACTTCCATATAACAGCCTGGCATTTAATTAATGCTTGAATCTTGATTTCTTGACTCAACTATTTTATTAAAAGTAAGCATGTGAAATCGAAGCATAAATATCTCTACCAAGACGTGCTCAGTACTTAATAAAAACAATATCTCGGATTACGAATGCAGGACCATACGTTCATCGGTTAACCATTTAATATTTCCATTAAATTATTTTCAGTAAAAAATTAAATTAAAAATTTGATTAAATTTTTATTCAAATATAGGTATTGTTTGAATCAATTGTTTGCCATTAGGTGTGAAACACAACATTTGAATACATCCGCTAGACATCTTGCATACTGCACCAATAATCGCAGAAGCAGACTTTTAAATATAGCATATAAGGTTCTGTCAAACGTACTATGTAAGAGATTAAAACCAATAGTCAAACAACTGACTAAAACTTATCAGTGTGGCTTCAAACAAATCCACCCTATACCAGATATTCACAGTGCGGCAAATCTTAAAGAAAATCCATAATAAATAAACCGCCTTACACCCTCTATTCCTCTCTATGCCGCTATGTGTAAATTTGGTATTCCAGCTCAAACTTTGATTTTCTAGCAAAACTTATACGATTATGTAAAATGACGTTGAGCAACACCACTAGCATCTATAGAATTGAGAAGAACCTCTCCAAGCTGTTTGACATCAAACGAAGTTTCAGACAAGGTGATTCGTTGTTGTCAAGGGACGACTCACGCCTGTAATATCCAACCAAGTAAATATGTAGACATCTTTCAGTACAAGTTCTTTTTAGATGATTATTGATCAATTATCGGCAATTAGTTATTAATAATTGCATGATCTGAATAGTCACTTTAAACTAACAGAGCATGGAATCAAGAGTTCGGGACATTTATTGACAAAAGAGAATATTTTGTGTAATTTATATGTCAAACTTATTGAAACCACATATATTCCACATCCATATCTTCATTTACACATCAATAAAAGGAGGTAATCGCATGACTATATTGATCAAAATTGACAATTTGGCAATTATGTCTATTGCACGCTTAGTTGGATGGTTTGGTCCTCGAAATGTACGATATGTACTTACTACAGAATCACAAGTTTAAAATAAATAGGTATTCACAATTTGAACACATTCAGCGGTTGTTAAACGATCAATATTGCAAAATGGCAATGCAACGTATAATGACTTGAATGGTACTTCTATTTGACGTACTATATCACTGAGACAGTAATACCAAATGTGAACCACAAAGAGGACAAGTTTTGTAAAATAGTTGGAATAATTCTTGATATCTACTTCATATATTTACTTCTTTATATACAAAAGTGTATGGACTGAAAGGCATTCCATATTTTTATTTGTGAGTAATCCAACATATGATTTCTGGAAATTGAGATAAGAATCTTCTGTTTGTAATGGAACTTCAAATGAGCAATAATCAACTATTACAAATATCAACCTAATAATCATCAAGATTCTATTTTGAAAAGCTTATTTATACTTTCAAATATTATATACGGATCAAAAATGCTGCAATGTAACTTAATTCAGTACTTTAGTTGCACTTTTGTTAAGTACAAATTGGTCAAAATTGATTTTCTACAATGAAAATAATATCTAGAAATCAACTGAACTGTCAAATTATAGCCAGAAATAGCCAGATAGAAATACTTGGATCCTCAAGGTTTCTCTAATTAATTTTTCTTTTAAATAAGTAGCATTTGAATAATTTATATTTAGTTGATCTTTAATGTTTAATTTCTTAAGTATACCAACAATACTCAAGAATCGAGCATTTTCTATATTCTATTGGATTTCATTAAATATTTCTAATGAAAGATCTGTTGGATCGGTATGCACCACTTATTCTCGACACTTTTAAAATGAAATAGTTCAGTTTATATTTAAACAGTAAACTCTGGTAAACTGAAATCTTTTTTGCTTTAGTCCCACTTCATATCCCCAATAGTAAATAAGTTTAAAGAAAGCAGTGAAAAAGAACGCAGAGCATGGAATTTTCGATTGGGTTAGACTTATTTCGTTTTCAAATTTTAAGAACCCGTGTCTAAAGTATATCTTCTTTGTGGTCCCTACTAAAAACAAAAATAAAAGAGTGGTCCTTACTCAAAAAATGTTGGAATCCAATGCCTTAAACGAACACACGTTTAATTCTGACTCCGTCCACTGTATATGACTATAAATCTATTGTCTAACTAAGCACATTCTTATTGTTGACTCTTCTTACTTAAGTAATAACTTTCTCTTTCATCCTATTTGTCTTGATTAAATTTAATTGGTTATCTTCTTTAAAATTATTTGTGTTCTCACTGGCATTACAAATTTCATCAAATAATATTTAAAAATGCTGCTAAGCTAAACTTTAACTACTTTATCCGCTTATGTCTTTACTCGCTATAAGTGCTTACACTCGTTGTAAATGTTGTCTCCTTAAAGTTTAGAATTTGGTAATAGGTGGCAACATACAACACTAAATTATGTTGATCTTTGTTCTTATGAAATTTCGCTGAAATATCTTTTACTAAAGCTCCTCTAATTGAAATATTCAAAGAATATAACTATTAAATTGTTAGTTGAAGCGAGATAACAGTCGGGCAAGTCAAGAAAATATTCGGTCCGGCTGGCACACCAAGGCAGGACAACAGTAACGTAACAACAAGGAAGGCTGCATGTTCCGACAGTCCTAAATGTATGAGCAGAAGGAACGTGCTCCACTTTGCTTCTCCATACTGCATAACTAACCTCATTGAGCTTAGCTACCAGCGCTGAATTGTTTGCCCAGGTGTTGTTATTTTCCAAGGATTAGGCTTTGTGGCTAAGGTTGATTTATATTGACACGGTGCGTGGATTTTTTCTCCTCGTCCAAATATGTTAACATATTTATGCGTACACATTCTTGTGTACGCTCTACCATTTCGTATATCGTCCCCTTGTCCCCTTTCGGAGCAACGCCAGAGCAGTTGCTTCGGTGAAATCAACCCAAAATGTTGATAACTGTGCGAAGGTAAGAATATAATTTTATGTTAACGTGTTTAAATGGGATTACCAAAGTAATTGTCCGCTGTCAAAGTGATAACGTGAAAATTTATGTATCAGAATCCTGGAAAGGAGACTGTGAATGAAACTTCCTAATTAGAAAGATAAAAAACCAGTGAACAAAATTCTTTCAGGGTTTTTTTTTCTATATAGACTTTGTAAGCTAAAAGTACTTCCAAAATTCTTCCCTCTTCGTTTATATTTTATTCCTTTTTCTTGGTTTTTTTCTTTTGACCTGTTAACTACTTAACTAATTGATATTTCTTGTAGGATTTGTAAAACATAATGAAGATTACTGTAAAAGTATAATAAATACGCAAATTTTGTTTAACTCAATTGAACTAATTATGTTAAATATCTGGTCTTTGAGTGATTTTATAAATAAAAGAAAGTATAAAATTATTTTGTACATAAATATACAAATGTTATAAGTATATATATATACATATTTCGAAAGAAAAATTCTGTTTCAGATCTCGGTCCTCTATGAGTTGACTACCGCAACTGAATAAGTAACGTACTATACTATCTTTATCACAACAGTGATATACTTCAACGAAATAGTATTTAAAATCTTCTCATGGGGGACCAGAGATCTGAAACAGAACTTTTCTCTCAAAAACTCTCTGCACTGTTTTTTCACTCTGTAATAACGTTCATGTTTCTGCGTCTTACAGAAGTACAGATAGAAGGACCAACCTATAGAGACTAAGGTTTGCCTGTCGAGAAAGAGCTCTATCTTCCAATTGCCTTCTAAGCCCATAGCAGCACAGTTGCACAGTAAGTAAAAATATATATAAAAATTAAAGTTGAAATTGTTGGAATTTATTATATATATTGTTACTATATATTCTTCGGCTTCTTACTGTTGCTAGGTTCTATTTTACACTGACTGTATATATACTTTTCTGCTGTCATATTTATAGTAACGAGTAATTGTTGTGCTAGTGATGTTATAAAGTCCACATGGGTTATTGGTATTACAACAGAAATTTATTACAATAATAAACAATCTATAGTAGCTATGTTTTGTGTATTATGCGATATATTTGATCAATGTAATAGATCTATAGAGCTGAAAAAATTTAAACCCTAAATTAAAAAATGATAAGCCCTAAAACTTGTTGCAGCAAAATCTAATAATGTGCTAAAAAACGAATTTAAAAAATATTTGGGTCCACGGTTCAAATATGACGGAGTTCACTTCCCGACAATTTTAACCTGAAAGTAACATAGGGACAGTTAATTCTATAGATGCTTTCTAAGACCATAGATTATGGATAATCGATGATATCAGAAATAGCTGTATGGTCAGTTCATTAATGCATTTGATTAAAAATTAAACAATTTTCTTGGATTTAAAAATATACTATATTTTTATGATGTGAAATAAATTTCACATCATAGTACAAAAATAATTTTAATCTCGAAATTAAAATTATTAATTAAAATTATGAATTTCTAGATTAGTAATTAAAAAAACTAATTAACTTGCGTAGAAATGAAAACGGTAAATTAATTTAAAATCTTACATTTTAATATATAATTTTTTTTATGCATTAACATATATTATGGAGTTCTATGTGGAGCCTAGCTTTCTGGAAGTTATTTCGTGGGAATATCAGCTGTCTTGAAGTATAAAGATTTTTAGTATATAAAATATTTTTATTTTATTTTTATATTCTAAATCAATGGAGGTGAGACCAACATTCGCTTAAAATCGTTCCAAGCTCACATTCCATTTCGTATCCAAATTACTCAACTTAGTTAAAAAAAACTTATTCATTTATCACATGCAGATTAAAAGAGTATTAAATATTCTATAATATAATACTTTTTCGTTGAGATTCGTTATATGCTTTATTGAGTAAGTCAATGAGTAAATTTTAGTTACCCAAGACCGTATGAAAAATATTCTTTAATATTTCGTTTATTATAAAAATGCAAATATCGAAATCCTACAATTTATATGAAATTAAGAAATTTTAAATAATTTCTTTAATAACTTCTGCTTAAACTTACCACAAATTTGCATTTGTGGTTTCATGCATGTTTATGAATACGTTATGTCTGTTTACGTATGCAAATAAGGACACAAGACAAACAATAACATAGTATCTAAGTGGAACTATTTTTTTATGTCCACAGATACAAATTCAGATGTGAACAATGAAGACAGACATTTCACAATTAGAATATTATTGTTAAACTTAGCCATCAACAAAAAACCATGTTGCCATGAGATAATTTTTACTTCACAATTTTAATAGAGACTTTGAGTCCACAACATTTATTGCTAACTATTTAATATATTCATTTAGTATATTTGAAGCTCTGCATACTTGCAAAGCTGCTTTAATCTCTAATTGAAGATGATATATTTGAATTGATGCAAATATAATATGCAGCAGTATGAAGACTGGAACATGGGAAGTAGACTTTTGATAAGGTTAACAAAATTTATATCCGAACAAAGTTTTATATTTATTTGTACGAAAGCAAAGTAATGAAAAGATGTGCTGCAAGTTTTATATTTCCTTAATATCGTAAAACAATGTATAGTGAAATGTCGTTTACAATTTTGAGGTAAATTAAAAAATCTGGAAAAAAATTTTAATGCTTGTAAACATTTCTGTGTACACTATATCGGCTGTGCACCGCATCGGGAGTTTACTAGATCGCGTGTTCACTACTGTGGGTGTTCACCACATTGAGTGTTCACCACATCAGGTATTCACGACATCGAGTGTTCCCGATGTCAGGTATTCATCACATTAGGCGTGCACTACGGTGAGTGTTCACTACATCGAGTGTTCACTACAACAGGAGTTCACTAAATCGGGTGTTCACTACAACGGGAGTTTACCAAATAGGGTGTTGACTACATCAGGAGTTCACTACATCGGATGTTCACGATATCATCAGGTATTCACGACATCGAGTGTTCCCGATGTCAGGTATTCATCACATTAGGCGTGCACTACAGTGAGTGTTCACTACATCGAGTGTTCACTACAACAGGAGTTCACTAAATCAGGTGTTCACTACAACGGGAGTTTACCAAATAGGGTGTTGACTACATCAGGAGTTCACTACATCGGATGTTCACGATATCATCAGGTATTCACGACATCGAGTGTTCCCGATGTCAGGTATTCATCACATTAGGCGTGCACTACAGTGAGTGTTCACTACATCGAGTGTTCACTACAACAGGAGTTCACTAAATCAGGTGTTCACTACAACGGGAGTTTACCAAATAGGGTGTTGACTACATCAGGAGTTCACTACATCGGATGTTCACGATATCGGGTATTCACTACAACAAGTGTTCACTGCAGTGAGTGTTCACTAAATCGGGAGTTCACTAGATCGGATATTTACTATATTAGCTATTCAGTACATCGATTATTCACTATTTTATGTATTTACTACATCGGTGTTCACTACATCAAGTGTTTACTACATCGACTCTTCACTACTTAGTGTATTTACTACATCGGGTGTTCACTACAACGGGAATTCACTAAATCGAGTCTTTACAACATTAAATATTCAGTGCATCGAGTGTTCACTACTTTGTGTATTTACTACATCGGGTGTTCACTACATTAAGTGTCCACTACATCCAGACACGACTATGTAAAATAAAAATATGCTATTCCAATTTAGCATTTATATACTTATATATTAAGCTTATATACTTGTAATTCTTTACTTATGGAAAAAGCTTCATGACGGAATAGAACATCACAACAGACTAATAGTTATTGTATATCGACCATTAAATGTAAAGGACTGTTAGTGGTTTAATGTATTTTTATGTTTACAAAATAAGATAAAAAGAAATTGAACAAAACTAGAAAATATCTGCCAATGTCTTGGTAAAATTTTCCAATATTCCAACTGGATACGATATTAGCCTAAATAAAGGGAAGCAGTCATCCATTTGACTAAAAACTATGGACGTATATAGTATATAGAAAAAGTTTCCTAGATATTACCTCAATATTGTTATGTATATTTTTGAAGAAAAAACACATTTAAAGTTTAAAAATTTAACAAATAATAACCTTTTCCACTAAAACACAAATTATTTTTTTTTTTTCGAAATAAGTCCATTTTTTTCACTACAGTCCAAATGATTGCAAATTGGTAATAAATATGTCCTTCCTCGCGGAATAACGTGTGAATAACTTAACGATATTACAGTAATGCTGCCTGCTATTTGCAAAAGTTATGCTATAATGAATAAATAAAAAATATTTTAATTTATGTGTGTACATACATGTGTATAATCCGGTATATAATAGTACAGAGCTATTGGTGATATATTATTAATCCGCCATTATTAATGCAAACATTTGTTGGCACATAAAATTTTCCGGATGCGTTAGCGATAAAATGCACGCATTGTGCATTTTAAAAGAAACCCATTTGATTAAAAATAACTATTTTAATAAAAATACATTAAAATGGAATATAAATGAGAGCAGCACAAAAATATTTAGAGGATACAGATTTGCCCTGGCAAAATTTTTTTTTTCTAATTTTTATTATAAGTTTTACTGGAAGTAATGTTTTATGGGGTACAATTTTGGATTCAATCCGTCTAAATTAAAAATGTATACTTATTATACTCATGAAATCTCAAAAGAAGTATAAGCACGCAGATCACTGAAGTGAAGTTTTACGTAAAGTCCATTGTTACTACATTCAACCCGCCTACATCACAAAAATGAATCCTACTCACAAAAATGGTAAGTCGTTTTCTAAATGGCGACTTCAAATATAATTTAAAAAGCTATAAGGCATGGATTCTTCAACAAAGAATCGGTGTCCCGTCAGAAGATACATGAGACTCAAGCTGTAATTGATGTCTGCTTTAGCTGAAATTGATTTCATATCACCAAAAACTCATTTGTCACGCCCTTATATATCGATGAATTCCAAACAATTTAAAACTATTTATTGTGTCATCCCATACTTCTATAAAATCATTTGAATAACTTAGTATCAGTAAAGGTGATAAGTAATTAAGGGTGTTATGAATAGCTTAAATCCAGATAGTTTAGGAAATAAATATCATCTACTCTTTCTCCCATTCCTTTCGATATATAAATTCCATATAATACACCTTAACAACACTGTCAGAATAAATTTTCCCTAGTATTTCTCGTCTTTTGCATCTTTCTGGCTGTCACTGATTCTTGCTTTAATATATTATAGAGAGGTTTCTAAAAGTAGTTAGCTACAACAACAAAAATTGTGTTTAAATAAAGTTGAAATTTTTTGTATAAAATTTAAATGTAGTCCTACTTTAGTCATACTTTTCATGGCAAGAATAGTTTTTGATACCTATGAAATGGGCCTAAAATAAATATCTACTATATACTATATTCCATCACACTTGGTTTTTATTTCTGCACAAAACAAATAAGTTGATCAAAGGTACAACATACAGCAGGCGAACAACATAACTCCATTGGAATATATATATTACGAAAGGGTTTAATGTAGCATATTAGTGCTTCATAGTGTTTCACTATTATATTTCGTTAGCAATATTTACTATATAATAGATTCTATACTTTCTTATAATGTTAAAGATAAGTTTAATATAAATATATAAACAAAAGTAAATAATTCCGAATCGCTATTTTCTGTCTCAGATTTGCGTCAATTTTTGCTTCTCTTGAAAAGATATTTAATTAGTTGGTAAAAATTAATTTATACGAAAGAATTGAATATAAATATTTAATGGAGCTCTATGTGTAGTCATTTTGAACCAAAATTTTTTGCACCTTTCTGGTAGTTACATTATAGCTTTATTAATTAAATATGTACCCAAAATGCATAATAGGTATTTGTATAATTTTATGTTTACAAGATTTTTTATTTAGATGGAATAACATTTAAACTCTCCGACTTTGTAGTTTGTGATGAAAATCATATGAGTAGGTTATATATTTAACCGAAAACGTTTATATATATCTGAATAACATTATTGGAGTATGAATACAAAGAAAGTTCTTGTTGAAAAACTTTTCGGTCTACAGATGTCTAAACTGGAGAAGATTTTCTCCAGTTTTCTTTGAAACTTGGACATGTGTTGTGAGAAATCTAATTTCCTAGTTAAATTATAGTAATGAACCGTTTTTACTGAGTTCTGTTTCTTTATTTTTCAATTTATGCCTACGAGTGCGACTTAATATCAATTTGATTAACATAAGTAGTTTTATATCATATTTCCACTGCTTATTTGGTAAGTTACTTAAGTAACTTTAAGATTTTGTCGTTTCCATTGACATAAGTTACTTACAGCATTAAAAGAGCTTTGAAGTGTCAGAAAGTTGTCTGAAAGTTCTAAGAGAGCTGCTATCAGTTTAAATTCTATTTGTTTGAAAATACATCACAAAAAAATGTAAATATGTAACTGATATATAAAATCATTTATATATAATATATATTATATCCATTATATATTCAATCAATAAAAACAAAGATTTCGTTAAATACCTATTTTCTCATTGCGTTTGTTTACAGCTCAACTGTTGTTTGTTTAAATTTTACATATAAAACATAAGGCAAATATTTAAAATTTTTGGTCATTATCCTTGTGGGAAATTTATTTTTAAGGGTTGCATTCGTCATATTTGGTCTAAATTTCCTTGCTTCATTTTTGAGTTAGTGAAAAAGCATGGAAGCTCTTTGCATGGTTAATGAAATTTACTTAGTAAGTTATACCTACTTACTCAGTAAGCAGTGAAAACATGTCGTTAGACTTAAACTAATAATGAAGTCTTCATAAAAAGTTAATTATTTAGATTTTCTATTTAAACATAAGTACAGATATGCTTTAAATAAAGTCAATATAAAAAATCGAGATATCAATAATTTAAATAAATCTAACAAATTTCAAAAACGTTTAGGTGTTATCATCTAAGTCATAACCTTATACATCAAGTCTTAATCTTATATACTTGTACAACATTTTTTATTGGCATTTATTTTTATAATATGAAATTAATGCTTTAAGGACTTCGTTTTGAGGCTCTTCAGGCTGTTCACACTCCTTATGCTTCTTATGTTCCTTATGCTCCTTACCACTCTCGCATCAAAGTAGCCACTTAAGCACTTTATTTATTCAATATTTTAAAGGCACAGGATTTCAGTACCTTTTTACGCTACACAATAAATAATAATTTAATAAATCAAACAAATAATCACAAAGCAAAGAGTGCTACCAAATTGAAAATAAGTAAATAAATTGATAAAGTATGACAACGGACGTTCTCAAAAGTTTATTTTATTTCATTTTATTTTCTGCATCAAATTTATGGATTTCCAATGTGAATGAAGTTGAACAAATTTTGCAAATGTTTACAAAACATAAACCTTTCAATCTTATTGATATTGTGTTATTACAATATTTTTTATTTACTCAGCACTTTGAGCAGGAGCATTTTCCACGCACAAAGTTTCTTTTATTGAAATTCTGAAGATGTGTAAAAATATGTCGGTTTTGTATGATTTTCCCGAATTGTGGAAAAAGTGAACCGAAACTTCTTTAAAGTTAAAAGGTTCCTTTCAGTTCTTGTTCAGTTCTAAATGAAAATGCTAAATTTCCTCTATTGTGTTTAGTTGAACTTAAAAAGTTCGGTCAACATATCACCGAAAGAGAATGTCGCCATAAGTTAGTATCACGTCTAGATTATTGAAAAGCAGAACACATAATAAGAATATATTGTATTTCAATTATGTACAAGACTTAATAACTCAATACAGTTCTTTTTCCACTTCTTTCTCTATTTTTTACCTATGCATACTCGTATAAGATAGTTACTGTAACATGCTAGGAAGAAGCAACAAAACCAGAATATTCTGGGAACCTAAAACCAGACTAAAACTAAATGGAGTATACCAGTATAATATGATATAGATCAATTATCTGAATAGTTATGGGGTAGTAATTGCAATCAATAATAGCAATATCACTGTGAGAATTCATTAATACATTAATAGCAATGTACTTGAGAATTCGTAAAAGTAGGCGGATTGTAAAAATATTTTTATGTGCATGAAGGAATTTATTGGTCATGGTAAGTCTATTTTAGAGGTAATCTCTTATACTAGTCTTACTTATTATCAGCACCCCTAACTATTAAATATTTGTACTTCTTCAAATATGTGGTTGTCTCTTTTGATAATTTTTTATTTGCGTCTATCAAACTGTTTTTCATTGTATCGCTATAATCTTCTCTGATATTATCCTATATTTTCTAAAATACAGGATACGTCATTTTCAATGTTTGCAAATTAGTTTTGGCATGAGTGATATAAATTAAATAAGATTTACTTTTCTTTTCACTTCTGAAGAACTTTTTGTTGATGACACTTTCTTATTGATTACCTCATCAGTCCGTTACCCAAGTTTCTTGGATCCAATTTTTTTAAAACGGAAGTTCAAGAATATCAGCATAATCTTTAGCTTTGTCCTTTTTTCCATATTTAGTACCACTCGTAATACTGATTTAGGAGACAATTATCCTATTTTACAATTTGAAATAATTTTTTATACTTTAGGATTAGAGGTAGGATTTACTGTCTGAGTCAATGCTTTCTGGAAACTCATTTCATTCGTAATTCATATAATGAAAACTATGTATTCTTATAACGTTTGGCTGCTCTTTTTAAAGCTGGGTTTAGTAAAACATTGAGATCCTCTCTCAATTTCTTACTTATTTTTCTTAGTTTTCTCATACTTTTAATTTTGTTTTGCAAAATATAGTCACATCTCTTGTTGATTTTGGTAAAATTTTCTAGCATATGCTAAGTGAGATGCGTCTACAGTCAGCATAAGTTCTTTTATCATCTTTCTTTTTAACAAGTACTACTTAACCTGTTGGCCACTCCTACAAAACTGGTTCTTCTAATCAAAATATTTAAAGAAGTTCATATACATAAGTGATTTATGTATATGTGATTTAAGCCTTTCGATTATATTGGAAAGGTCGTTCAGTCCAAATGTAATAAATTTCATAACAGTTATGAATCTCTTGTCTATTTGATCAGCTGGGGTTGACAAAAGATGTTTTATGGGGATTTATATTCAAATGGGAAAATAATCAAAGGACTGATGTGTATATTCGCAAGCAAATAGACGGGAAGATGTTCTTTATGATGATGATCGAAACCATATTTGCGGTTTAAAGATGTTTTCGCGTAATAGTATCTTTTTAAAACTTAACATATCCTGTATTCATAATTGTTTGAAAATTATTTTTATAAATTAAACTATTAAAAATATTTAAATAATTTAAATAAATCACAGAATATTGAAAATCTATCATATTCTTGACAGAATGCAATCTAAAGTTTAACGCAAACTAAAGGACATTTATGCTTTATAGGGAATTATTTAAAATAAGTAAATTTTTTGTTTATTAAAGGACTAAATTTTTTTAAATTTTTTCCAATTTAAATTCTTAAAAAGTTTAAACAATAGTTTCAACGACTTCAAAGGAAAACGCATGGAGGTATTTCGCGATAAATTAATGTTTCACATTGGTATCATTTATCAAAAAACAAAAGTCAAACAAAAACTATTACTGGTCTGAAAGCTAAAAGGATGTTTTTTCCTCGTGTATTCCAAATGATATATGGGGATATGCATTTGCATTTGTGTGCACTCGCCTGATATGTGGTAACACGCCATTAGGTTAAAGTTGTCATAAGCAGCGTTAAAATTATTGCAGTCAACGGAAAGGTAACGTGCTCGGCAAGCCGGTAGAGGAAGAGCTGCTGTTTCGAAATAAGTGGCAACAATTTCTATTCTCCCTATTTAAAATGGATTGTGGTGTTTGCTTTGAATGCTTTCAAATTTAGATGTTTAACAGTAATTAAAATTATTACAATTTAACTGTGTTCCAGAGACTCTTTCAGATTTACACATTTAACGATTTATTAATCAAATATTCGTATGATATATGACGTGGGGTCTGTGTTTAAAACCCATACAGTAGTTCTATGTAATAAAATTATTTGGCACCATTTTACTCAAAATTATATATTTGTAATTTTGATATATGATATATAACATGAGGTCTGTGTTTAAAAACCATACAGTACTTCTATGTAATAAAATTATTTGGCACCATTTCACTCAAAATTACATATTTGTGCTAATATAATATGTGAATAAGAACGGCAAGATTTAAATAAAATTGTTTTGTATATATACAAATGCTAATTCTCAAAACCCCACGGAACCACATCTTCTAGAACAATAATTTTCTGAGATGCGGACTTTTCTATTTTATGAAAGGAGCTCATAAAAAAAATTTCAGCCAAATCAAAGATCCCAAAATCCGTCCGTTTGTAAACGAATGACCCATATAGTGTTATAGTGTTAATGTTAGGGTTTCTCTTTCAAATAGCAAAGAGCAGGATGTGAACCTTGTTTTTAAGTTATGGCCGTTTTTATAACTCTTAAACATACAAGTAAGTTAGTTAGTTAGTTAAAGTGGAGGAAGAAAGGAATCCTTCTCAATTAACAAAGAAACGGTTTTCATTCCAAAATTCCTCGTAATAATGGGTATATAAATGGTGAAGTTAGCACCAGTCAATAGCATTGATAAATGCGAATATCCAGCCAATGCTAATGCTGGAAATATTGCTGAGTGTGTTAAAGCAGAAAGCACCCTAGGCATAGACACGACAGGTGTTCTGGTGTCTTTTCATCGAATGCCGATCGATATGTGCTACGGGAGATACTACAGTGTGAATCAAACTTAGGCCCATGCCTACCTATGGTTCAATATTCTATTAAGACAGATATTAGCTTAGATACTACTTATTTCCTTCTGAGCACCAAGTCAGAGGTCTTACATTTGGAATAGGTTGACAATTTTTTTCATCTCATCTCATCTTATCTCATTTTACCACAGTCCATCTCATGCCTAACTAGTATTTATATCCTAACATAAAACATTTTGATGGAAGATAAATGAAAATTTGAGGCATGAATAAGTATGGCATGAAATAGATTAATTAACATTAAATATTTGAGTTTTGTTCTGAAGGTAGGCTAATTTTTTTTTTAATATTTGAATGATTCCAATTAATAAGTATATTTTTTTCTTAATGTCACTAAGTGAGGTTCGGTTTTATAGCCACAGTTAGGTTAACATTAACATTTATGTACGATAGCAAATGAAGAGGTCATGGGGGAATTGACTACAGCTTTTTTAAGGTAAAGTAGTCAGAACAGAACCAATATAATATTTTTAATTTCAATATTACTAATGTATCTAAATGTAAACAAATATTAGAATATATATCAAATTCCGATATTGTCATTATTATATCCATTTCTTGAAGCTATGTATATGTATGGCGTTAAGTTGAAAGTAATTTTTATTAAAACTTTAGCCTCTGGTTACTCACATATATTATCACATATTTTAATCCAATAATATGAAAATAAAAAATATAAAAAATGTTTAATGCAATCATCCTTTCATCGATGTTAGTTTGTAAAGAAAACAAAAAAAAATTTTATGAAGTAACATATATCTAAATTATAGGGCCCATATCTTTTATTACTTTCTTTTAATACTTTCTCTTTCACACTCGGTATCAGAAGCCAAAATTCAGCACCAGAAGAATAGGTAGAAGTCTAACCACTTCTTTTACGATAAGTTGAAAGTATCAGTAGTCGATGAAATAGTGTGAGAATTTAACCCACAGAATGTCGTATTTCATTTCAGTAATTAGTGAAGGAAATGGAGATGAAGAGATTAGCAGTGAAGCAGTTAGAAGTTCAGGTTTACCTAAGCCATAAAATATGGGCGTGATATACGGGAAAAGAATGTAAGTAGAAAGAGTGGAGCATTTTCGTAATTGCGAAATGTAAGTTAATTCTAGACTTTGTGGAGAGTGTTACGAAAGTATTTTTATATAGAGCAGTAAGGATCTAAATTTCTCTCATCGAAGTACAAGGCCAGGTATTGAGCGAGCTTGTGGCGCATAGTGAACAAGAAGTAAAAGGAAAAGGTACTATGGGTTGAAACGTCAGGGATAGATGAAGAAGACTGACTATCAGTAACCGCATGCGTAAAAGCATCTCGTATAGAACGTGTTCCAGTCGTTCAGCTCAACAGTGATAACATATATAGATGTTACTTGCGTATCTAATTTAACGAACCTTGAATGTGTAAAGAATTTCGTGCCGAAGATTATAATTTGTTGTAAATTTCTTGCGGATTTGCAAGTTTTAATGGAACGATTCCGCCACCATAGCTGCATGCAACCCATGGCATAGTTTGCTGAAGGTGATGCAAATGACACAAAAATAAACTTTCAGGAAACAACAATTGAACTCAAAATAATATTGAATGAATGAAAAACTTTGAACATTTTTCAAAGTTCAGTTAAAGGCAGAAATTTCCGGATTTGGAAGCAACATACGTGTACAATCGCATTGTAATGCAAACAATCGAGCTTGTTAGACTGCACTTCCGCTTAGGAAGATTTGAAATTTTTGTAAACTACGAACTTGTAAGTTTACGTACCGACACATTAAGAAATGTGCACTACAGTGTGAAGGGGCGTGGCAAAACCAAAACTATTTAAGTATTCGGATTGCGTATTTTTAAATAATTTTAGCAAAAGTGAAAATATAGTCTTTACTTATTCGGAATATTATTTTGATAATTTAATAATAAATACTTAAAATTTATTAAAATGAAACAATCGAAGCTATAATCTTTTTAGCTTTGACTCTTTGACTAACTTTGAACTAAGTCAGTATTCAGTTCAGAATTGAACTTGAGTATGATTATCAAAAAAAAATTCTGCCTAAAAACCGAACCTGAAATGTAACCTTTCAAGCACGTTCTACATATACGAATTAGTGTTGCCAAGTATATCGGTACCAACACCATCTAGTGACAAAAAACCGCTGAGACTTACCAACACTATCAAAATTTAGCGTACCTCTGTCAATGGAGTTACAATAGAGTCAATAAAGAAAAGTTTACCTAAAAAATAAACCTTAATATCTTTAAACCAGTTTATCGCTTCAAGCACTTAAGTCATACGTATATCAATTTATAATTCATTAAATATTCTCTAAACTAACAGAACTCATGCCATGAGGAAAATAATTACACTAAAAAATTGCGTCTTTCTATTACTCCACATCTGCGTTGAACATGCTGCTCTCTCTAGCTGCTTTCTTCGCCAAAATTAGTTTTTGTCCGAAAGTCACTGGAGGATATCCGCTAATCAAAGTACACAGATGTGAGTGTTTTTTTCTGATCAAGAAGTGATATATTCAACTAAGAATATTCCTACCTAACATATTCTAAAACAATATTGCTGAAATGGTACTAATCTTACAGAGAACAAAATAAGCGAGGTACTTAGGTCTCGTCGCGATATATGGTATACAGGCAGTTGAAAAAATATTGAAAACCTTAAAAGGTGAAGGACAGGTAGCATAGCTTCAGAAGTTATAAAATTGCCGGTATTATGTGCAGTCATATATTCACTGAAAAATGTACCAAATCTTTAATATCGTTCAAACGATAGAATTGCTGGACGCTTGCTTTCAATAGAGCACTGCATGGATGCAACGCATGCGTATGAACTTATCATCACCCGCTATGAGAAGTGCAGGAAATATAAGAAACCGTGCATCATGGAAATCCTATAACTTCTCTACTGCTAGTGCCCGACTCTCTCGAAAACTCGAACAAAGTTCTTTGCAGTTAAACATTTTGAGGGGCAGAACTTCGTCTGTCGTAGAATTTATGAATGACAATCACATCTTAAGCAATGTGTTCTATTGCTAACTGCTGTCACTTACACTTATTCATATCACTATAGACCAGTCAGGTCTATATATTGTTTCGACCAATCAACACTACCTACCTACGTATAGAAAAGATTTTTCTTTTCTTCAATTTATAAAATAACAAATGTATGTATGTAAGTACTCTGTATAAACATTTTTACGAGCTTATTTTTTTTATAATATATATATATTATATTTTCGAAGTGGATATCCCAAGAAGATTATTGATTCAACTGTCTCTCAGCCAAAATATTTCTTTGACGATCCCTTTACCTAAAGTCGTAATGTTGCAAGTGAATAATTTAAAAAGTGATATAAAATCTGTATAGAGTATTGATATGACTAATTCAGAGCAATCTTTAGATGGACCTGACATATGTTTTTTATTTGTCTTTCGTATAATACTTCCTTATTATTTTGTAAATATTATTATTCCTCTTAAGTTAGTTACCTGACTTTTTTTTCTCTAAAAAACAGTACTAAATATTCAAACTATATTTTAATCAATATACGAGTATAATTAATTATTTAAACATCAAAGGTGAATATAATTCATATCTCAAACGATCGGATAATTTTCAAACCTATCTTTTATTGTTAAAGCTAGAAACGTATTTTTGTTAAAACTATAGCATTGAATTAGACACTTTGGAATATTTAAATATTTCAAGATATGAATAAAGTCAGAAACAGATAAGTTATACCAGATAAGATATATAACCCAATAATAAAATAACTGCTTGATATAATCTATTTCAATATATAATATTTTGGCGGAGTTCGATGATAAAACTGAATATTTTATATACCATTTCACAGCATATGTCAGAGATTCAAAAATATATGGCGCACCTTTCAGAGCCAATAAATTTCTATTATCTCTTCCAACAATTGAACCATTGAAGATTTCAGCATATTTTTAGGCGTACTATAACTACATATAATATATATACGAAAATACTCGATATATGTTAACAATTATAAAGTATAATTAAAGCAGTCTATTTAATAACTGTTTTAAACCTAGATTATATTTCCATAGGGCTAATTGAATTTTTATTATATGGTTTTCAAAAAATAAAAAAATTATATGAGTTCGAGGTCTTAAATATGAAGTATCAACAATAGATAATTTAAATAATTTATTGAGATAAATTAGATACATAAACCATATTTTTACCACAATAGTTAGTAATCAAATTTTTTTAATAGAAATCATTTTATACAATAGAGTTTATATATCTAACTCACAGTATTGGACGGACTCTTTCGGACTATTTCTTGCAGCTGTAACATGAGATAGTTTGATACTCGTAGAATCGTGTTGTTAACCCTTTTCGGAACACCGTATGGTGCACTACACGGCTAGCTTTTAAAATTTTTTAAAATATGTAAAAGCAATTAACTCAATGTTTTTTATATTTATTGATAAGTTTAATATCTTAATAATATAAAAATAAATATTTCAAGCAGATTTCATCTGGCTAGTAGTTCACCTTCTAAGACTTAGGCTTCAGTTCATGTACCTACAGTTCATGTACTTACTGAAGTACTAATGGGGCACTGTGTCATTGCGTTCATGCTCCAACGGTGGCGAGTTCCAACAATTCGATTATGCAGGAATTGTTAAGATGACTAAGAGATAGAATCTATCAAACACTTTCTGTGTCTCTGTCAAGGACTGCAGGCGAGACACCTTCAACGTCTTGAGGATCGCTTTTTCACTGTTTTGGCAAAGATAACGAAAGCAAACCTATCAGACCTCCTTAACTTCATGTAGAAAGCCAAATAGTTTACAAGGATATATGAAGATAACAAAGGCTAGCAACTTGACTCTCCCGGCAAAATCTTTAAGGGCATCACAAAGTGGAAGTGATGATAATTGTCAGCACACACCTACTTACCCTAACCTAACTTGTCAGTTAGAAGAAGTGTTCAAAATAGGCGTTCTTTAATCAAAAAAAAATTAAATTAAATAGAAATAAAAACTAATTTATTTGTTAAAAAATATGTTCACAAAACCTCAAATATAATTTTCGTAATTTTTGCCAGTTACTTTTCCACCAGACGCCGGCGAATAAAAACTTGTGGTTAATCACATGTTGGGTCCCATAGTACTATAATGATGAAATAATGCAATATCAATTTTAGTCGTCAGGTAAAGATAAACTGAAAGTGATCTTTCAAATAAATATGAAACTCTTCTTATTTACTTGAACTTGTATTATTTTACTATTTCCTATGAAAATTTCACCATAAAATTCCAATTTTGAACTTGCCTGGCACTTAATGGGTTAATCATAACTTTTATACTGAAAACTATAGTTTTAAATTTTTTAACTAAGAATATTAGTATTGAAGTTTAATACTATTAAATACTAAAAACTAAGAACAGTTTTCTCTTAATATCACTAACTGAAGTTCGGTTTTATAGCCGCTGTTAGATTTAAAATTTATGTACGAGAGCAAATGTAGAGGTTATGCGGGAATTGACTGTAGCTTGTGTAGTGCAAAGTAATCAGAGCAGGACGAATATAATATTTTTCATTTCAATACTAGTAATCTATCTAAATGTGAACATATATTAGAACATATATCAAATCCCGCTATTATTATTATTATACCCATAGCTTCAAGCTATGTATATTACGTTAACTTGAAAGTCAATTTTATTAAACTTTAGCCCTTGCTTGATTACATATATTATCAAATATTTCAATCCAATAATAAGAAATTAATAAATTTAAACAGCTTAATGCAATTATCCTTAGACTGATCTTAGTTTTGAGTAGAAATAAATAAAATATGTATGAGCTGACATATATCTGTAACTTCTGGTTCCCATTTCTTTTATTAAACACGTTCTTCTCAATATGGGGTATGGGGTACTTTAACCCACTAAATCCATCTCTTTGTATTCGAAAACTTTTTGTTAAGAATTTGTTAAGAAGCAATTATTAAAAATATGAATATTGTTCATTAATATGTGTTCTTATGGGTTCTGTGAAAAGTGATTGCATTATACTTAACTTCTCTAGAACTCAAGTTCCCAATACGCAGTATGTATTAGTAAAAACTATATCCGGAAATAATTTCAGAGTTGATAATTTGAATATAAAATAAACTGTTTTAAACAATGCAGGATAAGGTTCTGGTGTTTTATTTACATTACAAAAACTTCGTTCAAGTACAAGTACTCACTTGTATAAAGTTACAATATTTAAGTTAATGTAAGAAAGGTATATTCCGGTATTAACGTGAAAAATTTAAAAAAATATTCACTCTTCAAAACAAGTACTCGGCTGTAGTTGTTACGTTCAAGTCAGAAGAAAAACACTTAAACATATTTACTTATCAAATTTGAGTTGTTTGGAGCTAAATAAACTTTGCGCACGTTGGTAGCTAACACATGTGTTTTAGTTCAGTTAGTTTTTATTTATTCGTGAATTTTTAGTTCCAACTGGAAATGTCAAATATCTCGCCTTATTTTGACAAAAGAGTTTCACTTGACTTCTACAATGTCAGGCTGAGATATCACGTTAAACGTAAATGATCACGTCATTATAGTTATTCGAATATATGAATTCATATAGGGCTCAATAAGTAATGAATCATGTGAAGCTCTTTATTAACTTCAAATCTAGTATCTTTATACTTAATTGTGAAAACTGATCTAAGATTGCGGTTTGATATTTGATACCAACTGCAGAATATAGGTTACGAATATAAAGATCCGCTTACAAATATTCCGAATACGTAACTTCACAATCTATCTCAAAGTAATGACAATCTATCTTGTCAATCTATCTAGATCCGCTTACAAATATTCCGAATACGTAACTTCACAATCTATCTCAAAGTAGTGACAATCTATCTTGTCAATCTATCTAGATCCGCTTACAAATATTCCGAATACGTAACTTCACAATCTATCTCAAAGTAATGACAATATATCTAGTCAAAGTAATGACCCGTATATGAGAAGATACTTTGATAGAAATTTTCCCATATTTACACCATTAGTTCGACTTATACTTACACTTTTATGTGGCCTATGCCCTATATAGCCTTACGAACCTATCTCCTATACTTTGCAAAACAGGAATTGAATTTGAATGGCAATTAGACTTATATTAAATGTTTTAAATAATAAAGTTAAGATTTTAATATTAATATACATTAATAATCCTAAAATATTCAAGTCCCAAAACTAATAAATCATATCTTATAAATGCGCTTACTTGCAAAATACAAATATATAACCTTTCCCATCAGGTTGCTTCATACCCATCAGGTAAATCAGATAAATTGAATAAAAATGACAAACATCAAAGCTTTTTGTTGGTTGGCTTATACAATACTATAGTATCGTTCAAATGAACGTTTGAGGACTCTGGAACAAAGAAGAATAAAATGTCTCTTCGTTTTATGACTTGTACTTTGGTAAGTGTTGGTCTTACAGTCCATCTCGTAAAAGCCTGTGGTCTCGTTGAGATTAGCGTTTATAGCAAAGACTCTGGAACAAAGAAGAAGTAAATATCTCTTACTTTTATCAATTGCACTTCCGGTTTTAAGGGCCTGGTGTTTGTCTAGGTTTTTCAATCCATCTTGCAAAAGCCTGTGGTCTCGTTGAGATTAACGTTTATAAGAAGAACTCTGGAACAAAGAAGAAGTAAATGTCTCATAGTTTTATCACTTGCATTTGTCGGTTGCTAGAAGTCATGATTTCTTATAATTAATCCATATTGAAAAATTGTATATTAAAAAAGCGCTTTACTGGTGATCCCATCTGCTTACTTGAACAATATGGATAATACATAACTTAAATCGTTTTTTATACGTATCATGATATATATAACTGAAACGTTTATATGAATTTGTATATTGCATTAGAAATAATATACGGCGTTTCAGTCTAATACACCATGTATGATAATAAACTACAACGATGTTATATGAAATATTTTAAAATATAATGAAATTAATTATCAAGAGAATTTGAAGTAATTCTTAATATATCTTTCATTCACAATAATATTTGAGACACATTAAATGTTACTTGTTTGTATTGTGTATAATTCTTACATATTTCACTTTCAAAGTACAAATAGTTCTTATGATCATTCCTTCATTGGCAGATCATTGGCTTTCCATCATAAGACATGTACAAATAAGAATAATTGACAGACTTTCTTTCTGTATTAAACCCTCAGTTGACTGACATTACTAAAAATAAAATTTCCTCATAGTCCTTTTAAAAAAACACGATGGTATAGCAGTCTGATATCGTATCGGAAGTATTATAAATTACTATATTTTTTAATGCAACTACCGAGAACGGATGGTGTGACAATATGCATTGAAATATATATTACACGTTCAGGGAACTTAACACAAACAAAATTTTATAAGTTCTGGAATCCCTAACCCATAAATGAAGTTTTCTTATTATCGAAACAAGACATACCTATAAGTCAGATATGTATTTTTAATCGGCAAAATGAAAGTGGGCTTCTATTAGAATGAACTGCAGATAAATATAGCATTGGTTATATTCAATATAGTACTTATTTTATTATGATTAGTGAAAGTCACTGAATAGTGAGAGAATAGAACAGTTACTTTATATGCTTCGAAAATTTTTATTTAAAATGATATCTGTTAACCAAACAGAAAATTTTTCATTTTTCATGGAGTTTGTCCAGGGCTAACTACTTTTCTTGTAGTGGTTGCGGCTGTAGTAGTAGTTGTTGCTGCCTTGGTTGTTGACGGTTGTTGACCTGGTTTTACTACCTTTCTTGTTGTAGTGGCAACAGTTGTAGTTGTAGTTGTCGGTGCTTGAGTTGTTGTTGTTGTTGGAGCTTGAGTTGTAGTTATCGGAACTTGAGTCGTAGTAGTCAGTGCTTGAGTTGTCGTGGTTGCGGCAGTTGTTGTTGTAGCTGATGGTTGTTCTCCCGGTTTCACTACTTTTCTAGTTGTCGTGGCAGCCTTTGTGGTTGTAGTTGCGGCTTGAGTTGTAGTTGTTGGAACTTGTGTAGTTGTTGTTGTTGGTGCCTGAGTAGTGGTAGTTGTAGGAGCTTGAGTAGTTGTTGTTGTTGGTGCCTGAGTAGTTGTAGTGGTTGGAGCTTGAGTAGTAGTCGTTGGTGCTTGAGTAGTCGTTGTTGGTGCTTGAGTAGTTGTGGTGGTGGGAGTTTGGGTAGTCGTCGTTGTTGGTGCCACAGTAGTAGTTGTTGGAACTGCTGTTGTTGTTGTGGTGGCTTGAGTAGTTGTCGTTGTTGGAGCTACAGTTGTAGTAGTTGGAGCAGCAGTCGTCGTAGTCGAAGGTTGCTCACCGGGTTTCACTATCTTTCTAGTTGTCGTAGCAGCTTGTGTGGTTGTAGTTGTTGGAACTTGTGTAGTTGTTGTTGTTGGTGCCTGAGTAGTGGTAGTTGTAGGAGCTTGAGTAGTTGTTGTTGTTGGTGCCTGAGTAGTTGTAGTTGTAGGAGTTTGAGTAGTCGTTGTTGTTGGGGATTGAGTTGTTGTAGTTGTGGCTTCAGTGGTGGTAGTGGGACTCGTAGTTGTTGTTCTTGGAAAATCAGTAGTTGTTTCAACAGTCGTTGTTGTTGACGCCACAGTCGTAGTGGTTGGAGCTTGAGTAGTAGTCGTTGGTGCTTGAGTAGTCGTTGTTGGTGCTTGAGTAGTTGTGGTGGTGGGAGCTTGGGTAGTCGTCGTTGTTGGCGCAACAGTAGTAGTTGTTGGAACTGCTGTTGTTGTTGTGGTGGCTTGAGTAGTTGTCGTTGTTGGAGCTACAGTTGTAGTAGTTGGAGCCGCAGTGGTCGTAGTTGAAGGCTGCTCACCCGGTTTTACTATCTTCCGAGTTGTCGTGGCAGCTTTCGTTGTTGTAGTTGTTGGCAGTTGAGTAGTTGTTGTCGTAACAGCAGGTGTTGTAGTCGTTGGCGTTTCTGTTGTCGTCGTTGCTGCTGTTGTTGTAGTAGCTTCAGTTGTTGTTGTTGCTACTGTTGTGGTTGTAGCTTCCGTGGTTGTAGTAGCTATAGTTGTTGTGGTCGCTTCAGTTGTTGTCGTAGGCTCTGTCGTTGTAGTTGCTTCAGTTGTCGTTGTTGCTACTGTTGTTGTAGTTGGTTCAGTCGTTGTAGTAGCTTCAGTTGTTGTGGTTGCTTCAGTAGTTGTAGTTGGTTCCGTTGTTGTCGTTGGTTCTGTTGTTGTAGTTGCTAATGTAGTTGTTGTTGTAGCTTCTGTTGTTGTCGTTTGTTCAGTCGTGGTAGTTGCTTCAGTTGTTGTGGTTGCTTCAGTTGTAGTTGTAGGTTCAGTTGTTGTGGTTGCCTCTGTTGTGGTCGTAGGTTCTGTTGTGGTAGTAGCTTCAGTTGTTGTGGTTGCTTCAGTTGTTGTGGTCGCTTCAGTTGTTGTTGTTGCTTCAGTTGTTGTAGTAGTAGCTTCAGTTGTTGTAGTTGCTTCAGTTGTAGTTGTTGGTTCAGTTGTTGTTGTTGGTTCAGTCGTGGTAGTTGCTTCAGTAGTAGTGGTTGCTTCTGTTGTGGTAGTAGCTTCAGTTGTTGTGGTTGCTTCAGTCGTTGTGGTTGCCTCTGTAGTGGTTGTTGGTTCTGTTGTAGTAGTAGCTTCTGTAGTTGACGTTGCTTCTGTTGTTGTTGTTGCTTCTGTTGTCGTTGTTGCCTCAGTTGTTGTCGTAGGCTCTGTCGTTGTAGTGGCTTCGGTGGTAGTTGTAGCTTCAGTTGTTGTCGTTGCTTCAGTAGTAGTCGTTGCATCTGTTGTCGTTGTTGGTTCGGTAGTAGTTGTAGCTTCAGTTGTTGTGGTTGCTTCTGTAGTAGTAGTAGCTTCAGTCGTGGTAGTTGCTTCAGTTGTTGTGGTTGCTTCAGTAGTCGTTGTTGCTTCGGTTGTCGTTGTTGGTTCGGTCGTGGTAGTAGCTTCAGTTGTTGTAGTTGCTTCGGTTGTCGTTGTTGGTTCAGTGGTGGTAGTAGCTTCAGTTGTTGTTGTTGCTTCAGTAGTTGTTGTTGCTTCTGTTGTCGTTGTTGGTTCAGTGGTGGTAGTAGCTTCAGTTGTTGTGGTTGCTTCAGTAGTAGTCGTAGGCTCTGTTGTTGTAGAGGCTTCGGTAGTAGTTGTAGCTTCAGTAGTCGTGGTTGCTTCTGTAGTAGTAGTGGCTTCAGTAGTAGTAGTAGCTTCAGTTGTTGTGGTTGCTTCAGTAGTCGTTGTTGCTTCGGTTGTCGTTGTTGGTTCGGTCGTGGTAGTAGCTTCAGTTGTTGTGGTTGCTTCTGTAGTGGTAGTAGCTTCAGTTGTTGTAGTTGCTTCGGTTGTCGTTGTTGGTTCAGTCGTCGTTGTAGCCTCAGTTGTTGTGGTTGCTTCAGTAGTCGTTGTTGCTTCTGTCGTTGTAGTGGCTTCAGTAGTAGTAGTAGCTTCAGTTGTTGTGGTTGCTTCAGTAGTCGTTGTTGCTTCGGTTGTAGTTGTTGGTTCGGTCGTGGAAGTAGCTTCAGTTGTTGTGGTTGCTTCAGTAGTGGTAGTAGCTTCTGTAGTTGTAGTTGCTTCGGTTGTCGTTGTTGGTTCAGTCGTCGTTGTAGCTTCATCGTAGTCGTTGTTGCTTCTGTTGTAGTTGTTGGTTCAGTTGTCGTGGTTGCCTCTGTAGTTGTAGTTGCTTCAGTAGTTGTCGTTGGCTCTGTCGTTGTAGTGGCTTCGGTAGTAGTTGTAGCTTCGGTTGTTGTGGTTGGTTCGGTCGTGGTTGTAGCTTCAGTTGTTGTGGTAGCTTCAGTGGTGGTAGTAGCTTCGGTTGTCGTAGTTGCTTCTGTCGTCGTTGTTGCTTCTGTTGTCGTTGTTGGTTCAGTCGTGGTAGTAGCTTCGGTTGTTGTAGTTGCTTCAGTCGTCGTTGTTGCTTCGGTTGTCGTTGTTGGTTCAGTTGTTGTGGTTGCTTCAGTGGTAGTAGTAGCTTCAGTAGTTGTCGTTGGCTCTGTCGTTGTAGTGGCTTCGGTAGTAGTTGTAGCTTCAGTTGTTGTGGTAGCTTCAGTGGTGGTAGTAGCTTCGGTAGTCGTAGTTGCTTCTGTCGTCGTTGTTGCTTCTGTTGTCGTTGTTGGTTCAGTCGTGGTAGTAGCTTCGGTTGTTGTAGTTGCTTCAGTCGTCGTTGTTGCTTCGGTTGTCGTTGTTGGTTCAGTTGTTGTGGTTGCTTCAGTGGTAGTAGTAGCTTCAGTAGTTGTCGTAGGCTCTGTTGTTGTAGTGGCTTCAGTTGTTGTAGTTGCTTCTGTTGTCGTTGTTGCTTCAGTTGTGGTAGTTGCTTCAGTTGTTGTGGTTGCTTCAGTAGTCGTTGTTGCTTCGGTTGTCGTTGTTGGTTCAGTGGTGGTAGTAGCTTCAGTTGTTGTTGTTGCTTCAGTAGTTGTAGTGGCTTCGGTAGTAGTTGTAGCTTCAGTTGTTGTGGTAGCTTCAGTGGTGGTAGTAGCCTCGGTTGTCGTAGTTGCATCTGTCGTCGTTGTTGCTTCTGTTGTCGTTGTTGGTTCAGTCGTGGTAGTAGCTTCGGTTGTTGTGGTTGCTTCAGTCGTCGTTGTTGCTTCGGTTGTCGTTGTTGGTTCAGTTGTTGTGGTTGCTTCAGTGGTAGTAGTAGCTTCAGTAGTTGTCGTAGGCTCTGTTGTTGTAGTGGCTTCAGTTGTTGTAGTTGCTTCTGTTGTCGTTGTTGCTTCAGTTGTGGTAGTTGCTTCAGTTGTTGTGGTTGCTTCAGTAGTCGTTGTTGCTTCGGTTGTCGTTGTTGGTTCAGTCGTGGTAGTAGCTTCAGTTGTTGTAGTTGCTTCAGTCGTCGTTGTTGGTTCGGTTGTCGTTGTTGGTTCAGTGGTGGTAGTAGCTTCGGTTGTTGTAGTAGCTTCAGTCGTCGTTGTTGCTTCAGTGGTGGTAGTTGGTTCAGTCGTGGTAGTAGCTTCAGTTGTTGTGGTTGCTTCGGTTGTCGTTGTTGCTTCGGTTGTCGTTGTTGGTTCAGTTGTTGTGGTTGCTTCAGTAGTCGTTGTTGCTTCGGTCGTAGTTGTTGCTTCAGTTGTCGTGGTTGCTTCGGTTGTAGTAGTTGCTTCAGTAGTTGTTATAGGCTCTGTCGTTGTAGTGGCTTCGGTAGTAGTTGTACCTTCAGTTGTTGTGGTTGCTTCAGTGGTGGTAGTAGCTTCAGTTGTTGTTGTTGCTTCAGTAGTTGTTGTTGCTTCTGTTGTCGTTGTTGGTTCAGTGGTGGTAGTAGCTTCAGTTGTTGTAGTTGCTTCAGTCGTCGTTGTCACTTCGGTTGTCGTTGTTGGTTCAGTCGTTGTAGTTGCTTCAGTTGTTGTAGTGGCTTCAGTCGTAGTTGTTGCTTCAGTTGTCGTGGTTGCTTCAGTTGTTGTTGTTGCTTCAGTAGTTGTCGTAGGCTCTGTTGTTGTAGTGGCTTCAGTAGTCGTTGTTGCTTCTGTTGTCGTTGTTGCCTCAGTTGTTGTAGTTGCTTCAGTAGTCGTTGTTGCTTCAGTGGTGGTAGTTGGTTCAGTCGTGGTAGTTGCTTCAGTTGTTGTAGTGGCTTCAGTGGTAGTTGTTGCTTCAGTTGTCGTTGTTGCTTCAGTTGTTGTTGTTGCTTCAGTAGTTGTCGTAGGCTCTGTTGTTGTAGTGGCTTCAGTAGTCGTTGTTGCTTCTGTTGTCGTTGTTGCCTCAGTTGTTGTAGTTGCTTCAGTTGTTGTGGTTGCTTCAGTAGTCGTTGTTGCTTCCGTTGTCGTTGTTGGTTCGGTCGTGGTAGTAGCTTCAGTTGTTGTGGTTGCTTCTGTAGTGGTAGTAGCTTCAGTTGTTGTAGCTTCAGTAGTTGTCGTTGCTTCAGTCGTCGTTGTAGCTTCAGTTGTTGTGGTTGCTTCAGTAGTCGTTGTTGCCTCGGTTGTCGTTGTTGGTTCAGTCGTGGTAGTTGCTTCAGTTGTTGTGGTTGCTTCAGTAGTTGTCGTAGCTTCCGTTGTCGTTGTTGCTTCAGTAGTGGTAGTTGCTTCAGTCGTAGTAGTAGCTTCAGTTGTTGTGGTTGCTTCAGTAGTCGTCGTTGCCTCAGTTGTCGTTGTTGGTTCAGTCGTGGTAGTAGCTTCAGTTGTTGTGGTTGCTTCAGTAGTCGTTGTTGCTTCGGTTGTCGTTGTTGGTTCAGTGGTGGTAGTAGCTTCAGTTGTGGTAGTAGCTTCAGTAGTCGTCGTTGCTTCAGTGGTTGTAGTTGGTTCAGTAGTGGTAGTAGCTTCAGTTGTCGTTGTTGGTTCAGTCGTCGTTGTTGCTTCAGTCGTAGTTGTAGCTTCAGTTGTTGTGGTTGCTTCAGTGGTGGTAGTAGCTTCAGTTGTTGTAGTTGCTTCTGTCGTCGTTGTTGCTTCTGTTGTCGTTGTTGGTTCAGTAGTTGTCGTAGGCTCTGTCGTTGTAGTGGCTTCGGTAGTAGTTGTAGCCCCAGTTGTTGTAGTAGCTTCAGTCGTCGTTGTAGCTTCAGTTGTTGTGGTTGCTTCAGTTGTTGTGGTTGCTTCTGTTGTTGTAGTTGCTTCAGTCGTCGTTGTTGCTTCTGTAGTGGTAGTTGGTTCAGTCGTAGTAGTAGCTTCAGTTGTTGTGGTTGCTTCAGTAGTTGTCGTTGCCTCTGTTGTCGTTGTTGGTTCAGTCGTGGTAGTTGCCTCAGTTGTTGTGGTTGCTTCAGTAGTTGTCGTTGCCTCAGTTGTCGTTGTTGGTTCAGTCGTGGTAGTAGCTTCAGTTGTTGTGGTTGCTTCAGTAGTTGTCGTTGCCTCTGTTGTCGTTGTTGCTTCAGGTGGTGGTAGTTGGTTCAGTCGTAGTAGTAGCTTCAGTTGTTGTGGTTGCTTCAGTAGTTGTCGTTGCTTCTGTTGTCGTTGTTGGTTCAGTCGTGGTGGTAGCTTCGGTTGTTGTGGTTGCTTCAGTTGTGGTAGTAGCTTCAGTTGTTGTAGTCGCTTCGGTTGTTGTTGTTGCTTCAGTTGTGGTTGTTGCTTCGGTAGTCGTTGTTGGTTCAGTTGTGGTCGTTGCTTCTGTTGTTGTAGTTGCTTCAGTCGTCGTTGTTGCTTCTGTGGTGGTAGTTGGTTCAGTCGTAGTAGTAGCTTCAGTTGTTGTGGTTGCTTCAGTAGTTGTCGTTGCTTCTGTTGTCGTTGTTGGTTCAGTCGTGGTAGTTGCTTCAGTAGTAGTGGTTGCTTCAGTTGTGGTAGTAGCTTCAGTTGTTGTAGTCGCTTCAGTTGTCGTTGTTGCTTCGGTTGTCGTTGTAGGTTCCGTTGTTGTAGTAGCTTCGGTTGTTGTTGTTGCTTCAGTTGTAGTTGTTGCTTCTGTAGTCGTTGTTGCTTCAGTTGTTGTGGTTGCTTCTGTTGTTGTAGTTGCTTCAGTCGTCGTTGTTGCTTCTGTGGTGGTAGTTGGTTCAGTCGTAGTAGTAGCTTCAGTTGTTGTGGTTGCTTCAGTAGTTGTCGTTGCCTCTGTTGTCGTTGTTGGTTCAGTCGTGGTGGTTGCTTCAGTTGTCGTGGTTGCTTCAGTAGTTGTCGTTGCTTCTGTTGTCGTTGTTGCTTCAGTGGTGGTAGTTGGTTCGGTCGTGGTAGTAGCTTCAGTTGTTGTGGTTGCTTCAGTAGTCGTTGTTGCTTCGGTTGTTGTGGTTGCTTCAGTTGTGGTAGTAGCTTCAGTTGTTGTAGTCGCTTCAGTTGTCGTTGTTGCTTCGGTTGTCGTTGTAGGCTCCGTTGTTGTAGTAGCTTCGGTTGTTGTTGTTGCTTCAGTTGTAGTTGTTGCTTCTGTAGTCGTTGTTGCTTCAGTTGTTGTGGTTGCTTCTGTTGTTGTAGTTGCTTCAGTCGTCGTTGTTGCTTCTGTGGTGGTAGTTGGTTCAGTCGTAGTAGTAACTTCAGTTGTTGTGGTTGCTTCAGTAGTTGTAGTTGCCTCTGTTGTCGTTGTTGGTTCAGTCGTGGAGGTTGCTTCAGTTGTCGTGGTTGCTTCAGTAGTTGTCGTTGCCTCTGTTGTCGTTGTTGGTTCGGTCGTGGTAGTAGCTTCAGTTGTTGTGGTTGCTTCAGTTGTGGTAGTAGCTTCAGTTGTTGTTGTTGCTTCAGTTGTAGTTGTTGCTTCTGTAGTCGTTGTTGCTTCAGTTGTTGTGGTTGCTTCTGTTGTTGTAGTTGCTTCAGTCGTCGTTGTTGCTTCTGTGGTGGTAGTTGGTTCAGTCGTGGTAGTAGCTTCAGTTGTTGTGGTTGCTTCAGTAGTTGTCGTTGCCTCTGTTGTCGTTGTTGGTTCAGTCGTGGAGGTTGCTTCAGTTGTTGTGGTTGCTTCAGTTGTGGTAGTAGCTTCAGTTGTTGTAGTCGCTTCAGTTGTTGTTGTAGCTTCGGTTGTCGTTGTAGGCTCCGTTGTTGTAGTAGCTTCAGTTGTTGTAGTTGCCTCAGTAGTTGTCGTTGCTTCGGTTGTCGTTGTTGGTTCAGTCGTGGTGGTAGCTTCGGTTGTTGTGGTTGCATCAGTTGTTGTAGTAGCTTCAGTTGTTGTAGTCGCTTCGGTTGTTGTTGTTGCTTCAGTTGTGGTTGTTGCTTCGGTAGTCGTTGTTGGTTCAGTTGTGGTCGTTGCTTCTGTTGTTGTAGTTGCTTCAGTCGTCGTTGTTGCTTCTGTGGTGGTAGTTGGTTCAGTCGTAGTAGTAGCTTCAGTTGTTGTGGTTGCTTCAGTAGTTGTCGTTGCTTCTGTTGTCGTTGTTGGTTCAGTCGTGGTAGTTGCTTCAGTAGTAGTGGTTGCTTCAGTTGTGGTAGTAGCTTCAGTTGTTGTAGTCGCTTCAGTTGTCGTTGTTGCTTCGGTTGTCGTTGTAGGTTCCGTTGTTGTAGTAGCTTCGGTTGTTGTTGTTGCTTCAGTTGTAGTTGTTGCTTCTGTAGTCGTTGTTGCTTCAGTTGTTGTGGTTGCTTCTGTTGTTGTAGTTGCTTCAGTCGTCGTTGTTGCTTCTGTGGTGGTAGTTGGTTCAGTCGTAGTAGTAGCTTCAGTTGTTGTGGTTGCTTCAGTAGTTGTCGTTGCCTCTGTTGTCGTTGTTGGTTCAGTCGTGGTGGTTGCTTCAGTTGTCGTGGTTGCTTCAGTAGTTGTCGTTGCTTCTGTTGTCGTTGTTGCTTCAGTGGTGGTAGTTGGTTCGGTCGTGGTAGTAGCTTCAGTTGTTGTGGTTGCTTCAGTAGTCGTTGTTGCTTCGGTTGTTGTGGTTGCTTCAGTTGTGGTAGTAGCTTCAGTTGTTGTAGTCGCTTCAGTTGTCGTTGTTGCTTCGGTTGTCGTTGTAGGCTCCGTTGTTGTAGTAGCTTCGGTTGTTGTTGTTGCTTCAGTTGTAGTTGTTGCTTCTGTAGTCGTTGTTGCTTCAGTTGTTGTGGTTGCTTCTGTTGTTGTAGTTGCTTCAGTCGTCGTTGTTGCTTCTGTGGTGGTAGTTGGTTCAGTCGTAGTAGTAGCTTCAGTTGTTGTGGTTGCTTCAGTAGTTGTAGTTGCCTCTGTTGTCGTTGTTGGTTCAGTCGTGGTGGTAGCTTCGGTTGTTGTGGTTGCTTCAGTTGTGGTAGTAGCTTCAGTTGTTGTAGTCGCTTCGGTTGTTGTTGTTGCTTCAGTTGTGGTTGTTGCTTCGGTAGTCGTTGTTGGTTCAGTTGTGGTCGTTGCTTCTGTTGTTGTAGTTGCTTCAGTCGTCGTTGTTGCTTCTGTGGTGGTAGTTGGTTCAGTGGTAGTAGTAGCTTCAGTTGTTGTGGTTGCTTCAGTAGTTGTCGTTGCTTCTGTTGTCGTTGTTGGTTCAGTAGTGGTAGTTGCTTCAGTTGTTGTGGTTGCTTCAGTTGTGGTAGTAGCTTCAGTTGTTGTAGTCGCTTCGGTTGTTGTTGTTGCTTCAGTTGTGGTTGTTGCTTCGGTAGTCGTTGTTGGTTCAGTTGTGGTCGTTGCTTCTGTTGTTGTAGTTGCTTCAGTCGTCGTTGTTGCTTCTGTGGTGGTAGTTGGTTCAGTCGTAGTAGTAGCTTCAGTTGTTGTGGTTGCTTCAGTAGTTGTCGTTGCTTCTGTTGTCGTTGTTGGTTCAGTCGTGGTAGTTGCTTCAGTAGTAGTGGTTGCTTCAGTTGTGGTAGTAGCTTCAGTTGTTGTAGTCGCTTCAGTTGTCGTTGTTGCTTCGGTTGTCGTTGTAGGTTCCGTTGTTGTAGTAGCTTCGGTTGTTGTTGTTGCTTCAGTTGTAGTTGTTGCTTCTGTAGTCGTTGTTGCTTCAGTTGTTGTGGTTGCTTCTGTTGTTGTAGTTGCTTCAGTCGTCGTTGTTGCTTCTGTGGTGGTAGTTGGTTCAGTCGTAGTAGTAGCTTCAGTTGTTGTGGTTGCTTCAGTAGTTGTAGTTGCCTCTGTTGTCGTTGTTGCTTCAGTCGTCGTTGTTGCTTCAGTGGTGGTAGTTGGTTCAGTCGTAGTAGTAGCTTCAGTTGTTGTGGTTGCTTCAGTAGTTGTCGTTGCTTCTGTTGTCGTTGTTGGTTCAGTAGTGGTAGTTGCTTCAGTTGTTGTGGTGGCTTCAGTTGTGGTAGTAGCTTCAGTTGTTGTAGTTGCTTCTGTTGTCGTTGTAGCTTCAGTTGTGGTAGTAGCTTCAGTTGTTGTAGTCGCTTCAGTTGTCGTTGTAGCTTCGGTTGTCGTTGTAGGCTCCGTTGTTGTAGTAGCTTCAGTTGTTGTAGTTGCTTCAGTAGTCGTTGTTGCTTCTGTAGTCGTTGTTGCTTCAGTTGTGGTCGTTGCTTCTGTTGTTGTAGTTGCTTCAGTCGTCGTTGTTGCTTCTGTGGTGGTAGTTGGTTCAGTCGTAGTTGTAGCTTCAGTTGTTGTGGTTGCTTCAGTAGTTGTCGTTGCTTCGGTTGTCGTTGTTGGTTCAGTCGTGGTAGTTGCTTCAGTTGTTGTGGTTGCTTCGGTTGTTGTAGTTGCTTCGGTTGTCGTTGTTGCTTCAGTGGTGGTAGTTGGTTCGGTCGTGGTAGTAGCTTCAGTTGTTGTTGTTGCTTCAGTTGTGGTAGTAGCTTCGGTTGTTGTAGTCGCTTCTGTTGTCGTTGTAGCTTCAGTTGTTGTAGTTGCTTCAGTAGTTGTGGTTGCTTCGGTTGTCGTTGTAGCCTCTGTTGTGGTTGTTGCCTCTGTTGTTGTGGTTGGTTCAGTGGTTGTAGTAGCTTCGGTTGTCGTTGTAGGCTGCGTTGTTGTTGTTGCTTCAGTTGTTGTTGTAGGTGCAGTTGTTGTGGTTGCCGCTGTTGTAGTTGTAGCTACTGTTGTTGTTGTTGTAGCTGGTGTTGTTGTAGTTGTAGCAACGGTTGTTGTTGTTGTTGGTGCTGGAGTTGTTGTGAATGTTTCCGAGCTTGTTAAACTTGTTAAAGAATCCAGTTCTGCAAACCCGATAACTGGTAAATTGTTCACAATTGAAATCTGTGCTATAAGCAGGGCCAATATGGCCACTATTTTTAAATTCATGATTGTCTAGTAATATTTTACACTCTACGTCTGATGGTTTTTTTTTCTTTGGCCTATTTATACCAATTTTCGCGAGTTTTAGGTAAAGTTCGTGCGTGCTAATTTTTAAAGTCATTTATTTGGCCAATTTATGTACACATGTGTTTTATTCTAAAATCTATTTAATTTTGAACGTATATAGAAAAGTGTTATTCAAATAATATATAATATAAATTGAATAAATATTTATGTAAAGCGTTTATAAACACAAATAAAAATTGCAAAACAAATAAATTACTATTTAGTTAAAATTAATTCAATTGTTTAAATAAATAACTGCTCAAAATACAAACAGAAGAACTTTTCAAGAACTTTAACTCTTAATCTTTTAATGAGAGTTTGGAGATCTCTGTAACAATATACCCGAAATGTTTAGGCATTAAGTGTTTTGTCGTTTAATTAATTAATTTGATCTCAAAATAACGTCTAAAGTATACTTTATTTATGATATGATTTTATCAATTCGTCTTGAAGTGTTGCTGCTTGTGGATAATTGCTTAGATCCTTAAATTATAACAGACATTTGGAATCTGACTATCTGAATAAGACTCATCTCAAAAAATTAAGGGAATAATGTTTTATATTACAACATTAGTATATATTAATTAAATAAGGGAACAGACGTATTTGACGTTGCTGAATCGCTGTACCTGTATTTTGATAAAAATAAAATGTTTTGTTTTTATTAAAAAAACATGAAATAATTTATTTATTTTTTCTTGAGAATAATAATGATTTTACATTTTATATTAGCCAAAACCAAAAGTTACGCGAAACACATCGATTTTAAAAGTGAAAAAACTCAGTGCTCCAAATACAGTAAAAAGTCGAAACAAAGGAATTTAAGTTTGTTATGTTAGAAGTGGTTTTATAAAAAAAAATATGATTTTTCGAATAAACCTTTCTATTGTTATAAAATTATTATATCCATTCACTTTAAAAAATTTCTTCTTCACTGTTAAATATTGCTGAAGCAATTCCTTATATATTCATAGATATCTTCCACACATATAAAAATATAAGTCTAAATTTTTTTTGCATTTATGCTATATCTATAATCTATATAAATAAGTATGTCATAACACATATAAATATACAACCTTATTCATATAAATATTGTTCTAAATTTAAAGTCTACAGCTCAACAAATAGTCTAACTACTCGCAGCTATTATGGCTGTCGAGGTGAAATATCTTTCATATCTGCCAGACTTCTAGAAAACTCTTTACTATACACATATTTAAGTTATGAGGACTAATTTAAGATAAGACAGTTATTAATATTAATAAATCAATTTACTTCAATTTGTTAATAAAAATAGAAACCATATATTTCATGGCAAGGGTTCAAAGGTCTCATGGTTTCAGTGTCATAAAGTATTTGAGTATTATTTGATTTGAAACTATTTAACAACAATTAAAAAAACTTGACTTGGACTACTTAGCTTTGATATTGGAAATGATTGACGATTTTCATTATTACAAAGCATTTTTAAAAATCCGCCAATAAAAAGATTTTAATACAATCTCTTAAACTAGTTGCTTACTTATAAACAATAATTGAAGATATCACACAAAGGCTTTTACTTGGATCTACACATAACTTGTTGTCCATCCTCTGCTTTATAAAAAAAAAATCCTTATTCATAGTATAACACCAAAGGACTTTTACAAAAAGCATCTATCAGAATTACAAAATCAGATTCTCTTTAACATATTAAAACGTTTCTCTGAGGCAAACATTTTGGAATATTCGCAGATCACTTCATTTGACCGATGGATTATAGCGTTGGACGAAACAATTTGAAATAGTGAGAAAGGATATTAAAACCAGAATCCTTTTTTTATTTTTATGACTTTATTAATTTTACCAAAATACAAAACTTCAAAAAAGTATAAACTGTATAAATTTATAAATATTATTAAAATATTAGAATTTTCAGTGTTGGAATTTTGATTCCAATTAAGAGGCGTAGTATACTTTAGCTTGTATTGCTAAATTCTGCTCTGAATTTCAGATTTGCTGTTATTAACCTCTTCCTGGAGTTTCTCCGGGTGAGACAATTTTTCTAGTGGTGGTGGCAGCTTTGGTTGTAGTTGTTGCAGCAACTGTGGTTGGTGTTTTAGTCGTTGGCACTTCACCTGGTTTCACTGGGACTCTTGTTGTTATAGTTGTTGTTGGCTTCGTTGTTGTTGTTGTTGTTGGCACAGTTGTTGTTGTTGGCTTCGTTGTTGTTGTTGTTGGCACAGTTGTCGTTGTTGTTGGCACAGTTGTTGTTGTTGTTGTTGGAACAGTGGTTGTTGTTGTTGGAACAGTTGTCGTTGTTGTTGGAACAGTGGTTGTTGTTGTTGGAACAGTGGTTGTAGTTGTTGGAACAGTGGTTGTTGTTGTTGGCACAGTGGTTGTTGTTGTTGGTACGGTGGTTGTTGTTGTTGGAACAGTGGTTGTTGTTGTGGGTACGGTAGTTGTTGTTGTTGGCACAGTTGTTGTTGTTGTTGGCACAGTTGTTGTTGTTGTTGGTACGGTGGTTGTTGTTGTTGGTACGGTGGTTGTTGTTGTTGGAACAGTAGTTGTTGTTGTTGGAACAGTGGTTGTTGTTGTTGGAACAGTTGTCGTTGTTGGTGGTGCAGTTGGTGTCGTTGGTGCCACCGTTGTTGTTGTTGTTGGTGCCATCGTTGTTGTTGTTGTTGGTGCTTGCTCGTTGGTTGTTATAGATGTTAAATCGTCGCCTGATACTTGACCTGAAATAACAAAACACAAAGCTATGAACGTTTTGAAAGCACACCTTTTTTAAATAGTTTTACCCATAGCAAAATAATTCTGGAACATAAGTACCGAAACGAATAAAATTATAGTCTTCATCCTTGTGATATTATAAATTCTAATAGCTAACAAAACCAATTTTATAATTAGTATGACACTTTTAAGCTAAACAGGTGTTATTTATATCAAAATTTCTTGCATTAGCTGTGACGTTTGAAGTATATAATATACTTCGAATCAGATATGACAATAATCATTGTCTGATTAAATATACACATGGAAAGAATTTCTTTTAAATTTGCGATAACAAATGTTCGTTCTTATATTTTTTTCAGTGGCTTACATTTTTAGTTTTCAAAATTCAAAAAACGTTTGTTTATATAAATGAATTCACCGAATTATTAAGTAAATACACATCTTTTATGTATCTGAACTATTTTGCTATATTGAATTAACCTTGTAGAAAATACTAAATATTTAGTTTTTTTTACTAAAATTAGAGCTATGCTTTTTAAAATAATAATGTGAGCTTCTTAACTTAGCTATTTAAAACGATGTTGAATATACATATACATATTTATACATATATATACAAATATATATACATATACAATATATTAATATCTTTTCAATGAATTTGAGGTGTTCAATACTTTGTTGCTGGTATATCTCTATTGAAATATGGCAGAAGATGTCGTCCGCGATAAGATAATATTGATCCAATATTATGAGAAATAAACAAAAATATCGGGATGATACTGAAATGATTTGCTGGATAAGATTTACAATCTTCTAGAACTTTAATGAACATTTCATTGAAAATCGATATATTTAACTTATTTTTGTATTTTAAAAAATTAATAAAAAAATTATTTTGCCCATAACGGAATAATTGTCGTTATTTATTATAAAAAAATTATATAATATAACAAATTACCCTGAACAGTCAACGTTTCCTTTATATAAATTGTATTAAATATTTGTATTCTTTTTGGGATAAGTAACCAAAATTCTACTTTTCGATTTGGATTGCGTCAATTTTTAGGCGCTGTTTTTTTTTTATTTAATAGCAGAACAAACTATAACGCACAAATATCAGGACAGACAGACAGCTAATAATGTTTCAATAAAAAATTAGCTCTCATTATGAAAATGACTAACTTGATTTAAAATTGATCACTTTTCATGAAATAAAAAACTGTTATAAATGTACAGTGATCATAAATTATAATCTTTAAAAGGAGAGCTATGAAACGGAATAATACACTGGCTTGGAGGCTTTAATCAGAGTGATGGCTCATGCCAAATTGTGTGACAAATCGTGATGCGCGATAGTGAGTTGATACCCCATGCAGAACTGATAATGCTCAAGCTCAAAAATATATATCAAAGAGTGATATTAAGAATATATATAACAGATCAGTGAAATATCCACATAGTAAAACGACAATGTAGATAGTTCAGGACAGTTTATATGAGAGAATGGAATAAGAACTGTTCCAATTGGTACAAAGAATTGAAACACAGACTATAGTGATAAGTCATAGAAATGTGTAATGTACATAGCCCACTCTTTTAAGCCATTTAAAAATAACATTTACACATTAATCATTTTGTGTCAGGTTCTATTTCTTAACGAAGGAATACGCCAAAGCGTCAAATTATATATGTTAAATAGATGTGGATATATATTGTTTAATCATTACCAAAATCGCAGCAAACTCGACAACTTAAAATACACAAATGCATTAAAAAACTTAAAAAAACTTAATACAACATATTTTACACAGTTTCAAATGAAGAAATAGCTTCATGAAAGAGCTATTCTTTATACTAGGATGTGATGGAGGTCCTCTCCAACATTGGGAAAAAATTAGTTGGTGCATTTTGCCCGGTATAAATCATAATGAAGAAAAGATGATAATTCAGGGTCTTATTTTAATTTTAAAATGGAAAAATTTTAATGATGATGAGTATTTGGCACTATTTGAAAGAGCTTAACCCTAAAATAAAAAACTTTGTCACTGTAACATAAAATTATTTGAATAAAAAATAATCGTATTCCATGTGAAGTTCAAATTGAACAAAACTTTTTAAAAGTATTTATTTAGTCATCCAATGGAATTACATATGTTGAAACGATACGAAGGTCACGATTTATATTTTGAGACTTGGCGATACCGATTGTTGTCAGGTGTCATCTGACGTTTCCATAAGAAAGTTTAAGATTATTAAACATAATCCACCTAAGACATTTTAGCAAAGGGGCATTATTTGTGTTATTTGTAGTGATTTGTAAATTAAGTGTGCTCGAAAAACTGGAATTAATACGAGAAAATTTTTTTTGCGATAGTCCGACTTTCCGCGTGGACTATCAAGACAAGAGTGCATCGATTGCCACTGTGAAACACTGCCACTGGTACAGGGATTTTAATCGTGGCAGCAGTTCGTTAACTCACCTCACCGAAAGTTGTCAGACAGTGAAGGTCGTCCAAAATCAGTAATTATATTGTTGTACCAGAAAACATTAAAGCTATACAAAAATTGATACGAGTAATGCAAGATTATCATAAGACACACTGAAAGATTAAAGGTCATATGTAACTTTAGGTTTTAGTTCCACCAGCTTATATAAAATATTGCATGATTGCTTAGCCATGAGAAAGGTTTGTTTTCGTTGGATCCGCTATTATTTCACAAAATTTCAAAAAAAATCCACGTACCGATTAGTACGACAATTGCTGAAGAAGTACAATGGCGGTTTTTAAAAGACTTAACATTAACGTCAGATTGTAACAGCTGACGAATCATGGACATTAGCGTATGAGCCGGAAAACATAAACAGTAGTCGACTGTATGGGTGTTTTACAATGAACCAAATCCAATAAAATTTGTTCGCGCTCAAAGTACTTCGAAACAAATCATCGCTTGTTTTTTCGGAAAATCTGGTCATGTGGCAACTATACGAACACCATTACAGGAACATAAAATTGTCAATTCCGTATGATATACAACCAGAAGTTTACTGGAAGTCTTCAATTAAATACGGAAAACAAACAAGTGCCGTCGGATCATTCTCCATCTCCGACTTATCACAAGGTTTCTGACTGGACATTGTGGATTAATAAAGAAGTTCCAAAAAAAAGTTCCATAGAACTTAGGTATTATAGGGAACGTTAGCTGTAGATTTTGTTGTGAAGAAGAAGAAACAGCAGAACACATTCTGTGTCACTGTGATAGTCTCGTCAGATTCAGACTTCGGTACTTATATTAATAAGTGCCTTTACAGTTTTAACGGAATTACGTAACATCTCTCCAAAGTACATAATGGCATTTTTAACTACTACTCGTCTATGAAGCTTAAGTGGGTAAGTCACAATAATCCTTAAAGTTTGCAGAAACGTGGTGACAAGTTACGAATCCGTTTTTAAATCTAATCTAATCTACGTGCATATACTCTAAGGCTTAATACAATTAACAATTTTGTCGTACTGATTTGGCTCTTCTGTTTCAGTGACCTATGTTAAAAAGAACTGCGATTCAAGAGATATTAAGATTTGGGTTTGCCATCAAGTTTTCTTTAAAGATAAACTTATTTTTCAATTGGTGGATATGACAATAATAAATCTCAAAAGACCATTGCATCTACTACAAATATTTTGAGATTATAGCGTTTGGTCTGGAAATGTGATAGAGCTGCACTGTATAATATATCACTACTTATTAGACGATGTACTTCACACAATATGTTATGATCTTAACAATATATTGAAATATAAACTTGATTGAAACTTCAACCAGAAGTACATTTTATTCACGTTTACTTTTAGAACCATAAAATGGACAACCCTGTATAACACGTAATGGTTTACATGTTGTACAAATGATAAGCAACATTTTTTTTCAATGACTTTCTAACTTCAAAGGTGAAAACATATAGGAAACTACTATTCCATGTACATAATATATGTTTATGGAAAAAGTTAGAATAAGCTTTTCCATATAGAAGAAACTAGAATTTGCTTCTATAGTGTTTTCTAGACTATTGTCTGTTGTATTGCCGGTAACATATACCTACGTATTTGGTATCATTGTTATGAATATATATTTATGCAAATATTAAATGGTTTATGATTACGAAATAACATAACGAAAATAAAAATATTAAAAAAAATATTGTTTGTAAAAAAAATGTTAAAACACAGACACTTTATAAAAGTCTTCATTGCCGGCAAATTAAACAATTAAATTCAAACACCGTTCCGTATTCAGTTTCGGATGGGCCCATATGTTTGGAGAGCGAGAACAAGTAGACATTCTGTGCTTGTACAAGTGGTTTTTGCCATACAAATGTTGTAAAGTAAATGTATTCCCAATGAACTAGAAATATCAAAAAAAAAAAAAAACAGTAAGAAATGAAAATAATCTTTAAATTGACGTCAGAATTATTTGAGAAGTACATAAATATCGTAGATATTATATTACGGCATGATATACGAATCATAAAAATGTGTTTATTCTTATTCAATGGATATGTGAAATCTATTTAGTTAAATCGAAGGTTATTTCTATTATTATTAATTTTTTTTTTCTTGTTTTTTTTTCTTGAATAAGTAAATTAAAGTACGCGTATCTTAAAGATTTGAGTTTTATCTGTGATTACGTGACTAATGAGGTGCATTTAATTTGACACATTATGTGTACGATATACATTCTGTGTATATTGAGTTTGTATCTAAAACAGCAGTTAATATAACAAGGACTCTATATATTTTGGAACAGACATAAAGAAGAATAATGATATTACGACATTAAGAAAAAACAGAATTGAACCTTAAGCAATGACTACTACAATACATCTATATACAAAAATAATGAAATGTATGAGCTAAACTCTCTGCAATTGATTTCATTTAGTGAATTGGTGTTAATTTCCTAAGAATAGAAGACGTCGAAAGCTGGAGAGAGAAATGAAATAATCGAGATAATCGAGTTGGGAATTTTTTCCTCAAGCCGAAAACCTATAACGCGTTGCTATGGCCACTTAAGTAAGCAGGTAAGCACCTCTTTATATATAACTACATATAAACTTGTAAGATATACGTCTATATACAAATTATTTAAATATTTAGGTAAATTTTAAGTTTAATTAAAAACACTTTTAAAATATTAAAATACATAGAGCAATTTACATGCTGATTGGTATATATAAAGTACAAAGCACGTAATTCTCATATACACACAATTTAAAAATTGTATGGTCTGCAAACTTGAGACTCACGAAAAAAAATATATATAATATAATATTATATTAGTAAATATTATTATTAACGACAATTAGAAACAGTTACTTAAATAAATTTGTTGATATGACAAATGTAAATATATTATTCTTCTACAAAAATATATATGCACAATATATATACGTGTATATTTTTCTATATATATATATATATATATAAATATTTACTATATATTAGAATAAACTTCGTAGCAACTTTTTTGTGTAAAACGTATAATATGAAAATATTAAAATTTTGAATAAATTCAAAATTGACGGCTAAGATCACTTTTAGAAAATGATTCCATATATCTTTGTAGTAAACTCAAACCTCATATTTAAGTAGCACAAATTACATACATTTAGTTCAACTATAATTCCTAAATACATATGTGGTAATGCCTCGATTATTCAAAAAATTATTGCCAAACTCAACTTTAATCTCAAAATATAAACATATATAGTACTGACTCGATGATATGTATAATAATTGCCAACTGGTATATCCGAATTCCTGAATTGTTCGAGCTACCAAGACTACTCCCAATAGTAGAAAATTAATATTATATTCAAATGAAAAGGCAACAACAAAAATTGTTAGTTAATTTATTGAAATTTGGCTGACCATACACCACTGTTTCGAGTATTGCCAAGTACTCATCATCAATTGTTCAAATTTGAACATGTGTCTGCGCGCTAATTACCTAAGTAACATATTCAGTTATTTGGGTATTAAATATTTTAGCATTTTATTTAATATTTTACTATTTTATTTTATATTTTTAATAAATTAAATTTATTTCTAACAAAGGTTTTTCAAAGCATTAAAATATTTTGTTACCAAGGTTCTTTTAGACATTAAAATATGAAATGTAATAACAGGGATTAGTTAATGTAACTAAAGAAAAAGGAAGTAATTAAATAAGGTAACAAAGAAAAAGGTTAAGGGACATTTCCTTTAACCTTGTACCTAAAAGAAAAACCTAATTTAACCTAATTATTAGACTATGTAAAATTTAGTATTTAAGAGCAAACATTATAGAAAATAAAGGAGTCTTATATTTATTCTAAAACCGAACAGACGTGTGTTTTTAGTTGAAGTTTCTTATCATCAATAATCTTAGAAAATATTTGAATTTTTATTTCAAACAGTTTTTAGTCCATATATAATTTCTTGAACTGGCTAATTATTTTTTTCTTCTGTAAAGCTTTTCGGTTTTTTGTTAAAGACCATTATTACCATTTATATTGTTAACAAACGTCTCCTTTATTATGCCTCCACTACTTTTCTTGTGTATCCAAAGTATAAAATTAAATTTCAATGATCTAATGAAAGCTAAAACTAAAAATAATATTCCAAGCTATAAAATGTAGAGCTGGCTAAAAAAGTGTAAGTGGTATAGAATTATGTGTCTAGATGAAGAACTTTTTTTTACATTTTTTTTGATTATCAAAGTGATGGGACATCCATTTTTAGAGTGATGTTGAATACAGTTTTATTAGAAACATCTAAAATGGTTCAACAAAAAAATTAAATATAAAATTAAAAAGATATATTGAACTTTTAGAGTATGCCACGTTATGGCATACTTTGACGAAATAAATAAACTACCAATGGAAAACCTTTATCTAATCTAAAGATATATTTTATAAGAATAAAATCATTTAAGTCGAAACTGTATTATTATAATAATAATAAAAAAATTGTAATAGAAATAGATTACATGAAATTGTAAGAAATATCACTTTACATAAAATTTGTATTTAGTCCTATTTTAGTCATACTTTTCATGGCAAGAATACTTTTTGATGCCTATGAAATGGGCCTAAAATAAATATCTACTATATACTATATTCCATCACATTTGGTTTTTATTTATGCACAAAACAAATAAGTTGATCAAAGGTACAACATACAGTAGGCGAACAACATAACTCCATTGGAATATATATATTACGAAAGGGTTTAATGTAGCATATTAGTGCTTCATAGTGTTTCACTATTATATTTCGTTAACAATATTTACTATATAATAAATTCTATACTTTCTTATAATGTTAAAGATAAGTTTAATATAAATATATAAACAAAAGTAAATAATTCCGAATCGCTATTTTCTGTCTCAGATTTCCGTCAATTTTTGCTTCTCTTGAATAGATATTTAATTAGTTGATAAAAATGATTTTATACGAAAGTATTGGATATAAATATTTGATGAAGCTCTATGTGTAGTCATTTTGAACCAAAATTTTTTGCACCTTTCTGGTAGTTACATTATAGCTTTATTAGTTAAATATCTACCAAAAATGCATAATAAGTATTTTTTTAATTTTATATTTACAAGATTTTTTATTTAGATAGAATAACATTTAAGCTCTCCGACTTTGTAGTTTGTGATGAAAATCATATGAGTAGGTTATATATTTAACCGAAAACGTTTATATATATCTGAATAACATTATTGGAGTATGAATACAAAGAAAGTTCTTGTTAAAAACTTTTCGCTTTACAGATGTCTAAACTGGAGAAGATTGTTCCTTGAAATTTGGACATGTGTTATGGGAAATTTAATTTCCTAGTTAGTTTATAATAATGAACCGTTTTTACTGAGTTTTGTTTATATTTTTAAAAGAAAAAGAATTTTTTATAAGAATCAGCTATCCATTTCTTTCCTTTATGTTATATGAAAAAACATATTAATTAATTTAATAAAACTGATTGTTTTTAAAACGACACCTTTCTACATATTACCCGTTTGCAGTAAAAAGGTTTGTGCTCTTACTCTACATACTCTCAATCCTTTTTTGATCTAACGATTGGTTTGGATTGAAAAAAATTTTTTGGTGAGTGGAAATCGTCACTGCTGTCAACAAATTGATTTGTTCACGAATATATTATTATTGTATTGTTAAAATTTCTATTCAAAAATCGATTGTCTATTAATTGGTATGAGTAAACTAGTTTAAAGAAGCAGCCACACCGATAATGGATCCAAAGCCTCTCCGTGGATTAAGACACAGTACCCTCTTTTCTCTCATAAAAATAAAAGAGAACCAGAACAAAAAAAATTACTGAGTTAATACATCAGAATTAACATCATCCAAATCACTTATTGCTACCTATAATAATAATAGATAACGGGATTGTGTGAACCTATAAAAAAAAAACTTCAATTAAAACCGTAATGTTAATAGGGTATTGTAAAATAAATTACCACCTTACGAGACTAGGCATATATATAGATGCAAACTATGGATTTTGCGGAGTATGAATAGTCAGTCACACATGTGCAGTTAGAATGCCGTGCGCTAATGCGCATACGGAATAGATTTCTGGGAATGTATACCGTTGCGGAAGAGGCAATAAAACTCTGTAAAATAGGTTCTATACTAGTTTTTATAGATGCATCAAGGCTTAAAGACTTTCTCGAAACCCACAAAAGAACAAAATAGACCCGACGGTCGCAGTGCTACATCCCATAGCAATAATAATAGTAAACAAGTTTAAGGGTCCAATAGAGTAATCCATATCAACCAAAAAAATTTAATTTAAGTTCTGAAATACGTACAAAGATAGAAAATTTTGAAATAAAATCTATTTTTAATTATTCAGACCTTTCAGTCTAATTAGATAAAAGGTTGCACCAAGTGAAACAATATTTCCAAAATAGTTCCAAAATCTATGTATAGCTTGAGTCATTAAAATTAACTAATTTTTTTAAATTTTTATTTCTTGATTACATGTTTTTTTGGGTATACGACTTTAACAACTTATGTATTGAAAAAGGAAATCTTCTTTAATCATACGGTTTTTCAGCTAAGGAATCCAGAAAATCAGCTCAGGAATTTATAGAAGAAATATAGTGCACACGTTATACAGAAACTAGAAGAAGAAGCTTCTCCATAGAAGAAGAAGTTATTTGCATGCAAGTAATGCCCGATTTTTTATTTCAAAATACTTACTACAATTTTAGAAGTCATATTTTGAAATATGATCAGAAGATATAATATGTATCACAACTGATATTCGTTTCACTTTACCGAACATGTAAAAAATATATTTAATTTTGTAAAAAATATATTTAATTCAAAATAAAAAAAAAAAAAAAAATTATAGTTTATTAAATATCGTTTCACTATAATTTGCTTTATGATATCTTATCATATATCAAATATTCCCTGAAATTTAAAATTCACTATATTTCCGAAAAAAATATCTGTCTATATCATGTCAATAATATCATTGACTAATATCATAGTCAATACATTTGTCAAAAACCATTGCATTGTCCCAATGCACCTAAATGTATAAGGTTTTCTTCGGGTTGTTCCTCATGCACTATATTGAAACTCCCCCTCTTCGTTATTACAAATCTCATCTCAACACTTTTCAATTACGCTTAATATTACTCAATTTTAAAAATGACCAATAACAAATTAAATATTCTGTGACATCATCCCACTTAGTAGCTTAAACGAAAGATAAAACATCTTATGGCAGTTCAATTTTAAAACTCCACCTTTAGTAACATATTATATTATAAAAAAACAGCCCTAAAAGTCAATCTGTTTTTTTACATTAGCACCTTATATCAGCGCCTTATATTAGCGCCTTACTCCAGCACAACATATCAGCGCCTTATATTAGCGCCCTATATTAGCGCCTTTCATCAGCGCCTTAGATCATCGTACTATAAAGGAGAAAAGATTTGCTTTGATGTGATATATGTAGTCAGTTAAGCAAGTATCTAGATAGGTGAGATGACTAGATTCGTTAGTAAGCTCTGTTTGACCCCATACTGCGGGTACATGCATTCTTCAGTTCAATATATATTTATTAAAATTAAGCAAAGTCTATAAACTGATATCAAGATCAATTTCAACTTGAATGGTTGTTGAACTAATAATAAAATATTTCTAAAATAATATCTGTACATTCTCTTCTACAAAACTAAACTCAAATATTTATTAACTCACAGTTAATCTAACTAAATCTGTTTAATGCTTGAATTATAAAATCTGACCTCTACTTAAGATGAGTTTTGGTAAATGCTAAAAGTTTTAATAATCTTGATTGTTATTTTATTTTTAATCTAATGCAATTTTTTTTTTTATTTGACATGTTTAGCCAGAACTGTCGGTTATTACTATAGTAGAAGACTGAAATCGTATGAGTTTATTATCAGTAACTACAAACATTTTTCTTTTGACTGTGTTTACTCCAACACACACATCAATTTAGAATACTGGACTCTAACTAAAGTGATTTCTGTTAGCACAGTAAACATTTACACTAACTGTCTAAAATATATAAAAGACTCAGCAGTGGTATATTTTGCAATAAACTGCGTCTAAGCATCGTATTTTGACTAACGAACCATTCCATCCTAGGCAACAAGATCCCCAATTTAAATATCGTAAATTTTCTTTGACAACCATGCTGTTCTCAGTCCCCGGTAAACGCTACAGCATTAAGGTATGTATGAGCTTATATGTCATTACTTACTAGGAAGACTACTATTAGACGACGTTTTCTCTATAATATCTTTTGTCGAGTTTGTTGCTCTGCAAAACTTAAGTAAATAAGTAAATTTAAATAAACTTGAAGCCTCTTTTCTTACGAACTTGACAGAGCTGTCATCCTGCGAAATTTGGGAATTAGCCAGCTTTATAGATTTGTCAGGTTAGTTCAATTTTATTTCAATGGGAGAATCGCTTTCCAGTGTCATTTATACGCTTTCCGCTAGTCTGCGTATAATTTATTCAAATTTGTAATATAACAACGAGTCGTCACTCTAACCTAACTTTAGTTTATGACTGTGTTTATTTTACATATTATCATTTCTGAAAAGAGTTTAAAATATTTTGCCAAATTATTGGCATTACTAGAAGTTTTGATAGCACCATTCATTCTCTCACGTCTACCATTGATTTATGAATATTGCATTTCTTGAAAACCTTAATGGTCATCCACTTAACAACAAAGATATAAATTAGGGTGGACCTCAGTTGTATGGAAAAAAAATAATTTTTCCAGATGAAGTTTGTTACATTTAATTATCTTAAAAATTAGTTTTAAAATTAACTTACCTTCTGCTCAAAAAGTATCCGAATTTTATTGTTTGTTAACTACTTCTTAGGTAACAAACCTTTTTCAAAATTTTTGTTTTTGTTATGTTGGTACACCCTTTCTTGACATATGGTACAAATTTGAGCGCCATCTGTCAATTAGTTTGTTTACAGCAGCTATTAATGTGAGACTACTTCAAGTGCATTTAGCGGGTTTTACTATAGAAAATTCTTATTGTAAGCGATTTTTTGACCAAACACGGCAGCACTGTCATCGCTCAGGCACCATATTCGCCAGATCTGGATCCGTGCGACTTTTTCCTGTTTCCGAAACTCAAATTGCCTCTTCGTGGTAAGCGTTTTGTGTCGATTGAATCGGTAAAAGAGAATTCGCCGAACGAACTAAAAGCCATACCTGCACGAGTCTACGAAAAGTGTATGGAAGATTGGGTTAAGCGTTGGCATATGTATATCGCTTCAGAAGGAGCATATTTTGAAGGAGATAAAATAAATTTGGAATAAAATTTAAATTTGTGTGTTTTATTTACAAAATCCGAGTACTTTTTGCGCAGAAGGTAGAATAAGGAACTGGAGTGCTAGGTCCTTCGTCATGCGTTAATGTCAATATAATTTTTTGGTTTCTAAGTGAAAAAAAATAAAGATGTGGAAAGAATTTCATATTTTTTGATTTTAAAATAGCCCAAATTAAAGGATATAATTTACATTTGAAATTTTATAAAAATTGTTTAATGCAAATTTTTTTCTTTAATATCACTGGATACAACCACAGAATTATTGTATAACAAAAATGAAGTGCTTCTGTTATATTAACCAGAAAAGCCGCAATTTCATAAAATAAATATTCAAGCAATGTTAAATGAAAAATTAAAAATTAAATAACCTTAAAGTTTTAATAAAAATCTCTTTGATCTTTTTGGCTGAAGTTGTTGGAACCGAAATAAAATCATTTATATTGAATAAAAATAAATGCTGCACACATATATAGGTGCACACACATGGACGCACACCCACGGATGCACGGACCCCAGCTAGCATTTGCAAATGTATGTAAATATAACGTAAATCCTTTGCAGGACCTTGGTCGTATATCTTAACAGATTTAAAAAAAAATTTCGCTTGATACGGTTTTTGTGCTGTAGTTGTTGGAATTGTTGTTGTTGAGATTATTGTAGTTGTTGTTGTTGTTGTTGTTGTTTTTCTTGTTAGCTTGACCAATGTTTTTGCATGCCCAGTTGGAAGCGCATTGCAACTGTTTATTGCAATTTTTAACCAATATTTACAATATTTTATTTGTGTATATGTGTGTTTTTTGTGCACAAAGGTTTGCATATGTATGCGTGCGAGTGTGTGCGTGTTTATAAGTGTGTGTGTGTGTGTGCGTATGTTTGAGTTTCGTGCGTTTGTTTGCTTGTTTGTTCTACGATTGAGTGTCACAACCGCAATGAATTTCCGAAATTCCTTGCGAACTCAACAACAACAACAACAACAACAACAACAGCAGCAGCATCAGCAATAATAATAACAACAACAACACCAACTACTATATATACAAAAAAAAAAAAAGAAAAAAGCAAAAAAAGGAAAAAAACAAAAGACAACAACACAAGCCAATTGGTTGTGGTAAAATGTGAGCAATAAATTGTCATTTCCGTAAGCGGGAAATTAAACATTTTTATTTATGATTGTATTGGTTTTAACTACAGAGACACATGAACACAGAATTACACAAACAAACACATGCGCAACTACCGCACACTTCAAAGAAGTTTCATATTGAAGAGTTTAATTAGGAAAAAAGTGGCAATATTTATGAGTTTTCCCTGTTGTTGTTTTAACTTTTTATTCCACACATATTTTTTTTTTTTTTGATTGTTTTTTTGATTTTTTTTGTTTGCCATTAAGGTTGCCAGAAAAAAGAAAGACAATATTTTAAAGAATTTTAAAAATATAAATATTTATAGAAAGCGACGAAACGATATACATATTATCATCACATTATAAATAATTTTAAGTAGCACTTGATATAAATAAGCTCCTTAAAGCGATGTATAACAACACATAATTAAACTGATTATATACATCATAAATAATCGAAAAATTTTGCATTAATATACATGTACCTAACCGACCAGATTAGGTTGAATTAGAGTGGCGGCCTTACATCCAGAAAAAGTCCACATGAGCTCAAATAATGGCCCGGTGTGGTACCACAAGAATAGCATCTGTTGATGCATAAACTAAAAAGTCAGCATAGATGAAGATTTTACCAACCTGAATATTCTATGAACTTGACCCAGTGTTTAGTTTTACAAGATGACAACTCGGTCAATTCGGTAAGGAAAGATGTTTCAGAGATTTTAGATGTTATCTCAGCTTAAAATGTGCACTTATACATAAAATGGGGCAAAGCTTCCTCCCCATTCTCAGAATTGCGACTATGATAAAAGACATTATAGGGTAGATTTACTCAATTAGCATGTTTATATATTATTTAGTGGCCCGTCAGCAACGGTACCATAATATTAAACAAGTTCCACCCTAATTGAAGTAGCTGACTAATACGTTTTTTGTCCAATTTAGTCCGAGTCAACTTAGAGGTCGGACAGCAGGACTTGTTTGCCTAGTTTAAGTTGGCTATGCTGAGATATTTTTGTTTAAACACCCCTTTAACTATTGCAAGAGGAACGCCTATTACTGAAAAGTGAATATCAGTTAAAAGAGCCCCTGTCTTGGCAAACTCTTTCGCTCTCCCTATGGTAACATGTTATAGTTATATATATACCCGAAATATTGAAATTTTCATCAAAAATATTGTGTTTGAAACGATCAAAGAAGACTTCTATGTCAACTGGTAAACATCTACGATCGTTGCAATTACCACCAATTTAAAATTTTTCTTACTTCTTTTTACAATCTTCAATTTTTTTCTCGAGTTGTTGTAGATATATATCAAGTTAATGTGTAATTAAATGCCTCCATTGAAACCTTATGAAGACTTAAAAGCAAGACAATGCGTCGATTAAGGTCAGAACTAGAAATCATTCTAACTGCGTGGAAGCCAATAAGCACCTTCACCTTTCTTTGGATCACAGCACCCGGTTAAAATATGCAACTCTACAATGAGAGATAGCTGGACTGCTTACATTAAATACACACACACATACTCTGAGAAACCCTCTATGGTAATGTGCTATAGATAGATTTATTTGAAATATTCAAACCTTTATTAAAAATATTGGATCGGAAACATTTAAAGTCGGGTTTCATCTTTAATCTGACGGACTTATATAACCGTTACCACTTCGAATACTTTGAAATAATTACTTCTTTTAATAGTTTTCTATTTTTACTTCAACAGAGTCTAGAATTATTGTACCTAGTTACATGCCATAAAGGCTTAGCACTACGATATTTTAAACATATATAGTATAATAATAAATGGACTGGCTTTACAACTCACTCTGAACATATCAATCTGAGCAGATATATCAAAACAAAGCATCAATGATTGCCTTCGTTAAAATGTTCGTTATCACAATAATTTGACGTTAAATACCCCATTAGTATTAAATTCCGCCAATGTCAATTGAAGTTATAAGTTTGGGAATGAATCTACACTATTCTTAGGGTAACATCACCCGATTGAAATATACAACTCTACATTGAGTAAATGCAAGAATACTAACACTTTACCTGCGTATCTTTAAAGTTTAATTAGTGCCACCATGACACTCCCATACTTGCGGGCACCTGGACCACATGGTAATAGTTCTCCACTATGAAAACTTAACTAGCAAAGCTGGTCTGTTTGGCCTATAAATTGATTTTAGATAATCCAAGTTTTGTGATTTTAGACTTTGCTGATCGGAATATCGGAAACCTTCGTTTTTATAATGCAATATAAAGCAAATCATTATAAGTCTAATTTGTGGCGAACGTCTAGAAAGTACACTGTCGGTAGTTTTGAAGTAATATTAAAAAGTGAAAAGTTTTGCTATTATCTTTTAATTTTACATACTAGTGAACAGAATTTGTTTATTGCTTTGAAATGTTCTTCGGGCTTTGATTTATATCTTACGTTTTGGTATAGCGAATTCTTCAAAAGTGAATTGGAAATCGGATCCCACAACAATACTTGCACGATTCTTAAATAAAAAATTATAGTGAATTTTAATAAAAAAAAAAATAAATTGAATGGCAACCAACCCTATTCTTTGTGATTTCGTCTGCCCAGCTGACATCTGAAATGATTTTTATTGTTCTCAACGCTACTTTAACAACATTTGGTAGAAAGTTGTCGTATATGTCCAGAATTTTGTTACCATTCACTTCGCCCCATTTAGCATAATTTGTAACAACTGCAAGGGGCGCAAACAAAATGCCTGCATGAAGCGAAAGTGTTGCTTCAGGAACTAATTTAGTTGTAGTAAGTAGATCTGCTTTCCATGTGCGGTAAATGCTACATTCCGCCGTTGTTGGCCATCTCGGTCCTTGAATTGCCAAAACAGTTCCATAATTTATAACTGGTATATTTACTTGTGCTCCTGCATCAATAATAACGTTGCGTAAATAATCGTTAAACGGTGGCGACATTGGCATATGACACCTAAAGCTTTGTACACCATTAAAATCAATTCTATTTGCCCATGCAGTGTTATTAATGACATTATCAGGCGATATAACATCACCAGGATACATTGTTTCCTGTAATGAACTGCAGGGGTATGACGCAATTATATGTGTTACTCCCAAATTATTAAAAGCCCATATATCGGCATGAGAATTTTTATAGGGCGCCAATACGGTCAAGCGACTAAGATGCGGCATGAGAATACACGGTATATTTTCGATTTCACCATCAAAAATAACGTCGCTTGGGTTACCATATGGTGTGTTCATAAAAATGCGTCTCCGAAAATCCATTTCATTGATTAAATCAATACCCATCAATCCGATCTAAAATTATTTTTAAATTCAATTAAAAAATTGTTTATTGTTTGATTTTATCTGACCTTTATTGGGATAATTTTGGGATTTCTTACAGCATTCTTTCCAAATAATATATCATGTCCAAAACTCATTATGTTCACTAAAATTTTTGATTTTAAAGTCCTAATATTTTCCAACAATTATATTTTTTATATAACGAAACAATATTATATTTTTTTTTACTTATATAAAATTTAATATGATCAAAAATGCAAATCTTACTAAAACATTTTAGAATTTTTGTTTTTTTAAGTAGGTTAATATTATTCAAAACCTTAGGCATTCCTTGAAATTGTTTAACGACATTCTACAAAAATATACATCTTTACCGTATAACTCAATTAAAGTACAAACTTTTCAGAACGCCATTTAATTTTATTTCAAACTTTTTTTTTTAATTAATTTATAATTTCAAATATGTCCGTCTTTACAGCTATTATTAATTTGTCATTTAAAGGCGAAGCACTATCTTATGCATATCAACACTCTAATATTTGTTGATGCTATCCATTATCTGCGAAAAACTTTATATCAATAATTCAAGATCATAAGTCTCGCTCTCTCTCTCTCTCTTTCTCTTCTTCTCTCTCTCTCACTTCTTCTCTCTCTCTCTCTCTCTCTCTCTCCAAATTTTTTTTTGAAATCTACTCATAGACGAGAACCATTACTACTTATATAGAATTGTCCAAGAAAAGAAAAGGAGCCCGAAGATTTTAGATCTTCTCCTAGCTAAAGATGTGCACTAACACATGAGATAGAGCACGGTTTCTTACTAATCTTCAGAATCATAGCCACGACAAAAGTCATTATGAGGTAGACTCACTCTCATAACATGCCTCTCTATTATAGAGTGGCCCGTAAGTACCGGTACCACAATACTGAGCAGGGTCCCCCTTAGTTGAAGGAACCACATCTTTTGTCCAATTTAGACCAGATGAACCTAGAGATCTGACAGCAGTATTAGTCAGCCCAGGCTATGCTTAGATGTTTCTGTTTAATTACCAGTTTAACTGTGGAAATAGTGATGCAAATTTCTGAGAAGTGAATTTCAGTGAAAAGAGTGTCTGCCGTGGCAAACTCCTCCGCTCTACAATTGTTCAACATATCCTTATAGATTGTATGTCCAAGAACCCATATGAGTTGGAACTTAACATGCCTAGCTAAGTCATTGAGCGCGGCTGTTTCAAGTCATAATAGATTTGCCTAACAGTGTTTAAATGAAAGCTTAACTGTCCAAGAAGTTTAAAATTGTTTCATCAGGAATTTAATTATCATGGACTCAGTTTAGTGCATAATGGATTGCCATTAATTGTGCGTGAAAGCTACTGCACTGGTTTGGTAGTCAAAGTAAAAAGCTAAGACCCAGTTCGTTATATACCATAACCGACTCCTTAATTTTGAAGCCGTCTATGTAAATGTCTGCCATATTGAGAGAGAGACACTTTGTCGAATACATATGTCGTATCAAATCATTTTTTATATGTCAAGTCAAAGATGAGTGTTATAAATTAATCTCTGGTGTTCATTAAAGATTTACTAAGCACGAAAATAAAAATTGCACTTAAAGTTAATCTTGATTGAAAAAGTTACTCCAGATCAACCGATCGAAAATGGCGTTATTACAAAGACATTTCATATCTTATGAATCGTCTGTCTGACTACATACCTTGTCATCACCACCTAACCCATTTATTTAATAAAAATTGAGACTGCTATCTGCATTTAAACTAACCGGAATATAGTCATAATTAATTAATAAAATTCATTTTTACAGGCAACTTGTTTGTTGTTTAGATATTTCTAAAACCACATATTGTACTTTAGTCCTTTAGGACTACCGTTCATTTTTATTTTTATTACATATTTTCTTGTTTTATATGTCAACGCGTCTAATTTTTTTTTTTTTTTTGACACTTCATGTATTTAATTCCTTTGTAACCTAAACTTTATGGCTTACATCCACAGTTGCCTTCGAATACAAGTAACACTACTCAGTATTTGCAACTCTTAGTTAAAACTAAGGTAAAATTAAAATACGGAAAGTCAGCACTCACCACATATGAGTTCTTCTGGAATAAAGTTACTTATTAAATGATTTTTATTCACTTTCGTATAGTTTTTACTACAGGAACTAAATAGACTACCATAATTTTTATTCAACTGTTTCACTAGACTTAGGGGTGTAGATGCAACAGGTCACCCTACTTAAATGAGAAATCCACTTCCTATACAGTTTAATACAACAATTATTAACTACTAATCCTGTCAAATTACCTAGGAATTGGTAACAAAATTAACTTTTGATCACTAATTTTTTATAATCTGTGTTCAATAATGTCTTTTCAGGAAACAAACTCAATATGAAACCCTACGAAAAATCGGGTAGAATATGCACTTATCAGTTTGTGTTCAAACTTCATCCTTTTCTTCTGCCTCACTCTTTTATCAAAAAAGGACATGAAGGTAATTAAGTCCACATGTTAATTGGATTTCTTATATTTTACTGCTGTTTTCATATATAGGTGTATAGGTACGTAACCAATTCTTTCGCATAAAAAATGCCAAAGCAACTGTGTCTCTGGTCTGGTTTGGTCATTAGATTTAATATAATAAGCCGCTCCAAAGAGAGACCACGTAAGCACAGTTTTATTTAATAGAATGTATGCTCATGTAAATACAAAGTAATAAAAAAATTATTTAATAAAAATACTAATTAAAAACATTTTTATAAAATTTTATGCATTTCAAAATTCTTTAAATTTTATTTAAATTAAAATATAAAAAATAGTGAGAGTCAACTGAAATCAATTAAGTCAACCAGTAGAGCAATAAACAAAAGTAGTAAGAAGTCTCCAGACGAAAATCTGTTATAATAAACTTTATACAAAGTAACTTTGAACTTGCACTGAAGGTTTTCTCCCCTTGGTTAGCAAACACCCGACGACCTTCAAATATACAATATAAAGTTTTTATAAAAATATTAGCTTTCGAAAATATTTATTTAGTTATTAATTCGTATACGCCTAAATGAAGTCCAAACCAGATGTACAGGTGAAATGAGAAACAAAGCTGCGATGTGACAACTTCGTCCATGTATGGCATGAGTATATTGACCGGACTGAGTTTATCTGATATAGTAAATAGTATTTGTTATACAAAATTCACAAATTTTTTTTGAAAATTAAGAATTTTTTAAACAAAGTATTAGTACTGTATTTGGACCAAACTGAAGGGTTTTCAGTGTAATTAGTTTTTGTGAAATGCTCGAGTCATCAAATTAACGAATAACAAAACTGATAACATTTTTTATTATTTTATAGAATAACTATCTAAACGATAGTTAGAGAATTTAGTAAAACTTCACTAAAACATCTAAAAACATATATTTCAGCTAGGCTGAATATAGCCTTCATATAATTCAGGGACTATTTCGAAAAATTAACATCTAATATAATCGAAACTACAAGCGATATTAAACATGGTGATAACATATATTGTCCGCAATCATTTTCAATCTCTTTTTGCACTATGTCATTAAAATATTACAATAACTGATCAATAATATGATCAATAAAAGAAGTGCCACAATGTTATATGCGAACAATATAGCCGTTTTGGGAAGAAGCAAATACCATACAAGGGTTTAATGGAAGTCTAAGTAAAGTTAATCCAGCTATGAAATGGAAGACATACGGAGCGTGCAAGTACAAAAGAGAAAGCAAATAGCAACAAACGCAGCGACTATGGTGAGGTTTAAGCAATCCGTCATGATATATGGTGCAGCTAAGGCTTTTATCGAACTGTAAGACTATTTACTGACAATGACGATTACCACACAAAATATTGTTTAATTCTAAAATGTGCTGCTATCAGCTGAACAAATAAAAGTCATTTAAACAAAAAAAAACAAAATTTATCAGTAGAAAATATATAGAGTTCCATCAAGATCATGCTATCTTCCACCATGAATGCGAAAAAGGAATATACTGGCACACCCAACATATCCTCTAGGTCCTTCACTTTGTGATTATTATTTATTTCAGTTTCCACGAAATATTTCAGTTGGTAAAACCTTCAAAAAATTCTCCAGAATCAGTCTTTTGCGATCAAAGAACAAATATTTTAATATTAATTTTTTTTTGCCGAAAGTGACGTGTCTTATGACTATTTAAAAAAAGGGTTCGAATAAAAATGAGAAGACAACAATAAAAATTTTAGTTAATTTATTGAAATTTGGCTAACCATATAACACTGTTTCGAGTATTGACAAGTACTCATCATCAGTGATCTAAGAAAATTTTTGAACTATTTAAATAGTTTGGACTATATAATCCGTATATAACGTGTTTGGACTGCAAGTACCAAGCTTAGAACTCGTGCCTGACATGACAAAGTATTGGACCAGATTGAACAGCATATAATTCAATTAAATATTTTCAAAAATTAACTTCCGTATAGCCTTATATATTGCTTTATTAGTGCATTGAAAAGATGAAATCGTTAAAAAGGTCTTACATATCTAGGAAAATAATAAAATAGAATGCATTGATTCATATATGAAGAGTTCAGCATTGCAAAAATAGATTAAGAAAGTCTCAAAGAAAGTAAATGTACGGAATATTATATAGGAGTAATGAAATTGTTATAAGCCAGAATAATACGAATTCGACCGGAATTGCGAGCAAAGCAGTTGGTTTTTGTTGCAGGATGTTGCACTATTGCACAAAACCATTATGGCATGCGAGTTTTTAATCCAAGACGGGGTCAATATTACAGATCATTGATTGTATTCAGTTGATTTGGTTAATTTCATTCTGTGCGTTAATTATTTTATCTTCAAATTGATGTAAACGATTAAAAGATAACGATTTTGACATCATCCTGGTTATTCGATGGACTGCGACCGACATACTAAACGAAATTGCGGGTGATATATATAAACAATGTTTGAAGAAATTTATTAAATTATTATATTTTGAACCGGAAGAAAAGTTTTTTCTCATAAAGAAAAAAAAAATTAAAATAATAAAGGCTTTATAGATTTTTTTTCTTTTTTGGAGCTAGTCTCTGCGGTGCTAGGACTAATTATTTCAAAGTAGGATACGTCGTATTCTTACGACTTTGTTTCCAAATGTCAATGTTAAGTCAGTTCTTCATAGAAATCTCAACAAATATCTGTACTACTTACGACATTAATGGCTTGTTTACAATAAATTGATATACCCGAATAGTGAGAAATGCTTTGAGCCTATCGCTGGTACTTTACTACTTATATCGTTGTAAATCAGCTATTGGTACTGTTGTTTATATTTTCGATTGCAATATACAAATTATATTGTTTAAAACCATATTTACATTTGTACCGACATAGTCCGCTTGCATGGGAGCAACCCTGACATATACTCGGTCCATCAGTCAATCAACATTTACTTGAATTTATGAAACTTTAATATATTATTAATAAATTATATTATTGATTATGTCCAAAGTTATACAAATCATTGTTTACATTTTATAAAAAAAACTGTAAAATGAATGTGGTTTTTCAACCTCAAAGCCCTTTTCAAAGTAGCTATACTTACCCCATCATCTCTACTAATAAATCCACCACGTGAATGTTTAATTAAGTAAAATGAGTTGTCAGGAAGGAGTTATGAAGACTTCAGCTATTGAACAGTATGGGTTAGCATACCAAGAACCTCATTCCAGTAATCAGAAACAAAAGTAGAAATTGAAGTGTTTAACATTTAAAATCGTCATTTAACTAAACTAAAAGGCGAAGACGGCGCTGAGATGAGAAGATTAGACTGGTAAGGGGGTGAAGTAATTCTGAAAATTACAATTAGAGTGAATTATTAGGTTTAAACCTAAACAATCAAAACCGTATTATTTTAAGGAAATGGAAAAGCGAACATCTTGACCTTATCGAACTATAGTGAAAATTATTGGGGTAGGTTTGTGGCCCACAGCTAACATCAAATTGGAAAGATTGATGCTAGATAAAAAGAGAATGAAACGTTTTTCAAAATTAATGTACAAAAATAATTTCATGCTTTTAGCGCCTTAATTAATGCAATTCAGCACCATTGGGCACTTTATATGGACCAATGTATATATACATTGATCGAATAGTGAAAACATGTAAAAAAAAATAATTATGCAAATTCTTCATCTAAAAATAATTTTATGCTTATTAAACAAAATTTATTACTTATTTAAACTAAAAAGAAAATTGCGTAAAGATTTTCTGATAAATTTTAAATATATGACTCACAAAATATTTTGAAAAGAGAGGTTTCAGTAGTGAACCACAACAACAAAAAATTTTTTTATTATTTTAATCAATTGAAGTTTTGACTGACCTTACAGTTGTTGAAAGTATTAACAAATATGCAGCATCATTTATGGTATATAATTATTCTTAAATATTTATAATTAACACTGACTCTGGGGTTTCCTGCTTCGGGTAAAGAGTTAAAATATTCCTGAGGAAAGCCATGCCTGTCGTAAAAAGCGACTAAACTCCCGGCGGTATGCCGACACTGATTGGAGTGTACATAGTGTCGTAGTGGCTGTGGTTAACACCCAAACTTATGCGGAAGAAATGATTGTATTCATTTATTAATATTTGGCGTGGTATTGCGTATTCATCACCGGGTGATGGAAACCAAAGATCAGCAGGGGTTGGGTGGGCCTTACTTCTTACCAAGGAAGAAAATATATTCAATACACATAACTTTATTGGTGCCGGCAGAAATTCATTAGAATTTTCAATGGAACGTTTATCGACACATTATCTTAATACATGGCAGGTACCTACGCTAAAGAACCCTGTTACTCGCTTAAAATTGGCTGGGTTCAAGTTAAACTCTTGGCACTTACAGTCTCAAAGGATGATAATGATTGCTATTTGGCAATACTCGAAACAGCTGCAAGGTCAGCCAAAAATTCAATTAATTTAAATAAAAAAAATGTTTGTTGCTAGTTCTTCATTACTGTTCGAACCTTTCTAGTTTCTTTTCGGCAGTGGATATGTCACATTCGACTAAAAAAAATAAACCTTAAAATTTTTGTTCTTGTGCTTCACTACTATTCGAAACCTCTCTATTAAATATAAAAATTTCTATTAAGGAAAATAGTCACTGCAGTTATAATTGACGTGAAAATGCAAAAAAATATTTTTAAAAATTTTTTAAATTTATTCAATGTAATTAAAATATAAACATAAATTAATCTTACAACTGCAGCTTTCCTCATATGTATGAGAAACTCGTATTTTGAAATATTTCGATTCAAAACTTAAAATTTGAAAATACTATAAACTCGTTTAGAAAATATTTCTAATATCTTCACAATATACAATACCTAACAATAGGAGTTTCGTAAAACTTTTTGAAGCTAAAACACAAAAGTACTTTTAATAAAATTTTCAATTTCAATTTTGTGATAATTAAGAGAAATTGACTCATCAAGAAATTAAATTCGAAATTTTGTTGAAGAACTGATGCGATTGCAAAGAAGGATGCAGTCAGTATAAAAAAACAGTCCACACAGCAATTTTTATTTCATGTTGTTCCCTTTAATACCTGGTATGAATGTGAGTTCACTAGGTCTACGAGTACATACCTAATCCATAATTTTCTAAAGATAAATTGTTTGACTTTATACGAGCAGTTGGTCTGATGTTTGCAGAAAATATTTTCAATTCCAATTCCAACGTGGAACTGTTCGATGGGACTCTGTGCATCAATATAAACTTTTACTACATTCATTCATTCATCTAGTCAAGCGTTGCTTGATTTTTAGACGATGCGTTTTGTTGCATTTGCAACTTTCATTGCCAGCATCAATCAATGCCAATGTAATATGTTTAGCTATCGAAATTGGCCATTTGGTATCATGGTCAGTGACCATTGCTGCATCAAATCCAATTGTACGTTTCCGTGCAAAAATATTGCATTTGCTGCTTCAATAGAACACTTTGAGCAATTTATGCAAGAAGGAAGCTGTCAATTAAACCCTAAATGTAATAGTATTATTCACCCCCCAAGAATTGTCCTGTTTGAGTGCATTTTAATGAATGCTGTGGACTTCATCTGCCAAGTGTGTCTTATGAAATAGTTCCGAATTTCGTTTTGAGCATTGGATTTCATTTTTTTTTTTTTGTTCATATTTCGAAAGAAATTATCGAGAAATTGGACCGAGTGCCAACTTATAAATCTGAGACACACACACATATATTGAATTTAAATAAATCACAATTAATCTATATCATATTTATTTATTACTATTTCATTAATAAATCTTTATTCAAGATTTTTATTTAAAGGGAACACTATTATAAGTCCGATGAAGCAACAAGTGTTTCTTATAGACACCAGGTAAGTACGTAAAGTGGAAGATAGCTCAAATCCTCCTCAATCAGCTACGAACGCATTATAATACATATAGAAAGAATATATTTTTTCTGGAAAGGTAATTGTATGATTCTTCGGTTGTGTGGTAAGTTAAATTAATTGAAAATTAGTAGAGTGTCTGAACAAATACGCTACGTAATGCTTTATTACTATAAAAAAGACACTAGAGTATACATTTCTATAACCCTAGTTTTAAGTTATAATCTCCTTTGGATCCCCACTTCAGAGATAATACTTGTACCTTTGAAGTTAATATTATTATTACACATAGATAAATTAAAAAAATATATGTTTTTTCTAAAGTTTCACATAATCTTCTTTGGAGCCCCACTCCCGAAAAAATACTTTACACTTTAAAGTAATTATTGTTTTGTTAGATTTTAATCTTATAATTTCTGATATATAAATTAAAGAATCACATCTATTATCTAAAATCAACTAACTGTTTCAAATAATCTTCTTTGGAACCTCACTCCAGAGATAATACTTTAACCTTTAAAGTAATTATTCTTTCGTTTTGTTTTAAACTTATCATTTCTCACAAATAAACTAAAAAAAATGCATCTATTATCTAAAATCCAATAACTGCTTCAAATAATCTTCTTTGGAACCCCACACCAGAGATAATACATTAACCTTTAAAGTGATCATTGTTTAGTTAGGTTTTAATTTTATAATTTCTCATAGAAAAATAAAAAAAATGCATCTACTATCTAAAATCAACTAACTGTTTCAAATAATCTTCTCTGGAACCCCACTCCAGAAATAATACTTTAATCTGTAAAGTGGGCATTATTTAGTTAGCTTTTTATCTTTTCATTTCTCATAGAAAAATTAAAGAAATGCATCAATTATCCAAAACCAATTAACTGTTTCTTCTTCTTATCTCCTTTGGAGCCCTACTCCAAAGATAATACTTTAACATTTAAAGTGGGTATTGTTTAGTTAGCTTTTCATCTTATTGTTTCTTATTCCATAGATAAATTAAGATAAGGAATGTATCTATTATCTTAAATCCATTAACTATTTCAAATACTACTAATCAGTCTTTTTTATGATATTTAGTATTAAATATGGACTTATTTTCGAAAAATACTGGATTATTTTTAGCATTGATATATGTCGTAACAAAATTTAATGAAAAATTATGGCATTGCGGCCGCGAATTTTAAATAAAAATAATGTCAAATTTAAAATGACAAAAAGGGTATTTTGTGCGGGAATGGAAAAGTTTTAAATCGGTTAACGCCATCTACTGCAGTCGCACCGTGCCAATCACAGCGAAGTCACCGCTAATTTCTCTTTGTTAACTTTGGCTGGAATAACTGCAAAGATACATTTAAAAATGGAAAGAAATGCAAACGCGAAAATTTGCTTTTAAAATGTACACCAACTTTACATTAACGTTTTAACGTGGTTTGTCTTCCATTAGCGTTGATGTTACTGTGGAGAATATATTTTAATAATATTATTTTTTCTTCTGCACTGTTCATCTGTGCTTGCAAGCCATTCTCATGTACAGAAGAACGCGTAGGAGTGAAGGCACTCGCAGTTCCAAAACAAAGGCACATACAATATGGAGATTTTACAGAGATTTAACAATGAAATTAAATTTATTTCCTTTAAATATGCCCATTTAAATATAAAGAAGGACGAAACATCTCCCATATATATATTGTCTGTTAAGCGAAATATATTTTTAATTATTTGAAATATTTTTATAACGGCTTGACTAAAATTAATCCATTTAAGCCATTCAACAAAAATCAGATTAAAAAAAATTATGAAATCCAAATCCATAAATAGAGCACAAAATAATAATATCTTATCTTGAATGGAACTTCCAAAATTATTTAAATGCATCTACCCACACGAGACAGCTCTTTACTAAACAGAATCTAAAAGATTTTAAAAGAGGAAATATTTTTGAGTATAGGTCAAAAAAACTCAGTTTTTCAGGCCCAAGTACACGCAATTGAACTATATCTAAAAGAATATAAAGATGACAGCCATCACATATAGATATAGCAAAAACATATATATTTTCTTTAACAGTAAATCAGCACTCCTAGCCCTCAAATCACTTCCAGTAACTTTATAACTAGTGTGAGAATGCCTTCAACTACTTAAAGATATTTTTGAAAGGAATAGAGTTCACTTAATATGAATTCCAGGACACAGCAGATTTAAAGGAAACAAGAAAGCAGATGAACTAGCCAGAAAAGGAGAGGTCTCATAATTTATTGAGCCCAAAACATTCTACAGTCTTTTATGGAGGTTCTTTAAACTTGAAATTAATAAATGGCTGGGAAAAGCAGTTCAGACCGATGTTAATAATGTAACCGCCAGCAGACAAGCTAAAGAATTCATAACAAACCGCTCAAAAGCCAGAAGCAGAGATATGCAAATGCTGAACAGGAAAGGCAATCGACTTGTCATAGGGTTTCTCACTAGACATTGTGCAGTTAAGAAGCATCTATCGTATCTTATATTTTGTTTATAACAAAATAATATTTTTCAAATTATCTGTAACTTCGGTTAAAGTGTATTTTAACACTTATTACTTATATTTATATTAATTTCCGTAAATAAAAGAAATTATCAAAATGGTAATGATTTATGGGTTAGGCTAAGGCCTTTATGCACTGCGACCAGCTTGATCTATTACGTACCCCTTTATATTTTGACATTTAGTATCTCGAGAACACGAACGAGCTCTTTCGGAGAGAGCTTTTGAACGTCTTCATCCTCTAGTTGGTATGTACCTAAAATTTTATGTCTTCTGTAGCCTAGTGCATCACAGTTGGTGATCAGATATACCATAGACTCTTCCTCATCACAGCAGTATCTGCAAATATTTGTTTCAAATTCACACATTTTATTACTAAAGCAGAGAGTGACTTTAGACTCTTCTTGTTTAGGTTGACAACGATGTTTGCTCTTTTGGCATCAAAATTCAGGAAATTTTTGGAATGATTTAGGCCGTCTGTGATATTCCAATATTCTATGATTTTTTATTAGATTCATTTTTTGGTCTCCTGTTTTATGTTCTTTTTATTGAAGCCAAAGAAGGGGCTTAGACCGATAATAATAACTAAAAGAAGCTAGAAAAGTTCGGAGAGTGATGAAAAAGCAACAACAAAAATTTGTTTAATATATTGAAATTTATTAAATGAAAAAAATATTTATTATTCATACGATATCTATTATTAAACCCATTTAAATGTGTTCTTACATATGTTTTTAATTAAATTGTCTGTTTTGACAAAAGTAAGTTTCTATAGTTAATATGATTCTTAGAAAATAGTAGAACTGATAATGGCAAGGGCATACGACAAATTTGCAATAGGAGTTGTCAGAGTTTAACATATATTAAATCTGCTAACATTGTATGATAAAAATGCTCCTTAAGACCTAAATGAGCAATGTAATAAGTATAGTTGTATTATATTTATTCATTGATTCTATATATAGATATATATATATACATATATACCATATGTATGTTTATATGATTTTATTATAAATTTTTGAATTAAACAGTTTTTTTTTGGCATTTACTCAAAGTATATATGATATTTAGGTCAGGAGGGAACTGTAAATTTAAGCTAACGCATACTGAACTTAATTTAAAATATAAAACTAACAGAAAACAATGCATAGGAATTGAAATTTAAGAATCACAATTTAATTTAAAACAAATTTTATAAGAGTTCCTTCGGCAAGAATAGTGAACTCTTACAGAAACAAAAATAATTACTTTAACATTTGGGAAACTAAACAAATATTTTATTTTTATATCCCAAACTAACTACGAAGAAAGTAGGAAAACTTTGCAGTTATATCTTCGCGCTGATAAAATGCCGCCTAAATATATGCATGGCAATGCGGGCAACGTGGCGTATGAGCGATGTGCAGCATTCCGTACATAATTCAGCGCTGGTGCTCTGCAGTGTGGAGGAGCAGCTCCATTGCCACATAAATGAAAAGTTAATGCCTTTTGCATCTCATAGTTATGAGTTTGTCAAAGACCGATGCCAGTTCAGTTTTGCGGACTTAAAAATAGCATTAACACATCCAAGTAAATTCATTTTACTGAAATTGATAAAACTTTTCCAAATGTTAAAAGCCAAATTATTTAGCAAAACTTTACTAAATAACCAAATTATTCTGCAGTCAATCTTAGTCGTTTGAAATCTTACTTTACACGCTCCAATTTCTGTATGCACAATTCATAAATTACCTTGAAATAAAATACTTTGTAAAAATCTAAATAACACGAGATGCAGTTCGGAAAGACATTGAATATTACAGAACTAAGGTAGAAAAAATGTCCTTTTTTTAAAAAAAAAATAACATATAAGATAATTGACTTTACTACATTTAACAACACAAACAGTCAGTGGCGTAGTTAGTTGTTACGAGAAATATGAATTTTACCAGATGACAACGTTTTAGAGGAATCTGATCGAATGGAGACGCGGATAATTGATCGTAATTAAATAGAATGCATTAAATGCCAGCAAACGGTACTGCCATACGAAACATTGGTGGTACTGGCAAACCATTCTTAAAAGGTGCTGGACTGCTGCCTCCTAGTTAAATTTAGATTTCACAAATTATTTATATTAATCACAAGAAGTTGAGAAATATATAATTAATTGCACTTTTATTCGATAGTAGCCATAGATTCCCTGTAAGGTATTATATATTATTATATATATCATTCATGTCATATAAATATTAATTTTATTATTTATTTATGGAAAGTCAGAATTATTTCCAAGACTACTTATGATGGGTAGTTGGTAATACTCGAAACAGCTGTATGGTCAGCAAAAAATTCAATTAATTAAAATAATATAAAAAAAATAAACTAAAATTTTTGTTGTTGTAGTTCACTACTGTTCGAAAAAACCTCTTTATTATTTATTTATATTAATATTTATTTAGCTTAATACAAATTTCAGATTTCCCCTTTTTTTTGTTACTCGTACTTATGTCGTGAAGTCATACTGTTTTTAAGACAGATGTCTTAGGATTACTTTTACTATAATGCACAGTCAGATCAATATAAAATATCGTTTCAAAAAACATCCCCGACAATAATAAAAGATTTTTGACCATTTTCAAACTGTATAGAGATATTTTAAGGAATGTATTGCTTTCGAGTTGAGCTTATAAATTATCAAAGAATTATCAATTATATTCGATGACATGAAATCCTATGTTGACTATTAGATCAACAAGTCTAAAGAAGGTATTCGTGTTCGATTCCAAACATAACTGCTTTTTATGACTAGTATTTTGGAAAATACTCTGTCAAGGATAAACCATCTATAATATTGAAAAGAACTCTACAGTAGCGAACCATTGTTTTCTATGAGAAAATTAATGGGAACCACTGTATTTCACTACAGATTTAATGGAAAAATACAACCACAAACTGTCGATAATGTATACAATTCATTAAGATTTAAAATACAATTCGTTAAAATTTATTACTTATTTATTTTCTATTTATATTAATAAAATAAAACTGATTTTTATTATAACTTTCGATTTGTAGATTTCAATCTGCTTTCATATCAATACAACTTCGAGAAGAAAACTATCAAAGATAGAACAAAGAAGTACAGATATCTTATTTGGATATTGAAAAAATCATCAACGATCTGGACATTATATTATATTTTTAAATTCATGCTAAGTGCAATGCTTTTAAATCCAATCTGTCAATTTAGCTTAACCTTAAATGATTGTTCACGTGCTATATATCTTTGGTTTTATGTGAGAAATATTCTTGGGAACTAAAACCTACAAAGAACTATACACGGTACGCAACAAATTATGAAGATAAAGTAATTAAGAGGCTTACAGCTCAGAAGATCGGGAAGAAAACTGCAAAGTAGTTAAGGATCTTAATACATAAATTTCTGTTGTTTTTTTCATTTTTTAAATTAAATTTAGTAGAAGTAATCTGTGAAGGAAGTCTGGTAACATCAACCCTACTTAGTCTCCAATACCGAATACCGAATCTCTTTTTTCAGAAAAAGGTAGGGATCAGAAGGGATCAGAAAAAGGTAGTACCATTACCGGAAATAAAAAGATTTGGGAAAATTCACCAGAAATAAAAATCAATTTTTTTCTTTTCTTCACAACAGCAGTACATAGCACTACCTTCAGATGTACACAGCACATTATAATTTTTTTACTGCAATATTGTGAATTTATAATGATTCAAAAGTAGTGATATATGCCTTAAATCAGAACTAAATATCTTAGTCTTGAAGAAGGCACTTGAGAAGATGAAGTATAAAGTAACTTTAAAAATAAGGATTCTTTTCAAAACTTTTAGAACTTATTCATTAGATCCTGGAACTCATTTAAATATTGCGTGATTATAAATCAGATTCTAGATATTATTATTATACCTATATAATAAATATAATCTATATTATTGCATTCATATCCACAAAACTGTATTTTCATAAGGACCAATGGAATTCATAAGGACCAATGTTCACAATCAAAACTGCTAAAATATCTGTCAAAACATCTTAGACCTCTCATCCTAAGCACATATATCAAACCCTTTAAAAAAATTAAAAGGTTCGCTTACACAACAAGCCTATTTAAGAATTTCATGAACTCATCTCTCAGCTAACAGAACATTCTAAAAAAAATAGAAATCTCCAACACATATAGACCTGTTCCCAGATTTCGAAAGCATAAGGCGACTCCTGTTCTGCCGTACTTTATTTTCCTTTCATAGTTGAATAAATTATTATAAATAATATAATTATAAATTAGTCGATATACGCATTATAATATATGATTTCTTCAAAAATTATATCATATAATCCATTACTTGGTAACATGTAATCGCATTGACGAACATTGATCACAATGATCTTCTTTTTTAATATTATGTATAATTAGGATGGTTGGGGAATCCATTTTTGAGATGATGCCCAGGCTCATTAGATAGTTAATACACTAACTTTTAGAATATTTCAGTCTTGCCAGATTTAGGCATTTTCAAAGGCAATATTCAGTTATTTCTTTAATTCCTTTTTTACAGTTTCTACATTTTTACTAAAAGGACATGCCCAACATACCAACTGGAGACTGGGCTAAAGGCACCTTGGCTAGTTGCACTACTTCGATCCTAAGTCTGTCCAAAAACGTTTCATTTTCAAAACATTGTAACTAAATTGTACATTATAACATTGGCTAAGTTAATTTGGATTTTCGCAATCTATCGTTACTTTCTATTTGTCATATAATAGATACTTAAGTGAAGCCATAGAGTGGTGGATAAATGGATGAACGTTAGAAGCTTTAAATAAAATTTGTTTTCTCAAGTAATAACTACTGTTGTGTTCAAATTAATTGTGAATTATCGGAAGTCTATATTTGTATTATAGGTAGTAATCTATTTTATATAATCTATATAATTCTTTGTATTCTGAATCTCCTTCAAAAAGACCTTTCCTCTACTTCGAAGCAGTTTTCAATTGACTGATTACAGGAATTATAATTTAAGATAAAACAAATGAAACTAAAATTACTTAAACAACAATTAAAGAATATTTTAGTAGTTCAAAGAATTAAAGCCACATAATTTTGAATATACCATATCGCCGTAGTACTTCTGTAATCTTGCATAAAAGTCCATATCATTGTGCGTTGCTATTGTTTCGACGTAAACTCTGAAGAGCTTATGCGTTATACATATATGTATGAGAACTTCAGTGTTTGTGTGTGTATATGTGTGTGTGCAGATATGGCATGCATTTTGGATTTTATCGATATTTGGAAAACAAGTATTAACTCAATCTAGGAAAATGTAATTTTCCAACCGAATAATTAGAAAATTTTGCATTTGTGCTGCATTTTTATTAATGTTATTTTGCGCAACTACCACAATTACGAAAATTCACCATTAAGTGTGTTAGTGTGTTGTGTACTTAAAATAAAATTGCAATTTTGTATGGACAAGAACGTGTATACATTCACCGAGATACTTAAATTCATTTATACCCACAAATTCTCTGAAATTCATACGCTTCGAACACACTTTCACAGATCCGCACATTTGCACAGATGCACTGGCAGTACAGTTTTAATAACTGCCAAAGGATAATGCAATTGTGTGGCTTTTTCGATGCGAGTCCTGGGTACCGAAATCTTTCATATGTAACCGATACTTCTGAACACAGTTCTAAGAAAATTTTAAATATTATTTCTTTTAATTATTGTTAACATATTCCAAATGCTGCAATCCACAGAAACCTTTCAAAACTTCCAACTGAAGCGTGTGCATCAATTTCGAACTTACATGACAGGCAATTTAATTTGACATGAAACCAAAATCAAACTAATATTTCTATTTCTCAGCAAGTCCCCTTACATCGTAGTCGGTTTAAGGTTCAAACAAATTACTTTGGATCCAATAGCATCAGAATTAATAAACAATTACTCAATGTGATTGTAAGAAAGATTGTTTCACATGTGGTTCTAATTTATATTGTATAAAAATTGTCACAAGTGTGAATGTTTTGAATACCAAAGAGTACACAGAATTGCATTAAAAACAAAACCAGCTCCAAAAAAAAACATTTCAATTAGATTTGAGATAAATTTATTTCATTAGAATATTGACATTCCAAACGCTTTAAAATCTGCATAATTTTTACTTCTATTAACTGTAAAGGAAAACTTAGACTTAGATATATATTAATAATATATATATTATATATAAATTCGAAAGTACATTTTTGGACAGATTATCAGATTACTTAACTTATAGTCAGGTTACGTTGAAACCGCGCCTGCTAATATAATTATCAGTACTTCCACACAAAAACATACATTACATAAATTATTATCTATGTATATATGTATATGTAAAAAGTCGGAAATATATTATTGTCTACATAATCTTATGTAAGTTATAGGTTAGGTTAGGTTGGGACCCTGTCTGCTAATATAACTATCAGCATTTCAACACAAAATAATCTATTACATAAATATATATATATCTATGTACATATGTATATGTAAAAAGTCGGAAGTATATTGTTGTCTGCATAATCCTATAATAGGTTAAGTTACGTTGAGAACACGCTAGCTAATATAACTATCAGCTCTTCCACACAAGAATATCCATTATATTAATATATATCTATGAACATATGTACAAAAAATCGAAACTATATTATGGTCTATATAATCTTATTATGGATTATATTTCGTTAAAACTGCGCCTGCTAATATAAATATCAGCACTTCCCCACAGAAACATCTATTACATAAATATATATCTATAAACATACGTATAAAAAATCAGAAGTATATTATGGTCTACATAATCTTATTATAGGTGAGGTTAGATTGAGAGCGCATCTGCTCACATCTAACTGCCAGCGCTTCTACTTAAAGAATCAAAAAAAATAAGATTGTAGATCCAATAATAATTTTATTAAAGGTGAATCCACCATTAAATTGCCGACACTATAATGTCTTACATTGGAATGTTTTTTTAATAAGTAAATTATTTTCTATGAGCTTTCTTAATTTCTCCAACTTTATTCTAAAAGTTACCACAGGAGCTATAAACTTTTTAAGACAATTACATTTTCAAGGCGGTACATGATAGAATTTATGATTATCCCTATTCCATTATTTCGTGAATGAACTGTCAGCTTACATTTACAGATGAAGACACAAGCACACTGCCAAGCATGCTGGAGTCGCTTTTAAGGATTATACACAGAAGATAAAGTTAATGCAGAAGAAATTTTTAATGCCTAGTCCTTAAATTTCTTGTCACTAGTCTTATGGCTCTTCTGTTAGAACTATCAAGGCTGTTTAAAAAAGGACTCAGCAAAGTTACAATCAGTAAATTCTTCCCCCAATTCTATTTATGGAATTGAAAAGTCTATTTCTATCAATCTGCAAGATTCAATGAAACAAGATGGAGAGAAATTCACAAATTAGATTTAATAAAAAAAATTATTAAATACATAGATAAAGTGACAAATAAAATCAATAGTTTATGATTAAGAGTCATATATTCGAATAGAATCAAATTCCAGTATACATGCTCAAGCTGCATAATCCAACAATCTCAATCTGGATCTAGCTTATGCTGGATAATAACAGGACAAGTCATTGAAAAGAAATTTTAACATTCATTTTCATGACATCATAACCTATAGGAGAATTTTATTTCCACTTTTGATACTCTCAAATCCTTCAAGAGGAGGCAACTTACACTAATCATTGTTATCTCCTGATATTATTCCTGTTTAACCACTTGCTTTTCCAAATAAAGCTGAGGAGCTTGGACACGTATATTTTTTTCATTATCCTGTCAACTTTATAAAAATTAATAACAATTGATTATAATTACCATAAACTATATCTTATAGCGTGAAAGATAGAAAAGAAACAAAAACTGGCATATACCTCGGATGTAATCTTCTGGAAAAAACAGAAAAAAATCACAAAAAACAATATTTGAACAACCAACATTTAATCGAGCTTTACCTAGTTCGATTAAAAAATCACGTGATGTCGTTACTAATTTAATAGGTTCAATGTACTAAGCCTGACACTTGTAGTCCCATAATTATATCTGGAGTTATAAAACCAATGAATACCACTGAAGATTACAATTTTCCAAAACATGTTCTACCTAAATTAAATTATATCAAAAATTAACTTTTTATTGCAATTATTCAATAATATTTAAAAACTCTCATCAGTAATCATAATAAATATTCAATGATTAGTCATGATGATGACGACTACTTGGCAATACTCGAAACAGCTTTATATGGTCAGCCATATTTCAATAAATCAATAAAAAATTTTGTTTTCATTGCTCCATTATTGTTCGAACTCTTTCTAACTTAAAAATGAGTTTTATTTATTACAACTGTTCTATATATAATAGAGTTTTTAAGTGCGCTATAGGTTATAATATAACTACTTAGAGAAGACCCTGTATGCATTATAAGTGTAATGTTTATATATATATGGTGGGACGTTGGGACAGCACACTGTCCAACAAGTGGCCCCACTGAAGTGAAGGATTAGTCGAAGTAGACCACGAAACGACTTGTGTCCAAAAAAAGGATATAAGTATATATACACATTTCTATTTAAATATATACTAAGCCTTTCCACTACAATGCGTAATTTCAAAGTAAATATTTAATAATAATTTTTGTTTCATTTCACATATCTAGAGAAATGGTATATACCATCATAAATCAGTAATTTATGGAGTTCAGAAATAAATTAAATATTCAAAATAAATCAACCTACAATATTTAGAGTTTGCATTCAAAAAATCATCCACAGTCTGGATGCACTCCAACTGAATTATATTAAAAAGGCGACTTCTGTGCTTTTTGACATTTGGTCCTTGGTTTCGAGGTTTCATGCAAAATGTTTATTTAAATTTTTGTAGAAGAAAACACATTAATTTTTGTATTAAAAATATTTGGGATTCCTAGTAAGAGGAAAGATTTCTTAACGAACAGAAAATGATAATGCGGAAAAGAGATTTACTTAAAAATTATGTTAATAAATGTAAGTAACGAAAACATTTCACCTTTTTTTTTAGGAGCTGCTCTGGAGCAGTCGGAATCTTTAAAATTGAATCAATTTAAACGTTCCGAACATAAATAAACAAACGAAGAAGTGAAAAAGTCGTCTGCAGACAGAAGGGAGCGAGTTCGAACAAATAGCAAACAGTGATGTCGGCCATTTAGCGTTGGAGTATCCTGTGGGCCTTTTCACTAATTACAGATTTCACATAAATGAAAAGCTAATTATAAAGCACAACAAAGAGTTAGCGATTCCAACAACTGCAATAACTGAGATGGATGGAGATAACCTGAAAGAATCCAAAACACGCCTAAATACTTAACTACGAGCACACGCAGCTACAACAACTCCAACAAAGTCGTCCGCAAAAACTGAACAAAGAATCGACTAATAAAAAATCGCTATCTAAATCTAACCGCACGACAAAAAAATGCAGGCGAAAAGGGCAGAAACGACACTTCAGCCAACGCGGGCGCATTTCGCAAGGGGCCCCACAAATTAGGGTTAAGGAGTCACGTTAAAAATTTCATGTAAGTTTTTATCATGATAACAATTTTAATAAATTCTACAATGACAAATGAGTTTGTTTCGCTTTTTAACAAAGACTTTTAAATGGGCAGAACGCACTTCATCCAGGGCAGAACAGGATAAAGACCTTTCATTTTGGATCATCGTCAAAAAGGATTGACACTTAAAGTTGTATTAAAGCGTAGAGAAAGTAATTGATATTATTACATATGTTGTTGATGTTTAATTAAAATATAAGGCTAGTTACTCTCTTTAGTCAACCAAGATACTGGATCTGTTTTATATCACAATTCAAATAGTGAATATCTCCAATTTAATGAATACAACTATAGACATGATGGCCTCACATTTTTTAACAATTTCTCAGAAGGAGTAACGTAGTTGAGTAAAACGTTTAACATTTACATATCTAATAAATATATCTAAGTCATGAAATAGAGTTGAGTACAGATTAGGAGATTAGGAGGGTAAGTTATCAATTAAGTTGACGAACTTGGATGGGCAGGTTAGTTCAGAGTAAACTCGGTGTTAGGTGTAACCACGATTGTATAACGAGATTACTAAAAGAATATGGGCAATGACGTTTAGTTAGAGGACAAGGAACTGGAGAGTGTTTCATGGCGAGTAATAAATTATATGGTAAGTAATCAGTTCGCAATATCTCGTGTGGAATATTATGACACCTGGTGAAGTATCAGCGAGCAAGGGACAACAGAAAGTCGGCTAGATGACTCGACATTGGAAGTTTTATAAAAGAAATAATTGTGGTAGTGCTTGCGATTGGATCTGCGTCTGTAGTTTATACAGTTATAAAGTAAAGTATATAAATATATAATATAATAATAATATTATATAAAATAATATAAAATAATATAATATATTATAAATAAAATAAAATAATTTAAAATTAAAAAAAATAAAATACTTATAAGTACTTAAAAGTATTTTTCTTCCAAACAGATGGGGAAGGAGAAAGTGGAGAGGGGTCGAATGTGCTGTTTATAGCATAAGAGCTTGGCTTGCACTTTGGTTGGTTGTGTTGGTTGTGGTGTCGTTAAGTGATTTTTAAGGCACACTCTTAATGATGATGTATGTTATGCTTTATAATCTGATTCTGCCTCCTGGATCATTATTCCTATTAAGACAATGCATACATCTACATCAGCATCAGCTTTCTTCTATTTTGCCTAGTAAAATTTGCGAACTATTTGTGAACTATTAAAAGGACTTAATCTCAATTCAAAGGATAATACATTTATGGCTTAAAACACATTTTTTAACGACAAATAAAATCAATTTGTTCTACTTAAACCCGAAGACCTAAGCTTCTGTCAAGTAAATCAGTTTTGTTAATGACTTCAATAATTCGTATGGCAATCAAATGATATATGTTCCAATTTTTACATATTTAAATAAGTTTTGCTTATTTTAAATCTTAAAGTTAAGTAATTCTCGTTTACAGGGGAATTTTTCGTTCTCGACATAACAACACCCAGGCAGCATCTGAAATTTATTTCTACTGTGTACATGTGTTAATCTCAAACGTAAATATGTATCTGTAAGCATTGATGTAAGTTTATATCTCGTCCGGCTTAAAATCCTTTCTGTTTTTCCGGTTGATGGATAAACGAATATTGTGGTAGGTAATGCACTACAGTCGCACATTTCACATTTACACATTGGATAAATGTTAGCAGTATACAAATGAAAATATTGTGGATTTGCTTATAAGGAACACACAATACACAATATACAATATACAACATACAATATACAACATACAACATACAACATATAACATACAAAGTACAATATATAATATATGTAAGGATGTATAAATATATAAATGCAAATATATGTGCTCTGCTAAAGCGACCTTTGTTCTTTTCATCATGCTTGAATTGTCGGAAAGTGCGCACATATGTCCTTATTAAGCTAATAAAGAATTATTTCATGTTTCTTTATGGGGCAACAGCATACGTAACTGATACTACAGGTGGCTTGATTTGTGGTCTACAATGGATGTGTATGTACGGTTGTCCCACTCACGGTACGTACGTGTCAGTATGTTTGGACCATAAGGAAAAGTTGTTGGATTGTTGGACGTTGGGCAAGTCAGACGTTGTTCTCGTTATTTTCTAAGTACGTCGACTTGATGCTTCATAATTTACTTGCCCAACACTTGCGATTCTTGTTACCGTTTAAAATATATTAAATTCTTAATTATGTACAACCCGTTGATATGTAAACAAGAGTACACATGTACAACTAGAGAAACTCTTAGATAAGCAGCTTAAATTTAATTGCTACAATAAACCATACCTACATCGTCTTTATTTCAAATTAAAAATATTATCAAATTTTTCGATATATTGGCTTGTTTGGAGAATTTTTTACTTTATTTTTCTCTTTTTAGTTAATAAAATAATAAACAATTTCTTTTTAAAGTGTAAATATTTTAAATTATATTTATATTCTTTCAGTTATTTCCTATGTCAACTTTTCCAGTTAAACACTTGCAATGAACCGTGGTGTAGCAGATAAACTGAGACTCCATCACGACTTCTAGATAAATACAGTTACTAAATAATATAAATAAATATGCGGCATACTAAATAATATAAGAAAAACAGTTAATAAGAAAACACAAAAAAACAAGCAATAGGCAGAGGTTCATTACAATAGGTCTCATGAGCACGTAAAGGAAGAAAATAGTAATCTGCTTATACCCATCCCTCACCCTCACCCAGTTTCAAAATTTCATCTTTTGAGTACGAACACAATGGAATGGTCAATTGACTAAATACCTTGGCAACACCTTACTCTACATTAAAAAACATTTAATAAAATTTATTCTCCGGAAACAATTCATGACGTCTTAAAAAATACTACTATCTGACTATTCCAGAATGTACCTCTACAAATTGTCATCTTACACCTTCCCGAACATACTATATTAACAAGAATCACATTATGTTTTTTGAAAAATACTGAAGAATTTTGCGACGATTATAAAAAAACTGAAAATCTTTTTTTTTGTTTTTTCCTCACCTACATTTTACGTCGTTAATTGAGGTCATATTGATATCCACCTGAGAAAGCGACATTGGTATATAGTCAGGGAAAATCGCAATATTGGTTGCTCGTTTTTGTTTGATTTACTACTTACTAATTTATTTAGCCTAAAAAATCTGTGTTAGACACGTCCATGACTTATGCTTAATTTTCCGTACTTTTTCTTAAGTTAATCCCAAGAAACTCTTTTAAAATAGTAGAAGAGCTCTCGCTTTATTAACTGGTTTTCAACTTAATCTCAGGGCTCAAATTTAAATGGGTCAAATAGGAAATGTCTAAACTCAAGTTCAGTAGCGTTTGTATTTTGTATAAATATAACTTCAATATGAAAAATAAAAGTAGAAAGTAAAGTAGAAAATTTAATTCGTATTATTATACATATATTAACATAGTTGGAAATCCAAAACCCTCCCATAAACTTGGGTTATGGGAAAAAATATTAAAGTGATTTCAGATTTTTTTGCATTACTATATATATTGTACATATAAATATTTTGCATATATACATTTATATAAAAATACAGAAAAATATATTGCTGAATATATATGTTATATATATTTAAGATTATATACGTATAAATAACCTATTTCTCTGATAACCTGTTCTCTGTTAACATTGAAAATGGACCCTAACCCACAATGTGTCTGACTTTCTATATATATAGTTCTTTGTACATCTGCCTGTTGTAAGCTATAGTAATTTTTAAACTTTGAGTGATGAGAATAAATCTAGTATTAAAGATTTCATCAGTGTCAAAGACAGGTCAATTCGACAACTGATAAAATAATTGACCACATCACCTGGTGTCAATATAAAATTATTGTCAAATTGGAATTAACGTTAAAAGCAAATTTAAATGTAAATATATTCTAATTGTTAATAATTTTTCTTTTTTATTTTATTATTATTTATTAAGAACTACAAATATTTTTTCAAATAACTATGTAGTAAATAATTTCGTTATGACATGACTAGTTGTAAAAAGGGCATTAAAACTTTGATAAACCCATAAATAATTTTCACTTGATTTTATCATAATTTTGTTGAAATAGTTTTTATTAAAAAAAGAAATATAATTTTACTTTTATTTATTCCATTTACTTCGAGATAAATTTAGAGAAAATGAAATTATGATTTAAGTAAGTCTTTAAGGTACTGAAATGTAATTGCAAATCAGGCAAATACTAAATTAAGATAAAAATAATAGAATATGGTATATAAATTCAGTAGAAGAACTTAAACTTGAGACTTCATCATCACATCTCCTCAAAAATAACAAATATACAAATAAAAGAAGTTCATAGTAGGGATTCCTCACTAAACTCCTCATTAAGCCTGAGTAAAGTAAGTACCCGCTTATACTCCATGAAGCGGCAGTGTTAACCCTACTATTCGAAAACATTATTGCCAAAGGTTGAGTGCTACTTTAGGTTTAATATTCAGCAAATTTATTTATCTCAAAACAATAATTAAATGAATTGGATTGAAAATAAATACATTTTTCATTGTACGCAAATATGCTTTCATATTAACTGTTGACATCCATAACGAAGGACCGCTTCGACACTGAACGACACTCGGGGAAGTTCGGTGCAAAACACTCATGTTCGAGCATTCAAATTGGTAACGAGGCGGTTAAATGTACGGAAAATGTAACTTTACACTCCAACGACGATGGAAATGGTAGCCGGTGGTTACGACTATGTTAGGAACATTGTGCTTAACTGTGCTTTTGTTGGCCACAGGTTTTCGACACAACAGCCCTGTGTCCTGCTGTGCCACTGTTTACATTGGTAGGTACTGTAAATAGTGCAATTCGCCGTGAAGTTAACATTATACGGCATAAATGTTAATTACTAATGTTAACTGCAAAGCGATTTAGTAACTTAACACTGTTAAAGCCATTACGCTGTAGCAATGAAAAAGGGAAGGTGATGGTTTATGATAACTATAAGGAAATATGTTGCCATTTAATTAAAGAAAATAGTAAAATTTAATGAAATTGTATAATAAAAAAATTTGACATAATTAACTCTAATTATAAATTACTTTGAATGCGCTTGTAAACAGATATTTTAAAGTTTTTAAAAATAAACAAATGCTAACAAATTATATATGAATCTGTATAAGACATTAATAAAAAACGGTAGGAAATAAGTGAATAAGATTACCTACCTTAGGTTGAACTAATTAGTTGAACCCAACAGATTTAAATCAGTGCGAAATACTCAATGAGCTGCATTTTATATTTTTAATATATCCAGTTATTTCCAAAATTGCTGTTCTGTGTTCTTGAGGCATCTCGCAATTAAAACTCACTTGCGAATAATTAAATCTAACCTTGAAATGATTAAATCTGACCTGGGAATGATCAAATCTAGTCTAGCAATAATTAAATCCAACTTTAGAATGATTAATTCTAAATTGGAAACGATTAAATGCATCCTGGAAATAATAATATGTGACCTAAGAATGATTAATCTAACCTAGAAATAATCAAACTTCACCTAAGAAAAATTAAATCTAACCTGGGAGTAATTAAATCCAACCTGCGAATGATTAAATCTAACCTGGGAATAAATAAATCCGACATGGGTATGATTAAATCTGAACTGGGAATAATCAAATCTATGCTGGGAATGATTAAATCTAATCAAGAAATAACTAAATTCAATCTTAGAATGATTAATTCTAAATTATGAATGATAAAATCTATCCTGGGAATAATAATATGTGATCTAAGAATGTTTAATCTGACCTGGGAATGATTAAATTTTACCTAAGAATAATAACGATTAAATACAACCTGAAGCTAGTTAAAAATACCTGTAAATAATTATATCTAACCTGATAAGGATTAAAGCGAACTTGCCAATGGCAATAGTTAAGTCGAATCTGGGAATGATTAAATCTAACCTAGGAATGATTTGATTTAACTTGGAAATTAATAAGTATAACCTAAGAATGTTTAAATCTAACCTAGGCACAATTAAATCGAACCTGATAATGATTAAATCTAACCTGCAAATAATTAAATCTAACCTGGGAATTATTAAATCGATCCTGGAAATGATTAATCTGACCTGGGAGTGTTTAAATCTAACCTGAGTGGAAATATCTTGTCAACGAAATAGAACTACAACTCATCCATGCATTCTTCAAAGCGATTCATTAATTTCGGCAAACTAAATTTCTTATAACCATGCGTTGAGTATTAAAATATTAAGATCCCTTATTTTAAATTATATTATTAGAAAACAAAGGACTGAAAATATAACTTTGCCAGAAAAATTATTTTATTACTTATTAATTTATTACTTAAGACAGTACCGTCTTTGATTTCAATGTAAATAATCCATGGTTCTTATGATAAAGAACTTTAAATGCAGAAGAGAATTTATGGGAAACCTTACAGAACGCATAAAACCCTTCAACAACTTATAAAATCTAATTTTTGTATTTTGTATTGATGAACTTTAGAATGGATATTAGGATATTTATTAAGAGTTTTTCTATAATTTCAAATTTTGTGAAAAAAAAAACAAAATTAGTTTAAAGATTAAACCGGTTAGATTAGATTGGTGACTTTACCCACCAAAGTCCATTTGTGTTTCAAACAATAATTCGTTGTGATACCACGGATATCCTCAATTATAGTGACGATTGTTTAATATCGATTTAAAAAAGTGACCAATGATTTGATTTTTTTGCCAAGAAATTTCTCCTTCATAAATACCGGGCTTTCCATTCATTCCTTTCCACTTTAGATTGTAATAATGTCTCAACTTTTCATTACCTGTGATAAAACTCTACAGAAAAATTCTTTTTTTTGTCATTCGAGCAGCGAAAATCACTTTGAAACGTCATTCGGCTTCAACATGAACAATACTCGATTTTCTTATTACTAGAACATACCCAAGGCTTGGTGACTTGGACCATACTCAGGGATTTTCTAAGCTTTTGTTGTATTTGAGACAAGTCTTCATCGAGTAATCCCTACAATTCCACATCTTCGAATATTTAAAATGTTCCTTATTATTATATTTATTATAATATTATATTTATTATATTTTTTATGATCCCACATAAGTGACTGTCATATACTAGCACACATGGCAATACTAACCTAAAGTTAATATTTTTTAACGACCATACAGATTATTGTCATATCGCATTTTAAATTTAATTAATCTAGAAGAGTATTTTGAACGACTTATGGTATAATACATGTCACATTTACAACACGGATTTAAAAATCAAGAAATCCATCTCTACCGTTTAATTATGATGATATACTCAATAGTTAACATTATATCTTTGAGGATTGAAGGATCTTCGAAGTTAATATATTATTGCAGGGAGGAATGAATCCTCCCTCCACTTCAACTAACTTAATTGATAAGATTACTGATTATAGTCATGATCAGAACATGTGCAGTACAGAACAACATATCACATCTCCAGTTGAAAAAAAATTTATTGTTTTTTTTATCTAAGTCAGGTAATGTAATACTTTTACTACAAATCTGCATATTACGTCTCTAGTAGTGATACCTTTTTTATATTATTTAAGCCAGGTACGACCACACGTTTAAAATAAATTTTCATATTGAATAATATTGGATCAGGACTGCATTGGGTGCTTAAAAGGCTACTGTAGCGTATCTCCTAATCCAATTCGAACAAATGTTACGGCTACTCAGACCAAATTTCTAGTCGTAAAAGTCAAGTATAATTAGTAAGTGTCATTATAATGCACAATTTTTGCTGCAATTATTTCTAATTTTAACATTAAATCCTTCTTGAATTTTGAAAATGTTACAAGGATTAAACATTTTCGGCGAATTCGATAACAGTGTCTCGTTTGCTTCGAACATGGAACTCCGAACAACATTTGTGCGTATCAAACCTGCAAGCACACAGGATAGCATGAATGATTTGCACCACGTTTAGACGTTCCAGAGTTCCCTACCAGTTGGGAGCAATTGCTTCTTTATATATTTGTACGTCTCCGTTTGATTTATGACATTCACTTTATTTTTATTCAATAATCGTTATTTATTTTCATCACATTGTAAAGTAATTAAAGACAAAAATGAATGACTCGAAGTTTTGTGAAGTTATTAATTACTGCGCGCATTGTAAAGGATTCCCCCTTTTGATTTAAACGAAAAAGGCAATTTCTTTCCTAGTGACAAATTGTGGTTTTTTTGCTTACATAAATCCTTAGCGATGTACGCCGCAAAAACTCGCTAAGTCCTTAACAACACGTATCTGAACGGCTTACATTGCGAAGCTGGAGACTTCAGGTATTGCTTGGCAACCGGATAAATTACGCCATGAGCACTTCATTTTAAGTTTTTCAATTTTGAGAGGAAATAGTAATTCCATTTGAAATTTTTCAGGAATAGAGTCGAAACATTTTTCAATACTTTACACTTTTACTTAATCAGATTAAATAGTTTTTTTCATCTACGTAGTATTAGTTAATTACATATGCAACTTATGATAATTACTCTTATTTTTAAATTTTCTATAAAAAATTATTCTATAATATAAAACTTCACACTACTCGCATATGAAAGAAATAATACTCGTAATCTATTATAGATTCCTAATCTATTATAGATTCGTAATCTATTATAGATTCCTAATCTATTATAGATTCCTAATCTATTATAGATTCCTAATCTATTATAGATTCCTAATCGAAAATTTCAAAAATTAATGAAAATATTGCTTAATATATTTTACGATATGAGTTGATCGTAAACAATCTCCTAAAAGTAGATAAAAAAATTTAATCAAATTAAATTATCTCATACCAGTCCAAGGTTCTTGGACGGATTTATATATATTATAATAAAGCTTGTCCTTTTTTCAAAAAACTCAATATTGATATGATTTAATACAATATTTAATATATTTTTAAATAAAATTCATTCGTGATGACATCTTTGTGTGGTGTTGTCAATAGGAAATAATGCGATTACCGTTACATTATTGTAACACGTGTAATAAGAGCACTATTGTATTGATTCTTAATGACAGGTAATTACAGTAAAAAACTATGGACTCTAATGACACTATATGCAATCTGTAGTAATATAGTGTATCTTTTTTCAACGGCTACTTTTCAGCGGCGAGAAGCCTAATATTAGCTGGTTTTGGCCACTAAGCCGATAAAGTTTGGCTGTGATTGAAGAAATACTGATAAGACTGGATGCGGTCTCGACTGATTATTCCGAAAAGTTGAAAACTTATTAAATATTGTATATCTGTTGTTTAACGATTACTTTTTATCTGCTAGAAACGAAATATTATCTGGTTTCAGGCACAAAAGCGGTAAACTTTGGCTATGATTGAAAAAATACTGTTAAGACTGTATGGAATCTCAAATGATTATTCCGAAGACACAAAAACTTATTAAATATTGTGTACCTATTATTAAATGGTTATTTTCTGCTACACAGGAAATGAATATTTGCTACTTTTGTCTACGGAACCAATAAAGATTAGATATGATTGAAAAAATACTATTAGGACTGGGTACGGTCTCAACTGATTATTCCGAAAAGTTGAAAAGTTATTAAATAATGTGCAACTATTATTTAACAGCTACTTTTTAGCTGCCAGAAACCGAATATTTGATGCTTCCAATTGCAAAAGCGATGAAATTTAACTTTATTATTTAATACTGGTAACACTGGGTGCAATCTGAAAACTCAAAACCTTATTAAATATTGTGTAACGGATACTTTTCTGTTACACGGCAACGAATATTGGCTACTTCTACTTACAAAAGCGAACATCGCTTGAAAAAAAATACTAGTACAGCTATATTTTACCTAGTGGTACCCAGTGATAACCAATGATACCACTGGGTACAGTCACAACTGATAATTCTAAAAACTCAAAAACTCATTAAACTTACACTAACACCTTTTTTTGAGAAAATCAAAGTACAATGGCATTTCTATTCTACACAAAAAAAAAAAATTTATAAACTGTATGCTAAAACGTTATTCAATACCACAATACCACACTTTCTAGTTGCTTGTTAATCGTGGTGTTAACGGTTAGAAGAAAAAAAAACCCCCGTTTCCAGGGATTTGAAGATGAAGTTTTCGTTAATATTTGCTGTTATTTTTGCTCGGATATGAAATTTTTGTCGTTTCCATTCAAATTTATTTTGTTCTTTTCAATCTGTCTCAAATGTCTGGCGATGCTGAATTGTTCAGTTTGTTAGGTCTTTTGTATTCGTATATTTCGTTTTGATGGACAGCGAATGGAACCGTCCGTTTCCCAATGCAATCGTCGTTCTTGTCGTCCGCCATACACGCCATACACGCCACACTGGCATAGTGTATGGCGAGTATGCCATACCATGCCTTACGATGCCATACCATGCAATACCATGCCATACTCATCATATGCAAACTGCTTAAATTACAATATTTTTGTTGTTGACATGAAATGAAACATGTACAGCAGCTGCTTTTAATTTTAAACCTAGTCAAGGGCATTTTACGTTCGACCACTGGATTTAACCTGATTTAAAATCACTTTATTTGTTTTTGTTGTTAACGTTGTTGGTGACTTTGTTGGTATTGGTATTGGTGTTGGTGTTGTTGTTGTTGCTATTGTTACCGGAACTGCTGCCGCTGTTGCATTGCTCGCCTCGCACTGTGGCTGTTGGCTTTAGTTTTTTAATAACATTTGCTCCTTATCTCGACAGTTTCCAAGCTGCCGTTGTAATAGTTAGTGTTCCCTTCATTGTTGTTGTTGTTTTTGTTGTTGTTGTTATTGTTGACATTGTTGTATTTTTATGCACTCAGAGTTATACTACGAAAATCGCTACAACAAAACACAGAACACAACCTATAAAAAAAAAAAACAAAAAACAAAAAAAAGTAAAAAAAAACGATTATGCAAAAAACAAAAAAAAAAATGAATTGAGAATGAAATAGCTAAAAGTCCATTGGCTATGCTTTGTGTTACCTCGGTGGCATGCGAGCCGAATCAGCAGCATAAGAATGTTTGGCTGGGAACACATTCTTTCGTCTCCTCCAACCTGTTTGCTGCAACGGCTCACTATATGTGAGTGATTTTCGTATATTGTGTGTTGGTCTAAAAGCTGAGCATCATATCATATTTACTGTTGTTGCTGTTGTGGATTTTTATGGTATTTGTTGTTGTTGATGGTGGTGTTATTATAGTCTATTTTTAAATTTCATATTATGCTTTTGTCTTTGTTGTAATTGTTGCTATTTGATGTTGCTGTTTGCTGTTTGCTGTTTTTGTTTTTATTTTTGTTTTTGTTGTTTTCCTTTTTCATTTTGGGGATTTTTTATTTTTATTTTTTTTTTGTTTTTCGTGGTGCTGTTGGTGCTGGTGCTACTGGTACTGCTGTTCGTAGTTTGGTTTTTCGTACTCGTATTAGTAGAAAATTCCCTGCTGTGTCGTGTGCGGTCTGCGAGCAACAGTAGTCCATAACCACGAATGTATAGAAGCCATTTGTGCAACGATTAAAGGATTCATATATTTAAAGTTTTCACACCTTTCACACATACCTACACTTGGTGGAGCGCATGTGGGGTGGCAAACATTTTAAGCACTCTTTAAAGGAGCCTTAACTTAAGTAAAGTTACTGTTAGCTGAAATGAAGCGAAATAGAATTAACTCAATTGAAGTACTGATGATGAATAAGTTTATGGAAGACATTCCAAAAATGCATCTAGCATGGATAAAGTGTGCTAATGAAAAGAGATATGCGTTTTAATTTAGCTTCTTCTTTATATATAATTAAAAAATTTTTAAAGAATAAAAGACTTGAAGAGATGAAAAGGAATTACTCTAACAGATTCCACAGATATTTGTTCATACTAAAATCAATTGATTTTTATTAATGTCACTAACTGGTATACGGGTGTGAATTATTATAGAATATATAAAAGAAATATAATACATGTAAGAAGTTGACAGGCTGTTAAAAGATTAATCTATACTTCCGGCAGACGGCGATAATGCCATAGCTGTAAGCTTTATATTTATAATATAATTGTTACAAATTCTATATAATACAACTTATTTAAAATGAAGTAAAATACAGCCAAAATACTACTATTATAAAAGTGTAGTATTTAATCTCATTTAAGTTAGTATTGTAAGTTTCAATTAAATAAATCCGTATGTGAACATGTTAACTTGGTGCGTATAACATATACTATAGTTATTACTATTGCTATAAAGCTATTGGCCCTTGCATTACCGTAGAAAAACTCATAGATTTAAAAACCATCTTGTAAATTTGACAAAATTTCAAATGCCTTCAAAAGCAGGGTCCTAGAACTGGCTGAAATCATCAAACTAGCATTGTCAATAAAATCTTCGCATGCGCTAAGCGGCAACAAAGCAGGTTGAGACATTCACATCATCCTTTTCACAGCCGCAAAAGGAATGATTATGGAGCAGATAAAATCTATGAGCATAATTCCGTGATCGGCAGTGACTCGCCAGTAAACCTTTCACAAGACTCATATCTTTACGAGGCGGCATCTGGGTAAGTGTGCTGATAATTTATTTAAAAAAATGCGGTCAACTTGTATACAAATGCCTACATATCGTTGACTTTTCCCATCTTTTATTATATTGTTCAGCACATGAAAATTTCAATATGTCAAATAAGTTTTTCGAGTGAGTACCTAAAGCACACCGCCTTGTGTCTTGTTGTCTCGTCTGCATAACAGTTGCCGAAAGCATCCTTATGACCAGGAACCCAAAATATGGAAATGTTAAACTGCGTCGACATCTCATTTAGAGATGTGTTCTGTATCGTTCGTAATTGAAAATGGAAGAGATGTAGCCAACATTTTTGGAGTAGAACTACAAAGATTAAAGTGAATCCAACACAGTAGTTACTAGTGTTTCACTGTAAAGTAACTTTAAGTCTAAGAGTAGATCATGCTGCCATTTGTTGAGTTATGTCTGGACGAAATATAAGCTGTTTTATTTTAAATTAAAATTTCTTTTTTTAAGTAGAAAGCTAAAATAATTTTAAAAGACGAGAATTAAATCATAATTACTTACTAATTCTTAATTAATGTTATATGCTTGAAATTGTTTTTTGTATAATATAATTTCACTAAGATTGGTGAGGCTATATTCGGTAATACCTTGCCCAAAATATTCATTGTGGTTAAAATTCGTGATAAAGTAACGATTGTTATTTAAGTCCACAGTAGTGTAGAGAAACTATTTGTGACATCAATATTATTAACAGCGACATTGTGGACTTGAAAATCATAAATTACTTGAAAGTCAATTTCTTCATAAAAGAAACATCCTTAGGGAAACTGATCCATTAAGTCTTCAAAGATTTGTGGCACTATAAATTCCCTGATACAAGAATCCAAATCATCTGTTTTTGTAAGAAGGTACGGAAAAGTTTTATTATAATAATTGTAGTTGGGCACAGCACAAAGAGTACGAAAATGTACAACCTTGTGCTTTTGACCAAACTCCGAGTGAAGTACTGAAGTAAGGAAACCCATTATAAGACTGATAAGAATAACATCTGCAGTCATAAAGAGTTTTGTACGAATTCCGCTTAGAAGCTTATAGCATTTGATCTCCGGACCCAATTCAAGTGTACCATACCGCATAGATATGGTACACAACATAACAATTAGATTTATTCAGTCCTTTTGAGAAAACTCTACCTCCTACACCACTAACTAGTTTAAAGCCGGCAGTGAAAATAGTTAAAACTTCTTCTACTGAGGGACTTCCCTTTTCTCGATATTAAATTTTCTGTCGAAATTGAAAATGAAAGAGATGTACTTAATATTTTTGAAGTATTACTGAAAAGTTTAAGAATGAAGTAATTAGTCGTAATTCCTATTCTTCCGCTGTAAAGTAGCTTTAAGGGTAAGAGCTACAATTTACAATTGTGATGTGCCTCTCTTTATAATATGTGTTTTGGTCATGACCAAAGAGTGTAAAATTGCCGTGACCCTTCGTCATTTGATTGTCTGTACAACATGACCCAAAAGAACGTTCCTTACAATAACACTTAAACAAAGTATGCTTATGAAATAAAATTAATATATATGTACATATATATCTGTTCTATGTAGCAGTTAGAGTATATTAAGTCACATATCTTGTAGTAAAAAATAATTATTTTCAAACTTATAATAATTTAATACTAAAGAATTTGATGGCGTTAATTAGAACCTGCGAACATGACCGTGCAGTTTAAAATTATCGGCTCAGCTTGCCAAGCTATTTAAGTTAATAAAAATATTATTATTGTTGCACGCGTGTCCCTAAGTAGTTCATGTTCAGACTTGTATTTAGCAAAAAAAAAATATAAGGAAAATAAAAAGGTACGATATCACGCCACTGGGTTTGGCATGTCAAATTTGACAGCATCGTTAAATGAACGGGCAATTAATCGGAATTAAATCGAAAAGTAATGAGCGTTGAAGGCAGATTTTAATATAACAGGAAAAGTAGGTGCGAGCAACATGGCTATAATTTTTTTCAAAACTTATTATTAAAAATGTCAGTACAAAAAATATGCAATGCTACTACAGTCCACAATGGTGAGGTTGAAAGTAATTTTCAAATGTACCATAGGTCAGAAATTATTTATAGACTATGTAAAACATTAGCATATAGAGACGATATGAAGAATATACTCCATAAGGAAAGCAGTAAGAAAAAAAAATCTTTTATTGTTACATCGTAGTCAATGGCTAGGTTGATTATAGCAAGTTGAGTATAACTGGAACTTCATATATTGTGTAGTTCATATATTGTCTAGTTACATTACTGGAATTCAAAATATATGGCTATTCATTCAGTGATTCTGATTTTGTAATATTGTATTCATAACATATATAGAAAAAAGCTATCATTCATGATATTATTATAATATTATATTATTTTAGGATAGTCAAAAATCATGAATTACTATTAAAACATCATTGCTTCCACAAGAATATAGTCTAGAGGTACAATGGAATCATTACTTTTTGAAAATAACGAAGGTATGTCACGAACCGTCAATTCTTAGGTATACATGCTGCCACCAGATGATGTTTAATTTTTCTAGCTTAAAATTCAATAAGTGAATCCGAAAAATATGTGGCTGCAACAAGACCATACTAAAAGCCAAACAATATCCCTTGTTGCAAATAAAATTTCCCGTAGGTGCAATTTTATAATTTCCCGTTATGGCGATGTTTATTGACTACTAAATTTTTGCGATTTTTCAACACTAAAATTGTTCTTGTAGTGTTATGTAAATGATCGCATAACAGTTTTTCTTAAAATTTACTACAGCTGACAGGGTTATTAAGATTCATTTCAATATTGTATTCTTATTTCAGATCTTCCCATTGTTTGCTACATTGAGACTTGGGACTCATCAGTGCATGTACGATCATTTTTCAATATATGTATATACTGAGACAATTTCATAATATTGTTGGAATATTTGAAATGCAACCATAGAGTATAATTGAAAAGTTCAGGGAAACCAATGTAGGTATGTGTTGAATTTTTTAGTGTGTAATTTGATAGAATTTTTATAAAAAAAATTTCAGTTTTTCTAGGCCCTCATAACTAAAACAACTGCAAGCCTGTGCTTTGTACTAGTGCTGTTAATATTATTCTGATATTTTAAAAACCGTGGTTTTTCTATTATTCGAGTTAGTCTCTTTAACTTTTTCTCACGAATTCTTTGAATAGTTTCCAAAAAATCTGATTTTTTTTCAACTCCGTAGACTTCGTTTACTATCCGATTAATCAGATTCTCCGAACACTTCGTAAAACCAAATACGTACAGCATTACTATGTACCGAATAATATTTCTAGAGGTAGCTTGAAGTAAATAAATTTAAAGAAATAACTCATATAGCATAGATATGCTGTGGATGATTTAAAATTTCATCACTAAGTATCAAATGAGTTTAATTCTCCGAACATATTTTACGGCTTCAGTCAGTCATTTATAGTGTGATGTGATTTTTCGAAACCCCATATGTCACAGTATTATCTTGGTCTGATTACTGATTATATCTTAGTGATGAAATATTTGGTAAGCGCAATTGGAAGCAATTTTAAATAAATTTCAATAAAAATTCTTTTTCCTTACCGAAGGAACTTATAAACTTTTGCAGATGGTAAAATTTGTCTTCCGCTCGATACCATTTAAGGTGGACTAATAAATTACTGAGCTGCCGCCGGTAGAATTTGGAAAATTCAAGTCCTCGCAATTTTCTCAGCGCCACTTATGAAACTTCCACAACATTTTGTTTTAAACAATTGTTTTGTATTAAATTTTATTTCCTTTATTTCCTTGACTTCCGTTTATTTAACTTTTTCTCTCCGAAATCGAATCGAATATTTCACAGAAACACCACAATTTGAAGATATGCAAAGGCGAAGCACTGCGAGTGGAATAGGATTCCAAGAGAAATGAAAAGTAAAAACTTTGGAATAACTATGGGCCACATTCAATCTGAAACATAATATGGGTTATTTTTTTATGCTTTCCTTCCTGTTATCAACAACACAAAGATGCTTCTCGGTTGTCAATGACACTTTGCCGACTATTGTCTAGCGTTTATCCACCTGTGAAAGATTTTTTATTCGACTTTTTCATTATTTTTTAGCTTTTGCTTTTATTGCGTTCTTGTACTTTAGTTCTGTTTGGGATGAGATATAAAGTGAAGTCGTTGTTCTCATTTCGAGTGGGACGAAGAGGATTTGTCGCTTGTTTGTTATCTTAAGATTTACTCGATATGAAGCAATTGGAAATCGATTTCCACTCATATTAAATTGGATGTGCAAAGTTTTCTTCTATTTTTTCATTAACGGTTAACTTTGCGTTTACATTTTATGTTTTATGCAGATGTGTCATTGGCGTATGCGATTTCTGCTTTGACTGCTTATATGATTGTGTGATTGTCACCGGGCACAACAGAAAAAAACAAGAATCATATAACCTACATACATATCTAGATATTTTTGCATTAAGCGAAAAATTGTGAAATATGGTTTTCATCGCTTTTTTCTCCAACCAAAAAACCTCTGAGGACAAGTACTGCTAATCAATGTACCCCAAATAGGCATTAGGGAGTACTTTAAATCAAAATGTAAGTACCAATTATAAATATAAATAGCAGCACAATAGAATCTTTTAAAAGATAATCATTTTACAAATTAATCTACGCTTAAAGCTAATAAAGAATATTCGCAAACATATCTATCCCCAAAAAAAACATATCTATAAATTTTAACAAATAAATATTAATACCATATATAATTTAAATAATAATTTTATGAAATCATTGAAATTATATCACTCAATATAGAACTCAAATAATACCTATGACTCTCTAAGAAAATATAACATCACTTAATAACCTAGTAAAACAGCATATAGATGGTGTTGATATGGACAATATATAACTAATAGAAAATTGTAACCTTTACCATTATATTTTTCTTTTGTAGTCTGTAGATATTTTATTTTTAATTTTTTTATTTATAAAAATAATAAGGTTTCAAACAGTAATGAATCGCAACAATAAAATTTTTAATTATTTTTTATTAATTGAATTTTTGCTGACCCTACAGCAATGTTGGGAATGTTGCCAAATGCTCGTCATTATTAAGAGCGATGCTCTTAAATAAAATATTCATATTATTTATATATAATTATTCGTAAGTAATTTAATATTTTGAGACTGTAAATACCAATAATAGAACTCGTGCCAAATTTAAAGCTCAGAAGCAGCGTTCATTAACAAAAAATAGCTGTATGGTCAGTCAAAAATTCAATTAATTAGAAATAAATAAAAATTTTGTTGTTATAATTTACTACTATTCGAAATCTCTCTATTCAATACAATAGTTTCTATTAAGTGAAACAGTCACTACCAACATAAAAAACATTAAAATCGAATTTAATATAAATAGATTACTGTGCTCCATTGGGTCCGTTATATGAATTTTTACATCTATTTAGTATTATAATTAAATATTTATTATCAGTATAATATATATCCAAAATTTTATAACAAACTGGCTGATATTTGACTTATAACAATGGTTTTATGCATTATATATGTATGAGAAGAATCTCTTGTATTCTTTAAATTTTACTTACTACTACCTATTTGCAGACCTAGAAAGAATGCTCAAAAACAAGCTTTTAGCTCCAATTATGAAATAATTGCCAATAGACTATAGATAGTATATAAATTTGTTAAAGACTATTTCTGATACATTCTTACCTACTCCGAATATCGATGATGGACAAAATATTTTTGAAAAAGGCACTGAAGAAAATAATTTTAATAACTAAATTAAGTAAAAAATTAGCTTTTAACTTGCGATTGGTAACTCTAACATATCATATATTCAAATAGAATTGGTCCAATTTAAGTTGTTGAGGCAGCACTAATCGGACTAAAAGTACAGGACTTGAGAAAGCGCGGACGTAGTAAAAGCACTTGGAGAGACATGCTGCGTCATGCCGAAACCCGGTAACGGGTTTTTATGACCAAATCAGTGAGTAAATAGAATTGTTTTGCATACTCTCGCTGTGGATACAAGTAAGGTTTTTGTGTTTCTTTTTAGTCCTTAGTGACGTTATAGTAGCATTTTTATTTCGTTTCACGCTCCTCGTTTTCACCACCAGTTTTTATCTATAAGACTCTGAATTTTCTTATACGAAGGCTTCACTCTCACTGAAAATTGATAATAAAATCCATTAAAATACAGTATGAATACCGATTTAAGCAAAATATTGACATCCATCTTAAATTTTGTCATTTAAATAGTGGAACATAATATATAAATTCATTAAATTTATAATTAAATAAAATATAATTTAAAAATATTATAATATTTCAAGATAAAAATGTGTCTTTATAGCGAAACTAATTTATAGACGTCAAATATGCCCGAGAACAAATAAGAGAGATGATCACTAATTACAATTTTTAGTTTGATTGTTGCTACATTTTCTGTTATTCCCTCTTAAATCCTTTCCAACACTCCAAATTAATACGGACAAAAGCACATACGACGAACTTCGCCAAGAATGTGATGTACAATTAAAATAACAGAATTCCATGAACCACACACACTCCAGACGGACGGAACCAGACGAATCCAGCCAAAACAAGCCCAGTTTGCAAGCAGAATGAACTCGAATATGCAAAATAAAATTTGCGTGATCAAATTTAAAAATAGTTTTCATTTACGTTTTCCATTTCTTGTAGAAAATTTTTATGAAACACTCCCTTCAAGGGTTATTATTGTTTCACCAGCAGATGAAAGTTCGTGCTGGCTCTTTGTGATTCCCCCTCACTCGCCTTGATTGCTACATTCATTGTACGGCACGTTATGACTCAAATATTTCACTTTCGTTTTCCACCCACCTTGTTTCCAAAATTGCATGTCAGTCGAGCTACGGCCAGAATACCGAATGCATTCTTGCTGCCGCATGCAACTACGCACACATCCATGCAAAAGTATCTGTGTGAGTTTGTTTTGGTCGTTCAGCTCACAACATTGGAACAAGCTTTGTGGTACGTGAACCGATAAGCAATAAGAAACACTAAATATTATAGTTTAAATGATGAGTCACTTTATAAGCTCGTGCTCTTAGTGTTTCTTGTGATAGTTCACTACACACACATTTCCATTTTTTAAGATTACATATTAATTATGCAATCCCAAGTAGGGGTGACTGTTTGAGGATTGCTTTCGAATAACATAACTCACGCATGAGTCATTACGTGATAACAACTCACCAATTGAACAGTCTTTCAACAACTAATAATTGACACCTGTGCTCTATGATTGTCATGAAGGATTGTTAGGAAAGGACTAAGCGCTAGCCATACTTTACATGTAATTATTTTGTCATAACCGTAACTACAAAAAAATAAAAGATTATTTTAAAAATTAATTAAAGCATCCATAGATGAAAAAGAAAAGTTTGGATTTAAAATGCGATATATAAAAAATATAGATATAAATATCTAAAAATCATTAAACGAACAACGACGTCCTTTCTTTTACTCCATGTTCTGACTCAGTTGGGCCAAGATTGCACCATACAGCCTACAAGTGACTTAGTAAAACTTAATCATCATACGAACAATTAAGAATAATTGAGCATAGTTCCATGCTCTTTCTGTATTGAAACGAGACGATGCAACAATGACTGAAATTGACTTTGCAGAGCTTAGTCATCAGATAAACAATAAAAGATATGTAAATTGAACTCTATGTTCTAACTTGGTGCCACAATCACTAAAATTAACCTAGCAGAACTTAATTATTAAACGAAAAACAGTAATAAATAGCCATAACATTATCTTCTGACTTAGTTGAGACAAAATGGTGCTACAAAGCCTTTCATTGAAGTAGTAAACCTTAGTCACTTAATCACTTCAACAATAAATGATAATCGAGGACAGTTCAATATTCCAACTTAATTGAATCGAGACAATGTAACAATGACTAACATTGAATCAGACAAACAATAAAAGATAAGTAGCTTTAACTCCATGTTCCTCCATAGTTTAACTAATAGAAAATCATATTAATATTGTATGAATAATAATCACTGCGCATCCACTTATACATACAAACCATAAATACATATATATGTATATCTTTTACTTTGAAGTGAAACATAGTACCCGAAAAACATTTTTTAATCTATTTATATCTGACGAAATATGTTTTAATTTCACTTCAGTTTAGTTCGTCTTTTTCAGTTTTTTACGGCGTGCCTGGAAACATCGAAGCATACGCCAAATTTTTCCTTCCACGAGATCTCTGAGGGTTCGACTAAATAATTTGCCTTGTGATGTCAGTGTATAATCCACCAATTTCATCTCATTCTCAATATATAAAAGTTTGGCTAGTTAAAATCTACAACGTTTAAATAGGCTGATAGTGTCTTCAAAAATTAGTTTCTAAAAATTTTTTTATTTACACCAATATTTGTATAACATATATTCTATCATCTTCAGGACAATAATATAATAAGTATATATACTGTGCCCTGCAAACTCATTACAAGTTGCAAAAAAATGCACAGTTTGCGCGAGCTTGCAATGAACAACAACAAAATACACACACAAAGTTTCTAGCAATTGGTTGTAAACTTGCTATACCTAAACCCATGTATGTATGTAAGCTTGCAACGGAACAAAAAAAGGAAACAAAACAGCTGTTTTGGTATCTGTTGCTTCTCATGTAATGTGGTATATTGCAAAAACAGCTGTTTCATTTTTATATTGCAATTCTGTAACAACAATTCTGTAAGAACACCTCGATCTTTTGCAATTTTGATATAGCATTCTCACAGTTCGTGCACCTTGCAATGACTTTGCAAGACAGAGTGAATACCCATAATGTTTTCATAATAGCCATAATTTTTTCTTTCAGAGTAGCAAAAAAATACTTGCAACTAACGAAAAAAAACATGTGAAACAACAACAATACTCTTAAAATCTTCAGAGTTAGATTTTACTCTGAAAAACTTTTACTTCTTAAGTTTTAGTGCAGCCAAATTCAAAAATCAGTTCATTATTGCAAAATTCAAGTCATCCGTTTACTAATAAATTCAAATATATGAATTAATAAATTAATTTAAATATAGGGGATGGTTTTATTCCGTGGGTTTTTTAATAATACGGTAGCAGAATGTGCCTACAGGCCTAAGTGGATAGCCAGTATAGCCTTGTTTTCTTTTATTTAAATTAATTAATTTTTAGTATTTATAACATTTATATTTCATATTTTCATTTTGTATATAACACAACAAAATGTTGTCAACTTTTTTTTTACCAGACTTAATGCTGTTTTTTTGCAACTCTGAAAGAAAAATTGCGGCTAATGCAGTAATAATTAACACATATTTAAGATAAGTAAGATAAAAGAAAACTTGTCTATTTTTTGATGTATGTACTTTAAATTTTAAACAGAAAGTTATGTGATAATTTTATTTATTTAGATAATTAGATAAAGATAATTTATTCTGTAATAATTCATCTCAATTGATTAGTTTAGTTAAAATTGTACACAAATCATTTAATTAGAATTGTGATAGTTCAATTATAAAATACAAAACTTAACAAACTAAAGGTCATTAAAGCTTCAAGAATTTTAATAGCTAATTTGACGTTTAGGAAATAATATTGGTAATTTCTTTCACACCCGACTGAGTCTATTAAAACTTTCGGAAGTGTAATAAGGTCATCACCGCAAACTGCACACAGAACTTACTTGAATATCCTTGTATAATTTATATCAAATATTGGCCAAATTTCACATTGCCGACTTACATTATTGGATGCATTCTGTGTTCCATATCAATTTAGCAAGTTTTTGTCCACATTTGCGGTTCTGTGGTCAAGTAGTTGAATGTCGAAATGTTAATAAACTAGGAGTATTTTAAATATTTCACACTTCGGTGCTTATTTACGCCGAGAAGAGAACTCACAACCAAACATCATTTTTAGACAATTGTCCAATTTAGTCTGTCCAATTGTCTTAGGGCAATAAATTAAATTATTGTTTTAAAATTGTTATTTAATTTAATTTTAAATTTTTCGTTTAATGAACAACTAACTATAGAACTCGAAGATATTAGATACGAGTACAAGTCTGTCAGTAAACGGTGAGCAGGAACTCAAATTAAGCGCATATAAACGATTGAACTCAAAAATAGATTCTATAATCTTTAGTCTGTAGTCTGTAGTTGTAGTCAATAATTATTATTTTATTTTTTTTTTTGAAATTTCGAAATACTCATCATTTGTAAAATTGAAGAAATAAATAAAAACAAATTGTTGTATTTAAGAATTCATTATGAGTTGCACGCTTTTGTCAGCAATGTGTTCTATAGAATTAAGCCGTGACAATTTGATAGTCAGAGCTTCAGTATATTCGTCAGTTGTGCTGTGTAAATTTAAAATAAAAAGAGCAAAATATCCAAACTCTGCAGAAATGCAGAGCATTCAAAAGACCGAAATGAAGAAATTCAAAATTTTTGCTTGTGAAATTCGGTCCACGTATGAAGGAAGAACTGCAAACGCTGCATCGTCATCTCGGGACGCAATGGTCGTGCGCAATTTTGGAAGTGTGACATATCAAACAGTTGGCAAAATCGATTTCCAAAAAATGCAAGGCGAACCATTGTATCTAACATTGTCTAACAGAGGAATGAATACACTGAAGTGAATACACTGCTCAGTCAGGCCATATACAAAAATGGAATTGTGCTCGAAAATTTATAAACTGCAAATGCCAAACTATAGAAGAAAGAACATTTTTAGTTTAATTTAGTCAATAAACAAGCAAGGATCCCATCTTTCTGTTTCAATTTGAAAAGAATTTGAATTAAATAAAAAAGATGTGAGCTGCTAAAATTGTATCTGAATCGACTCCCTAGTCGCAAAAATGCAAAAAAAGCATGTAAATGCTTTTATTTGTTAGTCACTAGCAATAATTATGACCTATTATCGAACTGACTATATACTATATATATATATATATATATATATATATATATATATATATATATATATATATAGAACTGTAAGTAAATAAATATCTCAACAGTTAAAATATGGTCTGTGCAAGAATCAGAAATCTGATACTACGAGAATATCAAATGTAATTTTAATCAATAGTTCTGTTTTTATTGATGGAAATATACACAGCTGTATCTTTTAAACTGAAAATGTTTCAAATGCAGACTGGATTTACAGTCAAGTGGATTTTAGATAAAATATACAATTAATTATAAAACATATTATCAATGTAAAGAATAATGACTAAACTTAACAAGCGAACAGACATTCCATTAATATTCATTGCATCAGCTATTAGCTATTAATTTAAAGAGTTCTTACAAATATATACATAATACATATTTGTATATATTAATAATAAAATATTTATAAATAATAAAAATATTTCTCACTTATATGACCCGATTATCGATCCCGAAAATATTGATGAATTTCTATATTTTATGCAATTACTTCAAACTAATTAAAAGTAATTAGTTTATAAGAATTAATTATTTATTTAATTGTTTATTTATTTATTTATTTATATATCTACTTAATTTATTTATTTATTTGACGATTTATTCTATTTTTTTATTTATTCATTTATTTATTTATTTATTTATTCATGTATTTGTTTATTTATTTATATATTTATTTATTTATTTATCTATTTATATATTTATTTATTCATTTCTTTATATTCTACATTTATTGCTTTGTTTATTCCTTTATTTATTAATTTATTCATTTATTTATTCCTGTATTTATTCACGTATTAATTAATTTATTTATTATTTACTATTTTTTTATATTTTATTAGTTTATTTCTTTTGTATTTATTTTTTTATTTATTTATTTACCTACTTACTTATTTATTTATTTAAATATTTACTTTATTTATTTATTCATTTATTTAATTATTTATTTATTTATTAATTTGGTTATTTATTTATTTATTCATTCATTTCTTTATTTATTCCTTTATTTATTAATTTATTGATTATTTATTAATTTATTCATTTATTTATTACTGCATTTATTAATTTATTTATTTACTTATTTACGAATTTATTTATTTATTTATGTATTTATTTATTCATTCGTATATTTAATTATTTATTTATTTGTTTATTTATTTATTTAATCATTTCATAATTTATTTATTTATTTATTAATTGATTGATTATTGATTTATTCATTTATTTATTTCTGAATTTGTTAATTTATTTATTTATTTATTTACGTATTTATTTAATAAAAAATTAACTGAAAACCTTTTTTATAGATTTTTTGTTTTTCTTTTTATTTATTATATAAACACAATCTGAATTTTTTTTTTTAATAGATGTGAGATTTTTTTAATACTAATAGCAACTAATTTCAAAACAAATTCTAAATTCAATTCAAAATAAAAATCTTTATTAGATTAAAAGATTTGAGACCATTTTGACGAAAACAACTAAATTCTTAATATAAACTATTATCTTCAATAGAGAGGTTTTATCGAACAACATTGAATTACAACAACAAACAATTTTATTATTTTTAATTAATTGAATATTTGGCTGACAAATACCCATCATCAGTAGTCTTAAAATAATTTCTTATATATAATTATTCAGAAATAATTTTTTGAGACTGCAAATACCAACAGCTAAACTCGTGCCCTGCAAAATTTAAAGCTATAAACATAAAAAATATGTTTGATTAATAAAATAATTTTTTAATAATTTTTTTATATATAAAATCATTACTATTTATTCAAATTACAAAAAAAAACTCGTGCCCTGCAAAATTTAAAGCTATAAACATAAAAAATATGTTTGATTAATAAAATAATTTTTTAATAATTTTTTTATATATAAAATCATTACTATTTATTCAAATTACAAAAAAAAACTCGTGCCCTGCAAAATTTAAAGCTATAAACATAAAAAATATGTTTGATTAATAAAATAATTTTTTAATAATTTTTATGTTTATTTTTATGTTTATAGCTTTAAATTTTGCAGGGCACGAGTTTTTTTTTTGTAATTTGAATAAATAGTAATGATTTTAGTTTTTTAAATAATATGGAGAGAAAATTTTAACAACTCCTAAGATTTTTATTGAAAAATATTGTTGCTTATCAGTCTGATTATTTTTAGTGTATAACATATAACATAAGAGGTTTCTAGAGTGTTGATTTAGATTTTGATCCCGACTTCATCTTATATTGCTTAACTCACTGACTAATTACATGTCAAGTTCTTGAAATCCCAGGCTACTGAAACTACGGACATCAGAACTTCATTTTGTCAATATAAAAAATCGCTTGACCATAATGAGGTCAATTCACATTTTGCAATTAAAATGCAAAATTTCAACTCTGAGAAAATTTCTAACACAACGAAGCCGAAACAAAACATGGCACCGTTCTGATCATTCCATATATCTCCCATTTTTATCTATTTAAATTTTTTTTAAAATATTGGTAATTATGTCAGAATCACTGGTTCGCTATTTTCAAAAACAAAAAAATACAGGCCCCACACATTTACAGACCAAATAACATGCGGTACATTGAAATAGTGAAGGATAGTGAAGGATCCATATTATAAAATGGCAGACCTAAAAGTCAACATATGAGTGAGTATAGGTGGCAGTTCTGTTGACAGATTTCACTAATACGAAATTGATAATCCTTTATATATTGTTGTAATCGTCTTATGAGAATATACCGTGACAAGAAGACCGATGGAGACTGAAGAAGACCCAAAATTATGCATATGATGGTTTAGATAATAGTTTTGTTTGACACATGTTATTTAAAAAGTTCTGAAAAGTCAGAATAACGAAATTGGGAGCTTTTTGTGTATTCCAATACCCATCTCATGATAAAGTAACTTTATCATACAAGAAAAAGCTATTCTTCTCATGTCTCAAGAAGCCCCTTTGCAGTTGGAAACGCTTTTTTCGAATAAGGACTAAAAGTCGAATGGGTGAAAGTGCTGATAAGTCAGAACCACAAAATGAATAATATTTTCTATATACTCTAATACCCATCTCATGATAAAGTAACTTTATCATACAAGAAAAAGCTATTCTTCGCATGTCTCAAGAAGCCCCTTTGCATTTGAAAACACTTTTTTCGAATAAGGACTAAAAGTCGAATGGGTGAAAGTGCTGATAAGTCAGAACCACAAAATGAATAATATTTTCTATATACTCTAATACCCATCTCATGATAATGTACCTTTATCAGACAAGAAGAAGGTGTTCTTCTAATGTCTCAAGAAGACCCTTTGCAGTTGAAAAAACTTTTTTTGAATGAGTTACCATGAATTTTTCTAAATTATAGAAGTAAAGTTAAGCCGCAAAAATCACATTTAAGCCAGGATAGCTTTATTTTATTAGAAAAAAACTTAGAATTTCGTCTCAGAACTCACGAAGTGGCAAATATGTTTGACGTCCCTGGTTTTTGCTTCTTCTTTTAAGAATAAGAATAAGAATAAGAATAAGAATAAGAATAAGAATAAGAATAAGAATAAGAATAAGAATAAGAATAAGAACAGCCGTTTCTTCTTTAAAGAAAAATTTAAGATATGTTCTCAAGTGTTTCGAAAAAGTTCGTTATTTATTTTTTTTTTCGTTAAGATAAAAATAAGGAAAAAAAACAAAGTTAAAAATACAAATTGACACACGCTTTAAGTGCAGAGAAAATAAAGTTGTTGCTTTGTTTTCGCTTCACATACACAAACACAATATACACGCACACACACACACACACACATATCCTGGTTGCATCCACTCGGCTCACAACACACAGCACACAGCACACAACACACATGTGGCGTTTATTTTGTTGCGGTTGTCAGGACAAACGTACACTAATGCAGCAGTGCTTATTCACTCGCTTGCATGTATGCCTGTGCATGTGTGCGTGTGTGTAATAGAATGCATTTGCTGGTGAAACTCGCTCCTATTTACGTATGTTTGGATAAATATTTAATGCAAATTTAGAAAATTTGAAAAGGATATGCAATGTCAGGACATAATTTTATAAGCATTTCGGTGTGCTTTTTTTGATTTTGTTAACTTTCTCATTTCTGCTGCGGAAAGCAATGAGTGAATAGGGAATTGTGCAGTAATGTCCAGCATTACCATATTCCGTTAAATTTGCCTTTTCGGTACTGCTGGTCCTCACAGTCCTTACAGTCCTCGCAGTCCTCGCAGTCCTTTCGATTTGCTGTATTCCCTTATTCCTGTAACATTCGCATATGTTTATTTTGTATTGCTTTTAAGTTGCTTCTGTTGGTGACTTCTTTTAAAATTGTCTGGTTCAAACCGAATTAAAAAGTGTTTAATAAAATCCTTTGCAGAATACCAAATACTGGATGGTACTCGTAATGACATCCATAAAGTGGTATAAGCGAGTACATGAAACGAGTAAACGAATGGCTTTGTTTTTAGCATCAAATTGTAAATTTAATTCCATAAAATATGGCAGGATGCTTCCACTGGTAATGCGACAGATAGTAACCCACTAACGCTTATAAAGCGGAATAACGGAAAAGCGAAATAGAGCAAAACTGCTTCCATAATTTTAACCTAAAAAATTCAAACGAAATTTTATTATCGAGAACGCGAACGACAATTTAATTAGAAAACATTTATTTTAATTTAAAAATAAATTTAAATCAATTTATATTAAAATATTTTTTAGATTTAATTGATGGTTTCATGGATTTATTTAAAATGTTTACCTAAGTATTGTACGAGTATCGACATATGGTCAACGATATGGACGAAATTTTTTTTTATGAGTTTTTCTAATAAAATAAAAACATCCGTGTCGAGGAAAAAATTATTTAAATCTCATTCAATAAACGTTAGGTATACCACTTTTTGAGATTTTTTATAATCCCAGGATTTTCAGAATTTTTAACGTTAAAGCCAGTATAAATAAAGTACATTAAAATACTAAATTTTAAATTTCCGCCCTATACTCTTACTATGAGCAATGTCCTTACTCAATGTATTGTATATAAATACATTGTAAATACACCAATGAAATAGTAATAATAATAATATAATAAAATTTAAAAAAGATGAAAAAAGTAATAAGTTGCGTATAGTATAAAGGTCGTTCTTTTACAAATGGGACACCTTCTTAATCAAGACCAAAAAATTTTTTGAAATTTAGGGGTAAATATTAATACGTAAATATAAACAAACTAAATTGTTTTAACTATTTTAAAAAATTTGAATAAATTATCTTTAAAACACAACAAATTTCAAATATTTATTATTTATAGAACTTGAGATATGGCCGTTTAAAAATATATCTACAATGCTAATTCTCAAAACCCCTTTGGTCCATACCTCCTAGGAAATAAAATTTCAAAAGAAGGGCCGTTGCCCTTCTATTCCTATCTTTTTATATCTAATGTGAAATTTATTATTCAAATATGCGTATACCATATAAAATCAAATTTGGAAACTAAATATTTATGAATTTTGTTTAATTTCTTAAAATTTCAATTAGTAAAAATTGTAATTATATTCCATATTAAATTATTTTATATATTTGAAACGTTTTTTCCAAACCAATCCATCCTTTTCCACAAAAGTTCAAATTATTTACATAGGACCTGCAAAGCTCCTCCGAAGCAAATCAAACAGAAAATGTGCCAGGATATTGGCCTATTCTGACCTTTAAACAACCTACTCAATTAAAATTTACCAACGGTTGAAAAATAATAATTTAATTAATCAATTTAATTTTTAATTAATTAATTAATAATTAATTTAATTAATAAATTTAATTTTTAATTAAATAATAAGAGATAAAAAATTTTTATTTTTCTTAAAAAGATTAAAAAAATAATTTTATTTGACAAAAATAATTTATTCAATTAAATTAATAAAATTTTGAGTTAGTTATAATTAAACCTTTCTGATATCAAAATAGCAGAAAGTCTTAACCTTTCACTCTTTTCAAAGTCTTGATAATAGATATTTTTAAATATTTATTTTTGCTTTTTGACTATATGTAGTTTTATCGGTTTTCATAAAAAAAATTAAAATTTTTAAATTTTTGACCAATGAAACTAATTTTTAAACCAATGTACTTATTTTAATTATTTTATAATAATTAGAAATTATTTTTGTTCTATGAGAAGAAATAATATTTGTAGAAAGTTTTAGTTTTTTTTAATAATAAAATTAGTTTCTATTGAAAATAATGTTTTTATTTAATTTAATTTTTTTTTTTTCATTTTAGAGTTAACAAATAACATTACACAAATTGTATAAAAAAAATTTACTACTTAAAAAAAAAATTAATTGTTAAGAAAATGGCAAAATTTATAATTGTTTTTCAAATCATATCAAAAAATTTAAATGAAATTGTATTTAATAAAATTATTTTCTATTTGATATTGATTTCATTCAGTACAAATAAAAAGCTAGCTTTAAAGGCATACGGTTCCAAAATTTTGTGAGATAATATATTTTTATTTTTTTTATTCCTTCACTGCACATATATTGTATATATTATTATATGTATATATTATTATACTATGATTATATTTTACTATTACTATTATTTATTATTATTATATTAAATTATTATACATATATATTGCAACTTGAAGATGTGTTTTACTGCTCTCTACTAGTATATGGTTACTTTGTAAAATCTTATCCACTCCTCTCCTTAAAAAAAAGATATAAGATATAAAATATTTAATTTCAAATTTTATAAATTCAAATTTTTGAATAAGATGTGACCTTATTTAATTATTTAATTAATTTAAATTTAAATTATTTAGATTTTATTTATATAATTTAGATTTAAATTATTATTATATTATAGTGTGTTAATTGCTTAATATTTGCTATATTAGTTATTATTATATTGTATTGATGTCCTAAGAATAATTGTAGATTAAAATCGAAGTATTAAACTCAATAAAAATTAGTATAATTTTTTAAAAAAATTAAATAATTAAATAAAAATACAAACAACAAAAAAGTACAATAAAAATTAATTTATTAATATTTTTATTTTCAGTTTTCATTTAGAGAGATTAACATAATTGTTAAATAAATCTATTGTAACATAATTAACCAGTCCTGTTACTCTTAAAAGGCTCTATTGTAATAGCATAAAATCTTATCCACTACTGTTGCTCTTAAAAAGCTTCACTGTAATCCCATAAAATCTTACCCACTACTCTTGTCTTTATATTCCCCTTCTGTAATACCATAAAATCTTTTTCCTTCCGGTTGCTCTTAAAAGGCTCTATTGTAATCCCATAAAATCTGATTCATTCCTATTGTCTTTAAATTGCTCTACTCTAATCCTATAAAATGTTATCAAATCCTGTTGTCTTCAACATAAAATCTCCTTATAAAATCTTATAAACTCCTCTTTTCAATATACTTCTTTAAAACTCTCGGCATTAAAAAACTGTGTACTACTTATATAGAGAATATATTGAACTAATTATAATCTTAAGCGTATATAAACAGTAAAAATATCTGAATATCTTGAGTTGAATTCAACTCTTATCTAGTTTTATTTATAATATACTCATATATTGCTTTATTTATATGGTATAGGTATATTAATTGATTTTTACAGCCGACTTATAGGTACTCTTATGATCCATACTACAATTTTTTATTGTGAAGCAACTTGATTCAAATTATAAATAAATAATTATCTTTTATATTATTAGGACAAGAGAGATAATAAAAGTTTGTGTATTAAACTCATGTTTGGAAAGAATATATATTCCCAAATCACAATGCAACAAAATTTAACGTAATTAATTACCATTTATTGCCATTTCTTTTAATATTAACACTCTTACAAGTAATCAAATAAAGTATCTGATTAATAATCTTATTCAAAGCTAATCAATAACATTTTCTCCTTTTTATTATCCGTATCATTTTTTCGTATCCTGCGGCTAAGCATGACGTTGAAAAACGACACGAGTGAGCCTAATTAACATGTCCAACCATCAATCACCAGGAATCGAGTTCAACGATGCAAGAAGACATTGCAATTTTTTTTTTTTTTTTTTGCTAAAATATATTATATATTTGCACTTTTTTGAACAGGCATTTGTGTATTTATGTATATATGTACATATTTAATCACGTTCCTTATTTATTATTAATTTTTTCTTCTAGTATCGCACTACTTTCACATACTCAAAACGTTTCATTCATCCTCATTCATCCTTTTTTTCCGCCTTTCGGCAGCTTCCTTTTTTTTTGAAAAATAAAAGAGTTGACATGATAGTTATTTGAGTATCATTAGTTAGAACAATCACAATTAATTAGGTTTTGCTTAGAAAGGAAGTAGGTTTCTTATATAATAAAACCAATTATTATATATTTTTTTAATGGTAAAGTCAAAAGTTCAAAAGGTATACGATTATAAATTTTGCTCGAAACGATATGAGCATTCATAAGAATACCTTATAGACATAAGATATTCCTTTTTTTCGTTACAAAAGAAAATATCAATGAAACTTCTTTCTTTATAATGAAACTTCTTTCTTTCCTTCTAATAAGAAAATTTTTTCTTCTAATAAGGAAATTTTCTCTAACTTAATTACATTAGTAACTAACTTGAAAGTAATTTTTGTAGTAGTCTGATTTCTCAAACAAAATTAATGTAATGTTATAACAAAATCTATTCTTACTATAATAGGTTAATTATTAAACACTTTATTAGTCGATAGTCAACAGAATTTATGGTATTAGTACAGGATTCAATAAGAGAGGATTAGATTTAAAAAAAAAATTATTGTTTTAAAGCAAAATTAAAAATATAATTTCTAAAGATTTGCCATTTAGAACACTTTAAAGAGAATAACACCTAAAAAATACGAAATTAACCTTTAAATTAAGTAGAGGTAATTGGACACAGAAACTATTACTATCACATGAAAGTCGAAAGCTGATTAAAAGCGATTCAAGATATGTAAATATACAAATATATATATATATGTATGAACAGCTCCTTAGTATGTACTTAAAATTAATTAACCTTACTAAATGATATCAAAAACAAAGCAATTTGAAAAGAGAATGTCACTTCATTACAAATTTATATAATAAGCAATTTTTTAATTATTTTATTTATTTATAATGATTCTTATAAAACTATCTTGTAAAACGTAGTTCCAATAAAACTTTTATGAGTTTAAAATGCGATGGTTTCCACCAGCACTTTTTAAAATCGTTTTAAAAGAGAGCAAGAATGTGCCACTTCATAACAGGAATGTGCCTTCTTAAAACACTATTTTTATAAAATCGTTGAGAATTTATATAAACAAAACAGTTTTGTGACAATAATTGAATTTAAATTTAATATAAAAATGTTTTTATAATTGAAAAATGAAGTTGTTTTGTTCATATTTTTCTTTAAGGGATAATTATCCAATATTGTGAAATATAAGTTGGGGCAGTTACCAATTTATAATTGCCTCGCTGTAGTGCTTAGTTGAGCCATTAAAATTTTTACATCAAATTTACGTATTTTATATATATATTTATATATATATATATATATATATATATATATGCAATTGAAGGATACTTCGAAGTTGGAATTCGAGTGTTCACCACACCCGCAAACGACTGAAGGATCTTATAATAAATTATTAATATACATATGAAATATATTAAAAAAACCAGGAAGTTACTTCCTATCTCACCGCCTTTATTTACAATAAATCGGTGATAACTTATTTCTTAACGGATTTAGACAAAATATTTAGTTATTTGCTAAACATTCTTTCTTATATGTGTTTTTCAATTAAAATGGAAGATATATGGATAAGATTTTTTATGGCTTGACGATGACTTCAGTGAAGAATTAACTTAAATAAGTGTAATGTAATATACTGGACAGATTAAATGAGAATAATTTCTTATACTTATTTAATGAAATATAGAAGTCCTAATTGCACATAATTAAAGCCAAAAAAAGTATTAAATAAAAACAGTGAATGTAGTGAATATATTTGAGTATAGACTTTTGATGCTATGAATTTGATGAGGCACGAATACCTTAAGTTGTTGATAGCTATCATTGACAGAATGCAAATTAATTCAATTGAAACAATTAAAAAAAAAAGTATACAGTTAATTTATTTCTACAACATTAGTGAAAACAACAAAGGCAAAATTTAGCTATTTTCAATAAATACTTCATTCAAGCCAATCCACAATTAGCTGGAGTTGAGGAGGCATATCTTCCTTCATGTTCGCTTTAGCCGTCTCCAAAGAAAAAGTTTTGCCATTCACTGCTTGTTTGTGTTTGGGGATATAATTAAAGACTGGAATATTATTTAAAATTACCCCAACACGAAAAGTTTACTTGTTGAACTGTAGTAACGAAAGCAGAGTAATTTGTGATAAATGCTCTATAAACCTGCAATAGCCTCCCAAAGGACTCGAATTTATCTAATAAGTAGGCACAAGCATTTAAAGCATTCAAGACAATAAATTAAAAATTCTCTTTCATTTGAATTCGCCAAGTTCAGCTCTTTAATGCGAACTCAAACGCACAAACGTAGAAACGCACAAACGCACAAACGTAGAAACGCATAAACGCAGAAACGCACAAACGGGCTCCACACCAGAATAAACATTAAAAAACAATTTAATTTAAATTACTAATAAAGTGGCAAAATTTTGAAGCAAACAATTTTAAAACTATTTAAACACCCCCCTCATCCATGCCCCTTCCTACCCGCCCTATATAATCATGTAATTATTATTTGCGTTGATATTCCAAACGAGTTCGAAATAAAATTAAAACGTACAAAATTTTATATTTAAGATTCGATGGCTCGGTATGTATCTCGATTCAGAATTTAACGTTTTATTGAAACACATTAAATTTTAGTCGTTTCTGTAGTCATTTTGGCGTGTCCTAAATTTAAGTGCAACTACACATAATCCATGGATTAATGTATAATATGTTGTTGATGTGTTGTAATTTCGTTCCAAATTAATTAGTATTTCATTTCGAACATACGTACGAACACAAACGTAAATGAATGCATTTACTGGACTACGTGTCTGCATTTCGAGCGTTTTGAATTTCAGTTGGAACGATAAGTGACCAATACGATTTAGAATATTACAATTGGTTTGACTGGTACTCCTAAACCCCTGCATAAAATATTTGACATTTAGAGAATTTGTCCCCATTTATCACAAGACCCATTTGATTCGGTTGTTTTTCTAGGTTGGAAGACAATCGCCGCACTGACGGCACGATAGTTCAGGCCAATAATATCAATATCATCGACATACGCAACTTTTGTAGAATATTGTGCCAATGCTGATCGAATTAAAGTTTCCAACATTAAGTTAAAGTCACCAGTAAAAACTTGAAACCATTCCGCGTATCATATTTCGGTTTTAAAAAAAAAAAAAAACACCAAAACAATCGTCAGAACAATGTCAAAAGTAAAAAAGAAACCTATATTGGAATCACTATCTTAAATGAAAATCAAATGATTAACTTAAGACAAAAACTATAATTTAATTAACGATGATCCAAAATATATCACAAAATTTAGATAACAAAAATATTTGAGTACATGTTAAACTATGGACTTTCTATATCAGACGTTTCTAATTGGTTTTCATATAATGAAATTTCGTCAATATTGACCAGACAATATTCGGTAATACCTCGACCGAAAAATTCGTAAAAACAGGTATCTTCGGTAATCAACTCATCAATTGGGTTTTCATCTACAAATAAAAAAACACGAATAAGAATAATTCTCAAATTATATATAAAGTTTAAAGCTTTTTTACCTTCGGATAGATAGTCAGTTAGTATGTAGGAATACTTGTCATGACAATCCCTTATAATTTGCTTATCAGCGAAAGATAGATCAGCAACAGCTGGTAGAATAATTTGTTTTGGTAATAATCGTCCGCCCTGTGGTAAAGAATAAATATATTCCATCCGCTGCATCTTCGATAATAATTCATTGGCATCCATGGTAAAATTGGCGTTAAGTTTCATAATAAAGCAGCGATTTTTATATAAATCTACAATTGCGGTTTGATTCCTGTTAAAACTGTGAATCACTTTACTTGAGAAACTATTCGTATTATCAACCACATAAATGGCTGTGGAAACTTTTCCACCGGATGTCTCATTGAATTCAATTACTTCACGCAAAAAAAGCTCATATGGAAAATTATTATCTAATCGTTCTATCATTTTTGGCGCTATTAACGATCTCCAGCTATATTCTAAGTCATGTGTTTGTATAAGTAGGTACGGTATAGCCTGATTGTCATCGTATAGCTTTGGCACAGCACAAAGTGCACGATAATGAAGAACTTTTTGCTTGTGACCAAACCTGACGTAAACCATGGATGTTAGGAAACAACACACTAAAACACTGAAAACGATCGCAAGTACAGCCATAAACGTCTTCATACGAAATGCGCTTGGTTGTTTATAGTCTACAAGGTCTGCATCTATTTCAAGTGCACCATCCTGTTGTCCATCCTGACGGCCTTGGAATAAACTATCAGGGACTTTTTCCATAATAATAGATGTGTTCTGCATAATTTATACTAAAAGAACAAAATTGTTGTAGAAAAATTTAATTAGTTTTTAAATTTCCTCCAAATTTATTAAAATATATATAAACTTACAATATTCGGAACAAAAAATATCAATTATTAAATTGAAAAATGTTTTTCTTACTACAATAATACACACTCATGTTTGTATTGATGGACATAAGAAGCAAAAAAATTAATCAAGAAGTAAAAATTTACAAATACATAAGAATTCAAAGATAAATGTTTTATTTTAGTACCACAATAAATAAGGGAAAACGAGAAAAAGGTATTGCCACACTTTCACTAGAAAGTTCCTTTCAGAGAGAAAGGAACTCACACAATAACGCTTATTTCTAACACAAATTAATAACACAGAGAGAGCTAAAAAAAGAAGAGTAGAATCTGATTAAGTCTCATACAACAAGTTCAGGCAGTATCTAAAGAAACTGAATCCAAGATACTGACTTGGACTTGTTCGGTGTAGCCATCTTTGGAATATTCGTTGCTAAGATATTGGAAATTAACTGTGCATATTTGAATTCTGAGAAGTATTTATATTATATCTGATTGCTTCAAATTAAATGATAACTGTCGAATACATTTTTATCACCTCAAAGGTGATATTTGAAAATTCCGAGTTTAATAAAGTTGCGTTATTTGTTATGGAAATAAATGGTAACTTATAAATGTAGTATATAACTAGACTATGAACAGTATGTAGCATTCAGAGGCTGGAGTTAGACGGGAATTATACAGCTGAATATTACAGAAATTATATATTCAAATGAAATTATAATTAAATAGATTTATATATTTAAAAGTTAACCTATGATATATGGATACCTCTCTAGGGCGGCAACATTTTTTTAAACACTAATTTAAATTGGCTGCAGACGCTTTAGGTACTTATTTTTCTTAGAAATAAATAACCAAAAAAGTGCTGTCCTGGAGCAGAAAAGTGGACAATTTTATTGGCTTTGTTAGCAAATGAACAGCGTGGGAAGCGCATTGCTCATAAGTGTCGAATTTCTTAAGATCGAGTTTACATAATAGCTTCAATTAATGCCATTTATATTTAATATATAATAGATCGTCAGGTGTATGAAAGTTTGTGTAATATATTACTTAATATTTACCTCTTTTTGAACTTCCTTTATGGCAACTTTTAGATAGTTCAACGCGGATATTTATAAGTTTATACCATGAACCAGTTATATCTAATTCTAAAAAATTTTATATATATATTTTTTTGATATTTACTGATGTAATACAATATTTACTTCTTTTTCAGATTCCTCTCTTTCTCTAAGTCAACTTTTAGATAGTAGATATATCTACGCGGATATATTTAAGTTTATACCATGAACTCAAATTCAGTATATTATGTCACTAAAATGTCCACAGGGGTCTTCTATTACACAATAGTTATATCTAATTTCAAAAAATTTTATATATATATTTTTTTGATATTTACTGATGTAATACAATATTTACCTCTTTTTCAGATTCCTCTCTTTCTCTAAGTCAACTTTTAGATAGTAAATATATCTACGCGGATATATATAAGTTTATACCATGAACTCAAATTCAGTATATTATGACAGAAAACTGTCCACAATAGTTATATCTAATTTCAAAAAATTTTATATATATATTTTTTTGATATTTACTGATGTAATACAATATTTACCTCTTTTTCAGATTCCTCTCTTTCTCTAAGTCAACTTTTAGATAGTAGATATATCTACGCGGATATATATAAGTTTATACCATGAACCCAAGTTCAGTGTATTATGTCGGAACACTTTTTACAGGTCTTGACTAGTACAAAACAGTTATATCTAATTCCAAAAAATTTTATATATATTTTTTTTTGATATTTACTGATGTAATTCAATATTTACCTCTTTTTCAGATTCCTCTCTTTCTCTAAGTCAACTTTTAGATAGTAGATATATCTACGCGGATATATATAAGTTTATACCATGAACCCAAGTTCAGTATATTATGTCGGAACACTTTTCACGGGTCTTGACTAGTACAAAACAGTTATATCTAATTCCAAAAAATTTTATATATATTTTTTTTTGATATTTACTGATGTAATTCAATATTTACCTCTTTTTCAGATTCCTCTCTTTCTCTAAGTCAACTTTTAGATAGTAGATATATCTACGCGGATATATATAAGTTTATACCATGAACCCAAGTTCAGTATATTATGTCGGAACACTTTTCACAGGTCTTGACTAGTACAAAACAGTTATATCTAATTCCAAAAAATTTTATATATATTTTTTTTTGACATTTACTCATGTAATACAATATTTTACCTTCTCTGGGACTCCTCCTTTTTATATCCTAAACCTGTTTTCAGTATATTATATTAGAGTCCTGTCCATAGGTCTCTACTAGTACAAAACAGTAATATTTAATATCAAAAAATTATATATATATTTTTTTGACGTTTAATTGAAAATTAAAAATGTTTAAGTAAAATTATAGAATGGGTATCCACATATCTTAATTTACTTATAAAAATAGTCATTTATGTGAGTGTATATCAATATACCTGTAAATTAAATGGTAATTTTAACAAATTTCTTTTCACTAAGCAAAATCTAAATCTAATCGAAGTGACTTGCGATGATTTTCATTAAAAAGGCCACTAGGTTTTAAAATTTGTCCAAATTACTCCAGCTTTGTATATAAAAGCTCAAAATTGATTCCCTCAACCGATTTGATTTGAAGATTAATTTATTTCTTACTACAATAATTTAATTTTATGTTTTGGTTGAAGTTAAAAAATAAAAATGTCATTGCCAACTAAGGTTTATTCTTTCTACTAGTTTATCTACTTTTTACTGAAACTATTACATTTAATTTCAAAACTCTTTCAATTACCCCTTATTGTAATTTATCCTATTTTCTTGGACAACTTTTAAGTAGTAGAACCCGATACTAACACTTTTATACAGTAAACCTATTTTTAGTATATTATATCAGAGCACTGTCCACAGGTCTCTACTAGTACAAAACAGTTATATCTAATTTCAAAAAATTTTATATATATATATTTTTTTGACATTTTCGCGTTTTATATAATTTTTACCTCTTATGGAAATTGTTCCTCTCTCTTAAACTGATTTTAAATAACAGAACTTCATTATTTATGTCTATACAGTAAATCCGTCTTCAGTGTGTTATATCAGAACACTGTCCATAGCTCTATACTAATATACATTTTTTCGACGTTAACTCGTTTAGTACAATATTTACCTCTTGTTCACATTGCTCCTTCTATTTTAACTGCTCATCCCAACAATTCTCTAGCACCGATTAGAAGAATTCAAGCGACAAAGTAAAGATTTGTCGTTATAGATCTCTCCAAGCCGGTTTTTCACAATAAAAGTTAAATAGATTGCCAGGTTTTCCAAGTGTCAATTAATTGACGTGCATCCTGATTAACAAGTAAAGGTTGTAGCTGTAACCGTCAAATCATAATCTACTGAAGCATAATCTGTTGTACTGTTAACATCTTTTAAAACCTCAACTTGAATTTTACGGGGACTGATGGTTTTAATAGAAGACTGCTAACTAATCGGTTCATAAGTATTACCTAATGACAATTACCTGATGACAATTAAGTAATATACTATATATACTCACTTTCTTGCAATATCTGATATCATTAATTTAAAAAAAATTCAAAAATGTAATAAACTTTTAAATAAATATCAATCCAAATAAACACCGCAACAAATCTTTCCTATTACACACGAATATTGTATATCAGTAATTTCGCCTTTCACCCTTCGCCCTTCACCCTTCGAGCCGGCATAAAGTGGCAATTTATCTTTTAAATGATTACATGTACATCGCATAAATTTCAAATATAATAAATAAAATTGCATAAACAAACGAAAAAGATGAAAAATTAAAATATCTCGATAAAAGGATACCCACGAAATGCAAATTCCTTTAAATATACAATATACATTGAAGTATAAATACACAGAAATGGAATACTAAATGTACCGACATTTCACTAAGAAGTAAAACTGAAACAACACGAAGCGCTTAGAATGCAAATGGACGGGCTGAAATAATGGGTATGAATGGGTATGACAATATCGGCTGCGAAGGAAAATAGCAAATTCATTTCTAAATACCCATTGGGCCTAAAAATGTAAATTGTGTGAATGAATAAATATACATCGGAAACAGGTCAACTTAACCGCTCCGAAATGAATATGAAAATTTTAAATAAAAACAAATAGAACACAATTTTGATACATGTGTTCCCACGAACCGCCCGGAATTTATCAATTTTAATCATTTTCATTTTTTAATACACAAGCACTTTTTTTTTTTTTGAATGAATAACTATATTAAATTGAGTTATCTGAATTCATTATACTCAGACCCCAGATATGCTATGGTCAGATCTGAGTGGTATTTTTGGAATTGCAAATATTTATATGAATAACTACCAAATAAAATTTAGGGATACAAGGAATCTGTAACAAGGTTAGCTCACTACTTTACGTTTTTTCTATGCCAAACGAAAGCATAATCTCTCTACTAGGTTGTTGATAATAGTGGCTGAATTGAAGTCAGAAACCACCCTTTTCGTTGTAGCATTATCTTCCATCCTCATGTCATACCCTATACAGTACAGCCTACAGAAAGATGAAGATGCTACTTCATAGTGGATTAAGAAGCTTTCTATGTCATCTTTCTGCTTTATCGCAAAAATTTTCTTTTTCGTTGATGGAAAGCGTCATAATTCACTAAAACCACCTTGATTGGAAAAGATTTGTAGAAAGAGCACAATAATTTCAATATGGTTATTAAAGTCCTTAGTTCTAATACAGTTAAACAATGGACCATAAAGCAGAAATGGATCATACGAATCGTGGGTATAACCTTAACTAATCTAACACAACAAGCAGACGATCAAGGTCCATTGTACTGTCAACATCGCAAAACTTTGAAATCAAGTACAAGTGAGTTTGTAAATTTTATCAGTCAGCACTGTGTACCCAATTATATTGATATCGTCAGCATATACTCGTACTCTATCTAAGTACATTTGTGGGTATTATTTAATAAAGGGTTACATTATCTGAAGTCTCGCACAATGTCATAGGTTTGAAAAAACCTTCTTATAGTTACAAACATTTTCAAAGCGCTATAAGAGATATTTTATGTATGTACAGTGTTTTTTTTCCGGTATGGGGTTACCATTCTGTACCCTAACATATGCAAAGCATTGGATCTCATTAATTGCTTATGATTTCTGCTAACTATAAAATTCAATTCTATATACTAATATTATTAATATAAACTCTATATATATTTTCAGGAACAAAATATATATTAAAATTTTGGTTTAATTTTGTTTAACATTAGATACCATTTTAAAAAAAAAAAAAAAAAGAAGATTATTATTGCCGAATCACTGATCATCTTGACATTTTCACATTTGTCATAATTTGTGAGAAGTTATACGAAAAAGTGGCAATCATAAAATATTTGAGAAGGTTTTATTAGATTCTCCGCTTTTCACCTCTTCTTCCACATTTGGTGCAGAAAATCCATTAGTGGATGTTTTAAACCATAATTTTGGTTTTACTAGACAATTTTTCTCTCTTTTGTGTTTTCTTTGATTCGTTTCCTTACTTTTGTATCAGGAGTAAAATTATTATTTTAGTCAAAAGTTGTGACAACTCAACAAAAGTGTCAGTCAAGCTTTGTCAAAGAGAACCATCATATATTCAATTAGGTTTGGTTATACCAGCGATCTTAAGGGATCCACTGAGGTCTATAGGCCAATTGAATATAATCAATTAAAATTTAATCAATTATTTTTATTAGAAACTTAAATTTCAAGTCTCTACCACTTACTAAGCCTGAGATATTGCCATTTACAAACTAGCCCAAAATATAAATTCTCAAAATTCTATAATATGGGTCATTTCTGTGTATTTATTAAATTTTTAAAAATATTAAATATTAAAATAATTAATATAAATTTTCCGAAATACAAGAGTGTTCATTTTAAAAATTTTTAAAAAAACATCAATGAAAGAAGTTTCATGTTTTTTTTTTTTGAAATACGAATATTTTTATTTTATTACAGGAGTCCGAAAAAAAATTTTAGCCACGTCGGAGGTAAAGAAGTAAATTCCGTCTATAAAATAATGACCTATATGTATAGTCGATTTTAAAGGTATCAACTTATATGAAATAACTACTTTTCTCTAACTCGGAATTATGTATTTTAAAAAAAATAAAGTTTATAATTTCATTGAAACCGCAGAAACCGGATTATTTATGACCCATATACATAATCGATTTTAGAGACATCAGCTAAAACATAAATTTAACATTGTTAACTTGAGCACAATAACATGTGTTATCCTTTAAAATTATAAAATAATATATCTACTTGATGATTTTCGGATTCTAGCAGCTATGGACCATCTATTAGAAGTTCGTTCTACACACTTTAAGAATCGACTTAGGTTGTAAGTTATAACAAAAAACCGACAAAATAAATGGTCAAGATTGCACATAAATAATATTATTATTATTAATTACGAATATATATATATAAGAAATAATTGCAAGACCACTGATGATGAGTATTTGGCAATACTCGAAACGGCTATATGGTCAGCCAAAAATTCAATTAATGAAAATAATATAAAAATAATTTTTGCTGTTGTGATTCACTAATACACGAAACCTCTATATTAATACAATTTAAAGATTTAATGGATGGCTTTGAAATTTATATCCATATCGCTCTTTTTATGAAAAGCACATCTGATGCCTGATCAGATTTTATCAGAATTCAGATAATTTGAGATTTTTGAAACATATAGAAATACCAAGATTTTTCTTGGTGTCTCCTAAAAACCAAAAAAAATCTTATATGTATATATAAGATATATAGCTGATACCTGATTTGATTTTATTAGAATTCAGGTAGTTTAAGAGTTCTGAAGCATATAAATATAAAGTATATATAATTTTTCACTTGTCTCCTAAAAATCAAGAAAGATTCTATATATATATAAGATATATAGATATAATATACACAAGATATATATAAGATATATCTATATATATAAGATATATATAAGATATATAGATATAATATACACAAAATATATATATATCTTATATATATAAGAAAAAATATATAATTGTAAACGTTTGAATATTTAAAAAATCTCTGGAAAGTAAAGAATTGGTCTCACTTTATTGAAACTCAATGGATGATTGATTTTCTTTTGTGTTTGTGTAGGGTATATTAATTTTGTACTGTCTTAAAAGTTTTTTATCTCAACTCAGGAAAATGTAAATGTAGTAGCAATGACGCGTGCACTCGGAGGGTAGAGCTTTCCGTTGTCAGCATCGAACCACGCGCGATGAAAAATATCCATCAATCCCACTTAATACCATAAAATTACGCGAAATGAAATAATAATAATTTCATACCTTCGGAAAGTGCGTGACCTGGTATACAAAAAATAGAATAAAAATGAGGCACTTAAGTGCGCCACTAGCCACTTATGAATCACTTGAGAGTTGTATGCAATATTTTCCGTTCGGTTTTTAACCTTTTTCATTGCACGTTCCTAATTCAGTTTTTTACTTGTTATCATCTGTCAACACAGAAAAACATTAACGTCCAACATCGGTATTCTCTTAAGTCGGGTCGATTCCAAAAAATTTGGTGAAACAATCTAAAATAGAAAATTAATAAATTGGTGATATACTATTAGACTTCACCCCAATCATATCACTGTTTTTTGTCAAATGCAATTAAACACTACCGGGACCAAGTACGAGTTCCTGTCAATTAAGGGAAAACGGTTAGTAGAGTAGACAGTGTTAGTAGAGTTTTTATTAACGAATTAATTAAAGTTTTTAATTAATGTAATAATAAAATATTGCACATTTATTTAATTAAAATTAAAAATTCTAAATGTTCTCAAACGTTAATATACTATAGTTCATATATCAGTAAAAGGATAATAGCACCGCGTTAGTGTTGATAAGACCCACGCGAAAAATTTCGAGTGTTTTGATATCCTTAATTAAATGTTTTCTATTTATATATTTTTTATCCATTTTTTCTTTTTTCTTTTTTAAAACATTTTTGAATTCCAATTTCGTTTACTGCAAACCTATTTTATCTTTTACTTGTATTTTCTTATCTAATTTAGGAAAACTCATTGAAAATGAAGCAATTCTAAGCACGTTCAGTTTTATAGGGAATACTCGTATACATCTACTGCAGTGTTTAGTCCTTTTTTAAGGAAAAATAATATTAATGAAAACATTTAAATAGAAGAAACTATAAATAAGATGAATACATCCATCTATTTATAAATGTGTAATTTACTTACACTATAGATTAACAAATCATTCATAAAATGTTGTGTAAATAAGTATAAAACAAAAAGATAAAATTAACATTTCAGACCAATTAATCATTATTTACTCATTTCACTTATAATACATTCACACTGTCTCATTTAGGCGCTTGTTCATTTATATTAATGAGTTCACTTTCTAACTCTAACGTTCACTTTATAATGAGCTCATTTATGCAGTTGATAGAACTTTTATACACAAAAATTTTATATGTATTATTGATATATTAAATTATTTATATATATATTTTACATATCAATTTCATATTCAATTAATAACAAAAAAAATTTTATTAAATACTTACTTCCTCATTGCATTTGTTTACAGCTCATTTCACATATAAAACATATGACAAATATTTCAAATTTATATAATTTCCCTTGTAGAAATTTATTTATAATTGTGATATTCAACATTTTTCGACTTAAATCAGTTGATTTATTTATAATGAGTTCATTAATTTAAAAGCAAGACTTTTAACGATATTTGCCAGAATTGCCCTGTTATTGTTTAAAAGCTAAATCTTCTACTTTCTAATGTCTTCCTTTCCTTTGATTGCTAGTATAGGGTTTCAGCTTTTGACCTTTACCGTCCAATAACTGAAATTTGTTAATTTTGCATTCATAAGAAGTAGTTTTAGTGGATTCGAGTCTCCCACTATGGTTTTTGAAGCTTTCCATCTACACCTACTAGAAAAATATAAGTAAAAGAATTATTTTCTTCAATTTTGATGAATTTTAAACATTTTGTTGAAACAAAAATATGTCTTCATATAAAAATTAGAAAAATCTTTTATTTGATATATACCTTATATTATGTAACTTTTGATTTACAATCAAATAATTAAAAAAAATTAGTAACCTTGTTATCTTTCTAAAATCTTTTCGATTTTATAGAATCAATAGGTAACATTAACTTAAGGACAGCATTGCAATAACAGGTTTAATTACACTCTATCAGCTCGACTTTTGCAATTACGTTATTTTGTTGTAGACTTTTACAATGCAATCGTAAATTATAGCATTTCACCATTATAGTCTGCCCGAGATATATGTAAGTATAATAAGACGCTGTCAAAACTTCATAACGAGACAGAACTCGAATTCTTCATTACACCCTCTTATGGTTATATCTCTACAAGAACGAAGATACATATATATGTATATAATGGTTAATTTTTACTCTTTATCTTTAAATTTTCGTTCTTGTAGAGATAAAAAAGATATGTAAAAATCTTCCATATATTGTCATTGTCACTCCGCAAAAAAACTATTAATAACAAACGTTTTCAAGTTGTGGCCTAGTATGGTTATTTAAACAGATGTAATTATTTAACACATACCTAATTTGTTGCAACTTTAGTAATTCTTCAAAAGTTATCTCATATAGCTTTTTAGCTTATACCATGTTTCCACTGGTCTCATTTAGTTAGTTTTGCTTATTAATGTCGCTAATGAGCATAAATTGCTATACACAAAGACCTTTCATTTAAATGAGCTCATTATAAATAAATCAACTAATTTATCATCAAACGAAAAATGTTGTATGTCACACTTAAAAATAGATTTCTCACAAGGGAAATTACCAAAATTTGAAATATTTGTCTTATGTTTTATATGTGAAATGTTAACAAACAAGCTATTTCATATGAATAAATACGCTTATGCCAATGGAAACGACCTAATCTTAATTGCGTTAACATAAGTAATTTTAGCTGTAGTAAAAACATGATATTACCCTATTTACCGGTTCAATAAATGTAGTTCACTGGTTAAAGTGATCATTTAATAGACACTTAGTATAATGACAAATTTGGTTGCCATAAATTTGCCTCACATCTTTTCAGAATAAAAACAAAATAACTTTAACTCATTCAACTACATTCATAAAATATATTTACGATCTGTTTAAAATAAATAAATATCTTCACAGCATAAAAATCTGCGGATAAGAAATTGCGTACTCAGCATAATTGTAGGCTTGATGAATAAATAGAGTAAAAATTCGGCACAAAACCGACAAACCGACAGCGTTTATTAAAAACTAAGTCAACACTAACATCAGCATTGTACAGCATTCTTTTGTCTATTTTAAAACTAAAAGATTTCGAATATCAAGTCTATTTACTCTATTGTCCACTATATATCCCTACGATAACTTCATGTGGCACTGACTGCAATTCTATTAGTTCTATACATCAAAATACAAGTTAAGAGAATTATTTTATCTGGCTGCAATGCTATTAGTTAGAACTTAGAATACCAGTTAAGAGACTTATTTATTTTCCCATCTGAGCATTTATTTCTATAGACTTTTTATACATCCATCAACAATTTGACACCAGTAGTCTCTTTGAATATTAAAGTTGATATCAAACTCAAACAGCCACCACTATTTAAACGCCAATAAGCTATAATGATGTATATATTTACTTTATATATATATGTAATATACATATATAATATATTCATAATAATAAGTATGTAATTTATATAATATATACGTAATAATATATATATAATATATATATATAGTAAGTATATACATTATTATACCTTATTAGCGTTTAAATAGTAGAGGTGTATATGTATATATATATATATGGTAGCGTTATTTATTCGTATGTAATTTCACAGTGTGGTCGGCGTTCTAATGCCATATGCTGTAGCCGTAAAACCGTATTTATGTGTATTTGCTTATCTTATAGAATTTCTAAATACAGACCATACAGACCATACGGACTATAAAACCTGATAATATATTTCTGAAAACTTTGAATTAGTTTTGCTGTTTCTCACTTGTATTGCTTTTTATAATAATCCAAGAAAAATAAATATAGGCTTAGATATTATTTTCAATTTTTAAATACAGACTAAAGATTTAAATTTCCTTCAACAATTTTGATCGATGCATACATAAAGTTTATATAGGTCCATAATCAGATTTTTTATAGTTCACTAGTTCGTCATCTAAATAATCGACCAATTTTAAAATCAAAGACAAAGAGGACATGTTTTCCCCTTCTTTAGTTATAAGCATATAAATTAATTTAGTGCGTTTTCTAGATAAAAATATTTTAAGACAGTCTAAGGGTCAATTTTACAAAGTATTTTTAAGCGTTGATTTCACATTGAAGCGACACTCATTTATTTAAGTTTTAAGTGATATTTAAGGTGCCTAAAATAAAACACTTAAGGATTACTTAAGTATACATTGTATAGCTGAACTTATTTGTTATTAAACACTAAACTAATTTTATAATATTTTATTTATATTTTATAATAAAATTTAATTATTTTATTTTATAAATATTTTATAATTTACTGTATTATTATTAAGTTTAACAGCAGTTGTTAACTCAGCAATAAAATATTATTAAGAAAGCAAATTGTCAATTAAGTAAACTCTATAACCACCCAATCCGTGAAGAAAAAAATCTTTAAATTAAATTTTAAAAAAAAAATACCTTCAAATATACTTTGCTCTCCTCAAAAAAAATCTAAACCAGATTGGAAGATATTTAATATATTTAGGAGGGATCAATACCAATATTTCCACAAGAAAAAATAACACAAAATATAGAAATATAAGTTATATTTATTCTGTATACTATTTAAGCGTATAGTAAAAAACAATTTAATATAATTAATCTTACTTTTCTAAAAAAAAATTTTTTTTTTAAGTTATATTTTAAGAATTTTAGTGCGATCCAACGCCAGCGTTTGATAAACGTTAATCTTAATCTAATTATTATATATTATGAATAACACAAGTTTTTAACAATGGTTAAAATATGAAATCTATAATATAATATAATGTAAAGTATTTATACTTAATACATTTTTAATCAACAACTATTCTTTTTATAAAAGTTATTACATTTAAATTCGCAATGTAAGACTTTGTACGATTCTTTAAAATAGTTTTTAATTTCAAAATCAAAATTACTTTTAATTAGTTAGTTAATATTTAAATATTAAACAAAAAAATTTAAAAAATAATAAATAAATAAAAATATAGAAAAAAATAAATAAAAGAATAAATAAAAATAGCAAATAAAAAAGAAATAAAAATAAAAATAGAAAAACGAAATGAATAAAAATAACAAAAATATAAATGAATAACAATAGCAAAAAGAAAATAAAATAAGATAAAATAAAATAAAATAAAAACAACAAAAAATAAATAAATAAAAAGACCAATAATAATAAAAAGACTAAACATAAATAAAAAAAAAGACCAAAAATAAATAAATAAAAAGACCAAAAAATAAATAAATAAAAAAAAAATAAATAAAATAAAAAAAAAAATAAAAAATAAAAAAAATAAAATAAAAAAATAAAAAATAAATAAAAAAAAAAAAAATATAAAATAAAAAAAATAAATAAATAAATAAAATAAAAAAAAAAATAAATAAAATAAAATAAAAAAAATATAAATAAATAAAATAAAAAAAATAAATAAAATAAAAAAAAAAAATAAAATAAAAAAAAATAAATAAAATAAAAAAAAATAAATAAAATAAAAAAAAATAAATAAAATAAAAAAAAATAAATAAAATAAAAAAAATAAATAAAATAAAAAAAAATAAATAAAATAAAAAAAAATAAATAAAATAAAAAAAAATAAATAAAAAAAAAACAATAAATAAAATAAAAAAAAATAATTAAAAAATAAAATAAAAATAAAAAAAAAGATAAATAAAAAAACCAAAAAAAAAAGTAAATAAAAAATATAAAAATAAATAAAAACACCAAAAAAAAGTAAATAAAAAGTATAAAAATAAATAAAAGCTAAAAAAAATTATCAAAATCTGATATAAAAAATAAATAAAAACAACAAAAAAATATTATCAAAATCTGATATAAAAAATAAATTAAGTTAATATAAAAATTTCAACAAAATCTCTTAGCAAACTGACTCTCGTCAATAGCTGTAATCTGGGTGAATATTTTAAATAATTCAGGAGAATAAAACTCATATTCACCCGTGAATATGGTCTTGTCAATATAGAACTTACGGATATCCAGCGAGCGGCGAACCCAAACCCTCAAGACTTTATGAAAACGCCACTGTCTTTCATATAGTTCTTCAGCCGATTGTAATTGATATTGATCCCTTGGATACATATAGAATATGTAGAAGAGTGTTTCTAACGGCATATATTTAAAATTTAAAGGTTGCAAATGGCTTCTCACATATCCAGAAAATTTGTACTCCTTAGGGAGGTAAATTAGAGAGTCATCAACACCGTAAATATCATCTAAGCCGCCAGTGAAAGTGGTCAGCAAGTTGTCAGGACAATTCAAATCAAGACCCATCTGTGTAAGGTCTAAGCCTTTGCAGAGCAACGTTTGAACAGGATTAGTATTCCTTATCATCGATGCTAACGCAAGCATACCAAATTGATCATCAAGCAGTTTTTTTGCTGGCTCGTTCTGTTCAGGCATTTCATTTGATGAGCTTTCTGTTTCCATGTTATCGACTGATAAAGTCGACTTATCTAATGTTGGCGGAAATTCCATATCAGAAGATTCAAATTTGACTGAGCTCAGCGACATTTCTCTTTCAGCGGCCATCTTAAGCGAATGTGATAAATCGGGGAAGTCTTCTAAGCGCATATTGAAACGTTGTGGTACTGTTCTTAAGCGAAAACTATCCGACGAATTAGGTTGAGCATCTGAAGCGCTAGCTAGAACTTCACTATAATTCTTGGCGGTGTTGGAGCCATCGTAAGCTGCAGTCGGTGAATAACTTTCAACAAAAAATAATTTATGCAGCTGGTTTTTGTCCATGTCAAATCGAACTTTCTTTTTCGATTGATTTTTATTTTGTTGGATATTACTCTTCTTGGGTAACATATCGAATCTTCCAACTGCAAATTAAAATCAGAAATAATTATCATAAATATAATATATGATATTAATATCCGATCAGAATGTTTTATATTTACCTCGCGCTCTACAGACTACAAACAAAACAAACCAATCAAAGCGAACTTCTGAAACAAAACTAATCACCGCAAAAACAGACGCCACTTAACATAAACCCAATTCAAAGTGAACAGCGCCCGAACTGAACTTATTTCTTTTGAAGCGTTTGAATCAAAATTTTCGCGGCGAATTCAAACAATATTTTTTACAGTTAGACAGACACAGGATGGCTTGTATTAAAGGCAAATCATCTTTAAAGATTTTGTAATTATTAAGTTAAATTCATGGACATATATTGTATAAATAAATACTTTAAAAAAACAAACCAATAAGTGGGATGGATTACATAGAGAAACGACTAGTTCTTACTAGAGTTATGAAAAATAAATAAAAACAGCTGATAAATTAAAAGCAATTATATGTGAAAAAATTTTGGAAAATAAAATAAACTAGATATAGATGCCAATTACATAAAAAATGATTATAATTCAGTTATATGTTAATTTTTTAATATTAATATTTTAATTAAATTAATATAACAATTTAATTTTAGTACAAAATTTTAACCATACGAATATTTTGTGATTCTTATTGTTGTACAAATTTTTACTTGTTTCACATTCAAGGATATTTATCAGCAATTCTATACAATTTTTAACTTTTCAAAGTATTTTAGGTCTGTTCCTCGAGCTACTCGTAGTAACTTTGAATAACACCATGTATACACAAGTGAGTTCCACCAGCAAATTTTCGAGTAAATGAGAGCATCTGAGAGAGCGTAATATCCCTGTCGAAATTTAAAAATGCTACACAGACTTTACTTGTACATTTTATTTCAAATAAAATTCGTGTTGATCTGTGAATCAGCTGTTTTGGTTTAAATTCAAATTTTTGTATTGTTCATTTGTGCAGCACTGGTGTTCTCACCAAATTTTACACAAAGCTGTTCCACAAAAATCTGTATAAAGAGCGTAATTTACCATTTTATTTGTGTTACGCTCTCAGTTTCTACTTTACTTGTGTTTTACTTGAGTTTTACTACGACTAATTCGAGGAACAGACCTTTTATCTACTATGCTGTTTTTCAAGCTTTTACTGGCATAGAACAATTTTTTTGTTACTATGACTAACTTTTTTAATATTTTACTTGAATTCCTAATAAACAATGCTATAATAATGATTTTTTTTTGCAATGGGGTGTATGTTAAGGATATATGTATTGTTTTGGCGTTAAATTTAAGATCTATTTCAAAACAAATTTTAAAATAAATTTAAATTTAAGCGTTTTAAAGTTTGCAGCACGCTGACACTCATACCTTAAAATATATGTTAAGGATTTTAAAATGATTTGTTTCAATTTCAATTTAGATATCATATATATATGTATTTAGGTCGGGATTAAAATTTCCTGGGGATTTTTTGCACTGTACTTATGGAAATATTTGTTTATTCATTTATTACACTTATTTATTATTTTTGGTTAAAAGTTTAAAATTTATTTATTAAACATCTTATAATATTTTTACAATAGTAACACTCATTTATAGTAATCTAATTTAACCTACTTTGAAATTCTGATAAATGCCAACATTCGCTGCCATACCGACATAATTTACTATTTCCATCAATTGAAAATCAATTTACTCTTAAATAAGTGAGTTGTGTTAAATTCCTTAACTTTGATTTTAATCTTTCTTCTAAAAGTGAAAAAAACTATAGTTTATATCCTCGTTAGATATCAATTAACAATTTCTAATAAGTTAATAAAAATCTAATAAAAATGTGCAAACTGCATATGCTGGTAACCTTTTTTTTACTTATTATTTGCGCAATTTTGAATTCGCCGCATTTTTGATCATTTGCTTTTGCTTTAAATTTATTGCGCTCTATTGTCGAACATCCGTTAGTTTTGATTTTTTTAATTATAAGTCGTAAATTAAAATTCTGTTATTAAATCATTTTGACGTTACGTGTGAGGAAAATTTTATCTACCTGTAAAACAATCTAACGATTTTAAAACGAAGAATATAAGCAAATATTCTGAATCTTTAGAGCTAAGAAATATATTTGTCACATGAAAAAAGTCGCCGTATTGCAGACATAAAATCTATGTTGCTACGCTGATGTTCCAGCAGCCTTTGGTACATTTTGTTTTTGCTTTGTTTAGCATAATTTTGGAGTAAATCCATAAAAATTGAAGTTTTGCATTGTTTATTTATTTGCTTTTGATTATTTGCAATTCATCCAACTAGTTTTGCATACGGCGCAGTTTACGCATCAATTTATTGCCTATAAAATTGAGTAAGTGGATATATGTATGTATGTACATGTGTACGTTCTGTAATGTCCAAATTTGTATATATGTAATTATTGCTATTAAGTTTGTCTTACATATGAATTATTATCCTAAAATATGTTGAATTATTGTTCACAATAATAAAATCTAAAAAAAATCCATATATAATTAATTTAAAAATTAAAAATGTATTTAATGTCTCGTCAAGAATGTCTTCATTGCTCATTGGAGTCACTAAACCATGTCAATTACTAAGAAATCTGTAAGATTATAATTAATACAGAAACAGTCTTTATGTTTACGTCTATATAATACATTTGTTACGAATTGGGCCCGGTGCTAGCGAACGCGTGTACTGCAAAAAATGCATTCAATTGAACGCGTTGGCATCGTAGGCACTACAATGATGTCTAAAAGCGGTTCCAATAACGGCCGGGAGTACATTGAGGAGCCACACGTTAAGTTCAACGAACAAATACCGTTCGTCACTCCCAAAAGGGACTACATAAGTAGATTCCTGCTTATGTAGGAATCTGTATGTATTCTACACAAGTAGAATACAACCACGGTGAGACTGCATTGCCGCTTCATTTCTGGATGCTTGTGCGCTTTGGAGCTAACAGTTCGTACTTAGGATAGTCTAATTGTTGCTAATTGGCACTATATTGTGTTATACCATATGTGAACAGCACATGATCGTCTGTGATTGACGAGTGGCTCTGGAACATTAACCTGGTCGCTTCTGGAACCACATAATATTTTTTCTTTGTAGTTTCTATTTTATTGCAATGAACGAAATTATTAAGCTTTAAATCCAATCAGTTATAGTCATTGAAGCCAATTTATTCTACACTTATCGAATTTATGGAATCAAGCGGTACGAAAATCAAAAGTTTTTAACTTCTATTATTATAAATAATACATTTTGTTTGTGTGATTATTCAAATTTTTTTTTTTTTTTTTAATTTTTTTTATAATTTTTTGTTTCATGATTTTTTATTTATAATTTTTGTTTTATATATTTTTAATATATTTTTTAACATATTATACTTTTATATATTTTTAATATATTTCTTTTTCAATTATTTTATTTTTTTTAATATATTTTTTATAAATATATTTTTAAATATATTTTTTATAAATATATTTTATAAATATATTTTTTATAAATATATTTTTTTATAAATATATTTTTTATAAATATATTTTATAAATATATTTTTATAAATATATTTTTTATAAATATATTTTTTTTATAAATATATTTTTTTATATATATATTTTTTAAAATATATTTTTATAAATATATTTTTTTAAATATATTTGAATATAATTTTTTATAAAATATTTTTTTATAAATAATATTCTTATAAATATTTTTTTTCATAATCTTTTTTATAAAATATTTTTTTTTAAATATATTTTTATAAATATATTTTTTTATAAATATATTTTTTTATAAATATATTTTTTTATAAATATATTTTTTTATAAATATATTTTTTTATAAATATATTTTTATATGATTTTATTTTTTATATGATTTTATTTTAAATATATATATTTATTTTTTATATATTTTTATTTTTTACATATTTTTACGTTTTATATATTATTATTTTTTATATATTGTTTAAAGGTCTATATCGGTTTGTATGAAACCCAAATTAAGTTTCTTGAATACTGCCCCCACGATTTTTTATTTTAAGATGAGTTATATCTTTGTTATTACTTATGGAATTTAGTTATCTCAATGGATCATTGCAAACCACATAGAAATTAAATTGAAAGAGGTTGGTAATGCTTGGTTGTCATAGACAAGTAACTCTGAGATATCGTGGATTGTTGTTGTTGTAGCTTGCAAGGATATATAAAGCAGTTAACAAGTAAGGAATTACAAGAAAAATACATGGGTTAAAATGTGGATAGGTATTAGTAGTATAATAGGGTAAGGGGAGTATTTAAAAGTTGGAGACGTCGCGGATCTACGCAACTCCTAGGACCACTATTGTGTTTGTCACGTTATTAAAACTTCTGTGACTTTTTTTAATTCTCTTGATAAAACGTTTACTGTTGTTATGTAGCACACGTATAATTAATCCAAAATTATCATCTGTTCTTAGAATTCGTTGCTATAATTTAAATTTTGCAATTACATGTTAAAAAAAGTTATTGGTCATCTAAGTTACAAAATAAACTAGAATATAATTGATATTAGAATAACAGAAAATATCGACAGTATTAAATTTCTAAACATTCTTGCTCTAAAGTCGATTTTATTTTTTCAGAATTTTTCATTTTATTTCGATCGTTACTTCTAGTATATATCTATACGTATTCCGGCAAATTCGCTTTTATAATTTCTAATATTAAGAATTAGAATTATACTAAAATATATATAAAATAAAATATAAAATATACTATGAAGTTAAGCTATTCATACAACTGCTCCAGTATATATTAGAATCGTATGTAAAGCAGAGAAAATTCTATATAGAAGTCAAATACTATTGCTATTGTTGTGGATATTGTAGGTGAAAGGTCTCTTAGAATAATGTTTTAAATTAAGTGCTAAACACATTTTTTATATCAGACTTGCCTACCAATTCTTGGCTTGTCTGTTCCACCATTAATGATGTCACAGCTATTCTTAGCACAAATCAAAGTCATATTTTAGTATTTAAGGGTCTTAAAACAAATTACTATTAATAAATCATGGTTAGAAATTCGACTTATTCGTGTAAATACAAATAAGAGTACTCACGTTGTATTTGCTTTGTGTAAGAACCTATGATCTTCAGTCACTTTAGTTAATACCAATGTTTCCCAAACCTAAAAATATAAAAAATACATTAGATTTATTTCAGAAAGTCAAAAATATGTTTGCATTATAAAGTACATCTAACATATATAGACTTTACTTAAGTCTATCTGGATAAATGGTGCCAAACAATAAGACAATTATTGCCGTTCACTACCAACTAAAGGGACTACACAGGCTATAAACACAACAACAATAATGAGTGTCTAGTTGTAATATTTGCCAGTATTCGAGTATTTCACCGTATACAATTTAAAGTTCTTTATTAAAAACAAGTCTTCTCCAGTATATAAGGTAGGGTATAAGACATTCCACGAAGAACTAAAAATCCTTTTTATTAAATACGATCTAAAAAAGATTGAAGCAAATATCAGAAAAAACGAACCACTCCTACTTTAATTGTGTCCCACCTTTGATAAGACAAATACTTAAAAATGATTGTTCATACTTTTTTTAAAAAAAGTGTATTATTCTAATATAAGTAACTCTACATTAATAATGTAACTTAATAATATAATATATAGTATAACTACATTAATTATAATATATAATATAACTACATTAATTATATTAATTATAATAATTGCAATATTATACTATTATACATAGTTATAATACTATAACTACATATTTGCTCGTTGTGATTATTGTGATAGCCCTTTGTGGTGTGATAAATAGCACCTATAGATCTGTAGACGTAGACGTTCTTGAAACCATATAAGCTAGTAAATATTATTTATTTGATACTAAAAATAATTTCTTGTTTTAATTTGAACTTTTTTTGGGTCGTGCGTTAATTACTCCTTTAAGATACTTTGTTTAGAAATAATAATCATGACTTTGCTATTAAAGGTTGTTATAAATCTCTTAAAGAAAACCACTTTTAATGTATGGCTAAAAATAAATTTATCGTAGAATGTGATAAAGTTGAATGTAAACTAAACGATTTTGTTAATTTTGTTTTTTTTTTTTCAGATTTAAGTATTTTATCCAAATTTAATTATATCTCTTTATAAATGAGTGCTCCTGAAGACACACGAAAAGGATCAAACAATCCAACATCTCAAGAAGAGGAAACGCGTAGCAATGTGCCCACCAACGCAGACGTTCCAGGTTCATCGCAATCTAGGAGTATAATTGCAAGAATAATTGATAGAAATACATCTGGTATAACGCAACAATATACTAGTTCTACCAATCGCAATATTGCTATAGAACCATCCAATCAAAGGCCATCAGCCGAACGTTCGTTGTTACGTTAGTAGAAATATGTTAAGATTGTTAAATTTAAAATATTAATGAATTTTTTTTTTTATTAGCACAAGAACGTCCAGCAGCTTCTTATTTTAATATATCTACTGAACATTTTCCATCGTTACCAGATCCTAGACATTCCTACCATCGTCGTAGTATAACATCAAAACCAAGTACATCAAAAGCAGCCAGTAGCGCATGTGTTCCAAGTAGCTCCAGTAGTGCATCTGTTCCAAGTACTTCCAGAAGTGCATATGCTCCAGGTACTTCTAGTATTGCTTGTGTTCCAAGTACTTCCAGAACTGCATATGCTCCAGGTACTTTCAGTAGTGATTGTGTTCCAAGTACTTCCAGAAGTGCATATGCTCCAAGTAGTTTCAGTAGTGCTTTGGTTCCAAGTACTTCCAGAAGTGCATATGCTCCAAGTACTTTCAGTAGTGCTTTGGTTCCAAGTACTTCCAGAAGTGCATATAATCCAGATACTTTCAGTAGTGATTGTGTTCCAAGTACTTCCAGAAGTGCATATGCTCCAAGTACTTTCAGTAGTGCTTTGGTTCCAAGTACTTCCAGAAGTGCGTATGCTCCAAGTACTTTCAGTAGTGCTTTGGTTCCAAGTACTTCCAGAAGTGCATATGCTCCTAGTACTTTCAGTAGTGCTTTGGTTCCAAGTACTTCCAGAAATGCATATGCTCCAAGAACTTTCAGTAGTGCTTTGGTTCCAAGTACTTCCAGAAGTGCATATGCTCTAGGTACTTTCAGTAGTGATTGTGTTCCAAGTACTTCCAGAAGTGCGTATGCTCCAAGTACTTTCAGTAGTGCTTTGGTTCCAAGTACTTCCAGAAGTGCATATGCTCCTAGTACTTCCAGTAGTGCATTGGTTCCAAGTACTTCGGGAGCAAGTGAAAGTGATATAGAAGAAATAATAGTGCATCCTAATGGTGATATATCTAATGTACGGCCTTCGGTTTTAAATGACCAATATGGAATTTTGAGCATCTTATCAATGATACGAATTGGCGCACCAAGTATATCACATCTAAATCTGGGCATAGATCTTAATACATTAGGCATTCCCACAAATTCAAACGAACTTCTATATCCCAGATTTAGCGGCCCATTTGGAAACGAACCTTTAGCTAATCACAATATGACAGTTGCTGTGCCAAGAGAATACTTAATGAATAACGCAATCGTACATAAAATTACACCACTTAATTTAGAAGTTTTGTCTGACGATACACTTTTCTACATATTTTATATCTGCGTACGAGAAAAAGTTCAACTAGAAGTTGCTGTAGAGCTTTTTAACAGACAATGGCGTTTTCATAAGGATATGAAAGTCTGGTTTCGTCGAGCTTTAGATCGTGCAATCTATAGGAGAATGGGAAATAGAGAAGAAGGTTTATACATTTATTTTGACCCTAATCAGTGGCAAATTGTTTCCGAGTTTCTAATAATTTATGACCAGCAAGTAGAGGCAATACTAAATTTAAGTTTCTGTCAGGAATTTTTTGACCGCAAACATTTATTTTTCTAAATTTATGTTTTCTATTTAACCTCGTGAAATAGGCCAATAGTAGCGCTTGTTTCAAGTTCGTATTTATTAAGATTAGTTAAGCATGTAATTTTATTAATATTATAGATTTTGTCGTCTGTATGTATGTTTATCCTCACATTAAATTTTATGTATTATTTATGTACTTATAAGCAAACAGTATTGTAGGACAAACTAAAATATCTATACATGTTTTTATACGCGACTTATAAAAATAATATCTATTATCTTTTTATATGTCAATAATTTAAATTTATTAAATATTTAAGCTTTTTTATAATGATCAAGAATGCATCTGCTTTCAATGCTTGGATGTTGAATAGGTGCAGAAATATTAAGTTATCATCATCATTGTTGACACAACTCTGTTTGGGTATTTGAGTGTTATCGCATTCATCACAATCTCGTACTTTTATATATTATATTTAGTTCTCTGCACATAACAAATTTATATATAATATAATTATATTTCCAGCATGTTTTAGCTTTAGTGTTTTTAGACCTGTCAAAATATTGGAGTGTTAATACAATCTTTTTTTTTTGCATTTCTTCGATGTGCTTTCAAATAAGTTCAATATCTGTAAGTCTTCTCTATGTTATATGACCAAATTGTTTTCTCTCACACATACTTCATATATCTCACTAAATCTTACTTTAAGAATTTTAGTTAGATTAACACTATTAAACAAATATTATTAATAAAAAATTTATCTATGTAATTTAAAGTCAATTCTGAGGTTGCGGCATCAGAAATATTATGAGAAGCTAATATTTTGCATGATTTCCAGGTCTACATCATATAGCCATTTGTCTATAGAAATGACCTAACGTCTTTTTGTTGAGATTTCATTTATATATGTGTTTTTTCTACAAAGAAACAAAGAGTTTCTGCTACTTAATTCCTTTCCCATTTCTAATTTTCCTGTGAATGTATCTTTCTTTTCTAAAACTCTATTTTATCCATCGTTTCAAGTTTAATAAACAAACATTTATTATGTGCAACTATTGTAATATGTGTTATGACCTTTGTTGCTGTCAAGTTTAGATACCCATTTAGGTTGTTACACTACAAATATTTTATTGTAACCCAAGCAATTCTTTCGAGATATCCTCAACATCCAGCATACTCGCAACAGACCTGATATAAAGGATCTCCCTTGCGGACGTCCTAAATTCCTTCTACTACATACCTATGATGCAGTAATATACCGGTATAACAATACCAACTACTAATCATTGTCTCCAAGATTAACAGTTCTTTAGCTTTCAAGAAAATTGGATAAAATGTCTTTGTTGCATAGACCCATCCAACTTACACATAACGATTTTAAATAATAACATTCGCAAAATAGTGAATAACCATTGATCTTATAAGGAAGAAAATTCTTAGATAACTCGAATCTCTTAAATGGCAGATTGTGACATTATCTTAAAAACAAATTGATAAACAATTCCATCTCCCAATCATTGTGCAGAGTAATTTTGTTATTATTTTGTACTCAATGCTTATTTGGAATTAAGATTTCAATAGTACCACAGTTTTTTTCCTCTAAAAATGTAAGTTAAGTGTTTACACTAGCGAAGGTTAAGGTTATGTTCTTGCAAATCAACTAGAATTTTATATACAATTTCGAAACGAATTCTGAATCGAAGAATTCAAAACAATAAAGTCGTCAACAACTCTTCCCGTATGAAAAGACTTGACTTTTTACTGCAACTATATAGTTGCTTAATAATTTTTCTTCATAGGGTAAAGTGTTGAGCTATTTAGCTTGTAAAACCGACTGAGTTAGAGATTTAGGTGGTGAATATGATTTGGTGGTTTCAAAATAGTTTTACTGTTTTTTTAAAAGTTCATTGATTAGCACTAAATATGTAGTAGGAAACTCAATTATCTGGTTCTGACTTGATCATTATATATATATATATATATATATATGAAAAAATTTATAAAAAAAATGTAATGTAAGAAGCATAAGTTAGAGAAATTGATTTACGTTTTTATTGACTTTTAATTATTTATATACAAATTTGTATTTTTATATATATGTTTTAGTTGTATTTTTTATTAATATCTTTACATATAAATTTATGTATAAAAATTGTATTAAATATAAGTTATTACACAAAACAATATTAACAAGTCAGTATCAAAACATATGGAACGTAATTAATCTATATGTAATAAAAACAAAAATAATATGTATAATAAACATTTGTCAACTGCTTCATAATTGATATTTTATCTAAATATTAACAAAAGTGATTACATTACAAAATTAGGACTATGTTCATATACATTCATATATACTTTCATTTACATACATATATATATTCATATACTATATTCTAAAAATTTAACGTGCTCAGCTCAAGTATGTGCCAACTGATAAAAAAAAAATATTAAAAGAGTAAACAATTAAACAAAACATTTTAATTTGCAAAGAGAATAAATCTCTAAAGTTGCTAAGAAATTATAATAAGGGTAAGTTAGTATGAATGCTAGTTGATATATGGAAAATATAGGTTTAACATTGATAAATGTGTTCAATCAAATTACTAAATTAACAATTTTTGGTTTTGTCTGCGCAAGACTTCAGATTCTTATTCCCAAGAATTTACTTATTTGGTCATAACAATCCATTATCAGGTTTCAGCCTGACGTTGCATGTCTCACCAGGCGTCTCTATTTGATTTTGGCTCTTAGATATAGTGTATTCTACCAGATCCTTTATTTTTTTTATTCTTATTTCCAAGACTTAACTTATTTACTTATTTGGTCATAACAACCCGTTACCGGATTTCAATCTGACGCAGCATGTCTCACCAGGTGCCTCTATTTAAATTTAGCTCTTATATAGTGTATTCTACCAAATAATTTTTGTTTTTTTTTTTTGAAAATCTATATAAATTAGCACAAATAGGAGATGAACAGTTAAACTACGAATTATGATTTTAAGAAGAAACTATGTGTCAATTTAGGACTCAATACACGATCTTCAGTTATTAAAATTACTATCTCTGCTGTGTTTCAGTAACAAAATAATTTTATACTTTTTGGTCAGAAATAATGTGCCTATTTATATTAATTTTAATTCTATTTATATTAATTTAATTAATTGTTGCATTTATTTTTTTCTATTTTATTTACTTTTATTTTTCTATACTTATCCTTTCTTATTCTACATTAATTCCATCTTTTATTATTCTTTTTTTTTCCTATACTTCCGTCTTTTCTCATCCTTGTTTCACCTGAGTTTCTCTTTTTTTCTCCTATCTTTTCCTTTTCTCTTGTCCTTTCTTCTTCTCCTATCCTTCCTTCTTCACCAATTTTAATTCTTTTTCCTATAGTCTTTCCCCCGTCTCTTCCTTTTTTTTCAGTTTGCATCGAGTTCTTATCCATCTTTCTTTTTTTCTTTTCATTATTTCCCGTCTCTTCTACTTTCTTTCAGATTTTATTAATTAATTGAATCCTTCTTCTGTAATCTTTTGTTTTCCAATTTTCTTTACCCGTCTCTTGCCACTTCTAACTTTATTTCAGGTTTTCCTTTTCAATCGATTTTTCGCACCTCTTTCGTCTTCTGCTTTCTTTTCGATTTTCGTATTGAATCGAATCTTGCCATCTCTTCCCTCTTCTACTTTCTTTTAGATTTTCATATTGAAGCGGATCCTTGTTCTGCTCTTTTCGTTTTTTTTTTCATTTTTTTTTCCACGTTCTTCTACTCTCTTTCAGATTTTCAAATAGAATCGGATTCTTCTTCAACCCCACATTTTTTTTTTGGATTTATATGGTAACGGATTTAATTTGAATTTGTGATGAAAATGAGCTAAATAAACGAAGATAAAAATAACTTGTGCCGTGTGAATAATTTATCAGAATCAAAGTGAAGACTACTTTATATTTTTACAGCTCAAATAGAAAATATATGTTGATCCGTATCAAATATTAAACAATATTGATCATCATGAAGCGAAACAACACTATTATGTCGTTTATAAGAAGTTCCATAGCGAAAAAGTTGCTAAGTATGGAACCTAAATCACTAGTGGCTAATGTTATTGTCATCCCACTTTTTCAAGAGATGTTGGTCTGTCTGTCTGTCTGTCTCCATTTGAAGTTGTGGATAATGTCTTATACTTTAATTTAACTTAAAAAGAATTTAATTTAAATATTATTTTTGCAATGATAATATATCATTTAAAAACGTAATTAGGTACTCATTTTAAAATTCAATTAACAAAAAAAAGCAATTAGATTTCAACTGGCCAATGATATGTAAACAGTGAAAAATCCTGTAATACAGAAATAGAGAAATAAGTAAATATTTAGAAGCTCTCATTACTGGAAGAAATCTGAAGTAAAAAAGCCCCCAGCGCTCCACACACTAAGGCACTTTGGATTTTTATTTCAGGAGGATTCTATTTTCGGTGCTTTTTTTTGATGGGTTTAACTGCTTTTTAAGTACAAAGTGCATATAAATTACACCTTAAAAAGACTGTAATTTTACTGTCTGATTGAGAGCGAAATCCAATTACAAACTAAACAAATTTGTTGCCATAATTAATGTTTGATTACTTCATTTCGGTTATGTTTGCGTTGCATATGTGTTCTGGCAGAGCAATTCCAAAACTAGGATATGTCAGAATTTACATTCTAAATTAAATAAATTTTTGTTTGCTAATATGTTGTTCACTTTCGTCGGGATTATTAATATCATACGTATATTTCCATTACTTTATATAATTATCTATCAAAATGCTTAGGTATGGATTAATGGTGACTATCTATAATAAACAATAGATTTTGAAAACTATGGATAATCACAGGAATTTAATTAAACTAAAAAAAAATGGAAGAAACTAACTGATATCTATAATATAGATATGAATATCTACAATTTTCCTATACATGTCTATAATATAGATATGAATGTCTTTACTATAAATATGTATGTCTTTAATACAGATATGAATATCTATAGTATTGATATGAATGTATATAATATAGATATGAATGTCTGTAATATAGATATGAATGACGATAATATAGATACAAATATCTATAATAGAGATATGAATGTATATATTATAGATATGATATATATTATAGATATGATATATATTATAGATATGATATATATTATAGATATGATATATATTATAGATATGATATATATTATAGATATGATATATATTATAGATATGATATATATTATAGATATGATATATATTATAGATATGAATGTCTATAATATAGATAAGAATGTCTATAATTTTCATATACATGTCTATAATATAGATATGAAGGTCTTTAATATATATATAAATGTCTATAATATATTTAATAAAAATAACGATAATCATCAATTATCGTCCAAAAAAATTTTAACTTTTTAGACTTTTCGTCATCTTACCAAAATTTTCCAACTTTTATTTTCCATTAATTAGAAAACCTTGGATATTTCCCAACTATTCTCAAGCATGCACATACCGTCTTCGTCCGAAAAACAGACCTATGGTAGAGTTTTCTTCTTGTCTAAATTATCTGTTATATTTTTAAATATGTGCCAATATATATCTTTTTCTTTAATTGGTCTATTTTTGAATAATTCGTTACCATATTTGGTTAAGTTTTATTTAGACTAGTCTGATCTTATTATTGGGATACGTTTATAAGACAATATTTTTATTTTATTATTTGTAAGTATTTATTTTATTTTTATATTAAATTAATAAATAAATTAAAAAAAAAAAATATGAAAAAATATACCATTTTAACATTGATTTTTTTTGTCGAATGTGACGTGTCTCAAGACACACGAAAAGACCCTTCTAGTAGGGTTCGAATTGTAATCAAGAAAAAACGACAGCAAAAAGTTGATTAATTTATAAATTTTAATAAATATCCAGTTTTTAGAAATAATACTTTTTAAATTATGTTGTATTCTTCTTACAACTTTTGAAAAACAATTTTAATAGTTTTTATCCCACTGTCCAACTCTCCCCAAACACAAAGTCAACTCTGAACACTCTGAAAAATTGACTGACTTGGGTATAGTCAACACAAGAAAACTGCTAAGAGTGGGAGATAAACCCTTCAATGTTATCACAATGGAGTTTAGGCTAACGTAAGTTTTAATAACTTATTTTTATTAGAAAGTATTTGACTCTCAAAACACGAGGTCAACTCCTTTAAAAATTTGTATTTTAAACATTTACAGACTTGAGTGTAGTCAATCCATTAAAACTGTTTAGAAGGCAATAGTATCCGCAATAGTATCATATTGATTTTTGTTCTATCTAACTTTTAATAATTTATTTTTATTAAAAAGTATCCGACGCTCTCAAGACACGAGGTCAACTCCTTTAAAAATTTATATTTTAAAACATTAACAGGCTTGAATATAGTCGACTCAATAAAATTGCTAAGATGACAAGGTAAACCCTTTAATGGTATTACAACCGACTATCGGCTGTTGTAAGTTTCAAAACCTTATTTTTTTTAAAAGGTATCCGACTCTCACTAGATATGAGAACAAAACCGACTTTCAGTTGTTGTAAGTTTCAAGACCGTATTTTTTTTTTAGAAGGTTTCTGACTTTCACCAGATACGGGAACAAAACTGACTTACGGCTGTTGTAAGTTTCAAAACCTAATTTGTTTTAGAAAGTATCCGACTCTCGCCAGATAAACTCCTTTAAAAATCTTTTTAAAAATCTAAACATTTTCTTTAAACATTGACTGACTTGAGTATAGTCAATCCTTTAAAACAGAAGACAAGTGTATTCTCGCAATGGTATTATCTTGATTTTTTTCTTAAGTTTTAATATCTTATTTTTATTAAAAAGTATCCCGACTTTCTCCGGACTTGAATATAATCGACTCAATAAAACGTTTAAAAAGATGACGTTATTCCCGCACTGGTATTATAATGGACTTTTGGACTAAGTGAGTATCAATGCTTTTTCTAATAGAATTGCCAATACAATGCCATAATAATAGTAATGTAAATATTATTATTGTTATAGATCTATTGTGCGCCTAAAGGTCCAACTAAGACAATTCTAGACTATTTATAAATCTTGTAAGTGATGTGGGCTTCATTTTACCTATGTGTCTTGTCGCTACTGGGTAGTTACATAGAATATGTTCTGATGTGTCCTTCTCCACATGACAGAATCGACAATAGTCACTTTCTAACGCACCTATAATCTTCATGTGGTAATTAAGTCTACAGTGTCCTGTAAGAAGTTCAGTGTAGATTTTAATATAATTTCTACTAAGGCCAAGAATAGCATCAACTTTGATGTGTTTAGAATCAATAAATCTTTTTGACTGTCGCATGCCTGTTTGGGCTCTACAGTGTTTAAGTAAATGTTGTTTCTCCCGTACATATAACAAATCATTTTTGAAGTTATGTGTTACCCCGCAGAAGGGCTCTGAACCAATGAAAGGAGTATATGCACCCCTCTTTGCTACGGAGTCTGCTATTTCATTGCCCTCATGACCTACGTGTCCCGGTAACCACATAAGAGTAACATATTTCTACACTGCTAGGGTATGGAAAAGTTGAAGGCATTCCCAGACCTACTTTAATTGGAATAAGGACCGAGGGTTTTGCTAAAGATTTTAAAGCTGCTTAGCTGTCTAAAAGAATGCGTATTTTGGTATCTCGTGTGCCCCTACGTAGGCATTCTCTCGCACATAACTCTAAGGCATGGACCTCTGCTTGAAAAATGGAAGCAGTTTTTCCCATTGCGATTGCTTTGCGGAATTTCGGTCCTACAATTCCTGCTCCTGGGCCCATCAGTATACCATAATTGAGAGTACTGTTTTAAGATAATTTCATTGTTTCTCCAAGTTGATCGGTCACTGATGACCACTTCGAATTCCCTGGAGAAAGCTAATAATATAAATGTGAATTTTAAGTTTCTTAAAGGTGGAAATAGATGATTTAAATTTATTTTTAAAAACTGATTACTTTTTACTCTTACAATTGTTGTTATTGTTTCCGCATTATGCCGCCAGGTGAAAATTAATTAATTGAATCAAATCGATTGTTGATAATTAAGAAAATAATTTAGTTTTCCATCAGCAAGGTTTATGTATTTGTGCTAAAAAAGGTTATAGCTTATATATAATTATACTAGCATTAATATGGTAATTATTTTGTAGGAACTATTTATGTCAAAAACATTGAAAATATACGACGAAGGCAAAATTAACTTTTTACTTGTTAGAAATGATAAATATAAATGTTAATTGTTTTTATTTTTTTTTTTATAACTGTTGGATTTTTCAATTGTTCAAATGTATCAAATTTAATTTTGTTTTTGTTTATATTAATTTTTTGTATTTTATTTTTTATTATGCTCTTCAAAGTTAGAACGTCCACAACTTTGGGAAACTTTAAATTGCTGACGGAAACATAAGTGCATGTTTATTTTCATTAAATGTGACTGCAGCTGTGTCAACAATGGATCAAAATCCAATAAAGTTAAATAAACTACTTAATGGATTTATGTGTCTTACTAAATCAATCATTGAACTTCACGAACTGCACAATCTGGCCTATACTGACGTTGTAGAGACCAATCAAGTTCGTGCAAATGACTCCATTCGCATAGAAGAAATTAAAGTATGGAATAAATATACTCTTAATGATGTATTTAAATATAAATACACTAGTGATGAGACCTTAGAGAGAAACCAAGACGATGGGTACGATGTCGCATCAATTATTTCTTGCACTAATAATTCGCTGTTGAGGAAATCAAAAATTTAATTTATTGAAGCAAAAGAAATGGGTATTTCAAACATCATCAGAGCTTACCATTTGCAAAATAATTATTAATTGTAGTTAGTTAGTTAGTTGTGGTGGAGGGAGGGCGAATCCTTCCCAATTAGCTAAAAGAGAAAGCCGTTTTGAATCCACAAAAAAACCTCGTAATAGTGGGTAATAGATGTAGTAGTAGTAGAGGGTTAACCTAATGCTAATGCTGGAGATATCGCTAAGTGAGTTGAAGAAGGGGGCCCCAGAAGCTTAAACCTAGTTCTGGCCAGACCTGGACAAAAACACATATCAAAAACAGATATGGTGTCATATCTTCAAGAGCTGGTAGACACGCACTGCAAGAGGTACCACAGGGAAAGCCGAGTCTAGCTCCATGTCGTTCTATGAACCAGTGTCCCGTAGACACAGATATTAGCCTAGACATCTAAGATTTGTTTCTACAAATTAAGTCAGAGGTTCTATATTTGGAATAGATGGGCCAAGTAGCCCTTGATCTGGCTGCTAAGGCAGTAAGGGTCCACTCTCATTTGCCTGTCGCAAAAAATGGTAATATTTATTGTAAGTATGTATAAAAAATATTTAAAAACTATTTAAATTGATTTTACTTTTTATTAGTTTTATTAATGTTTTATGATATCCCAAAGTTAAACAGCGAACGAAACAATGAAAGTACAATTCATCTAGGAACATAAGTTATTCGAGGCGAGATAATCACATATATCAAAGGAACACATATTTAATTTCCTGATTTTCTTAAATCTGTTCTGACATCGCCAATCTGTTCTCTAGTCCAAATACACAAATTTGAGTTTTAATAACAGGTTACATTTAAAATTTCTACCTATTCCTTACTACACTCTGCCACCGTATCACTTTCCCCAAGCCACTGGTATGTGCACTGTTTCGTCACTATTTTTTATTTACTTGCTTTTTAGCTTCGCTTTATTGAAATGGCACAATTTTTTTACCAAATTTAAAACTTCAAACAATTTTTTCATTTTTTTGGCTATATTACACTATCCCACTCTTCTCATTCCACTCTCTTGATTCCACACAATGCTGTATTTTGTCATTATTTTATGTATTTACTTTTTGTAAGCAAGATTTATTTTCCTAGACCCAGGCTAGATTTAAAATTTCTACCCATTTCTTCATCTTTATGCTATATATTACTCTATGGTATACCACTCTTTTCATCTCAATTTTGTACTCCTCCCAATCCACACAATTGTGGTTTATTTTGTCATCATTTTATGTACTTGCTTTTTTGATTTAGATTTCTTTATTTTTACTACAATTTACCACTTTTTTCATCCCACCATCACACTATCCCCATTCCACCCAATTTCAGTTTTTCACTGTCTTTTTTTTTTATTTATATGCCTTCTGACCCAGATAGCCAAACTGGTTGAGATAGCAAGATTTCTTAACTTGGACCCAAGTTAGAACTAAAATTTCTGCCAATTACATATCTTCAGTGCTATCTTATTCCAAACCACTTTTCCTTTCCCGCCATATTGTCGAGCGTTTCATCAGTACTTTATATACTTTCTTTCAGGTCGGCGTTTTGAATCAAAAACAACGAGAAAAGCTATTCGAAACATTGTGTATTCTATTAAATTATAAACATTTCATCAGATAGTAAGTAAACCCAATGTGTAACTTAATAACTTAAGTAATTGATGTTAAGGATTTTTTTACTATATACTCGTATTTCTTTTCAGTTACAATTCGGTTATGACTGCTTTAGCTGAACTATCTAGCCAGAACTAGCCAGTGTGATATTATTATGTTGCTTAGTTAGCTACTACTAACGTTGTCCTAGGTCACGTCCAGTAACCTCCGCTAACCACCCCGTTCAGTAGCTTGCTGTTGCCAGTTGATAGTACCGAGCGCACCTGTATAGTTGATCACCTGGTGCTTCCAACGAAGATACGAATGTCATCTACCGCGTTTAGACCAGCGGGTATCAAATCAAACATATTTCTAGAGGTAGCACGCCATGTCCAAGCTACAGAAACTACTAAATTTTTATACACTTAACTATGTTAATTTCGCAGTATAGATCTTCAGAAGAATTTTTCTATCGAATGCTTCTAACCTTCTTGCTGTATGGTGCAAGACAGGCATGATAAGAGACTTGTAGAGCATCATTTTTGTTTGTCGAGAGAGGACTTTATTTTTCAATTACCTACTTAGCTCGAAGTACCATCCGTTTCCAAGAGTGATTCTTCGTTGAATGTCTAGACTAATGTCATTTTTGGCTCATTCCCAGAAAACAAAGTCGTGGGTCCCAAGACACTAAGGAAAATATGTTATGATGTTAAGGATATATAGGGTTAGAGTAGCAAAAATTGTTGATGCAAAATTATAGGGGTCCGCAGGAATATATTGATTCCAAAGTAGATGACATGTGAACGTTTAAAATAACTAACTATAACATGAAGACAGAAATGCAGAAGAATTATGGATGAGACAATGGTTTGGTACAAACTCTATTGCCAAGGCAATGATGATGAAATGTTTAATGTCTATGCTCTCATATATACATATATACTCATCCATTTGCATATGCTCAAGAGTATTAAAATACTTTAGGATCAAAGTCAGTTGAAAATAAGCGTTAAATATTTATGTATTTAATTAAATTTTTTTCCAGAAAGGTGGTGCAAAAGTGTTAAACGAATATCTGCATACTTTTTTTATTTTTTTTTATTTTTTTTTTATTATTTTGTTTATATTTGCTTCGTAGTAACAATGTTGCATGGGGTTTTGCAAAACTGAACTTTTCTTAATAAAATTGATAGAATTATTTCGTGCGAAAATTTCAATTTAATTGTGCCGCTGAAGTAAGCTTAGAAGAATAGAGTGAAAATATTTGCTTGTATTCGAACAATGAAAAATAATTTCGATATGTTAAAAGCATTTTCCGAAAGTTTTCATATTAATTCTCATTTTGGAGAACTATATTAACTTTTGTTAGTTACATTCATTCGTTTGTTTTGCCCTTTGTTTCCATTAGTTCAAACATTTACCAGGAACATCCCGATAAACAAGCGGTTATGTACATACAGTAAGACAAGAGCTGCAGCCCTCCTCGTACATACAAACACGAAACTAAGTTTCAATTTAAAAGAAGTAGAAAAGTTTGTTAAATGGAAATCCGAGATACCAAGTTTTTCGGCACTGTAGTTGCCATATTTTTTCAAACTACACAAACTGTTAACAAAGATACTCGTACTTAAAATTTTATGTCTGCGTAAATTTATCAAGTTATACATTTTAATATAATTATTATATTTATAATAAATATATATCTAATATAAAAATTTACACGCAAGGTATTCTATATTCTTTATAACGTACCCAAATAACTGCACGATATCTCTTTGTTAAATACTATCATGTTCCCATTGCAGCTAAATCTACTTATGTTAATGAAAATTTTCTAATTTTAGTCATTTTCGTTGTGAGAAATTTATTTTCAGCGGTTGCATTCAATATTTTTCACCTTAAATCAGTTGATTTATTTATAATGAGCTCATTTTATATGAAACCTCTTTGTATAGTAAATTATCCTCATTAGCAACTTTAATGAGCAGAACTACTCAAATGAGAAAAGTGAGAGAAATGTACATAGTATAAGGTTTAACCAACCCTCCTACAGAGAACAGTATTAATAAATTATAACAGTGTTAAATGTATACAAAATAAATGCCCAATAAAAAATGTTTACAGATTGTTTACACCAGGGTTGTCCAGACCAGATACGATCGCGGGCCAATATAAGTAATTGTGCAGATTGAAGGGCCGCAAAAACAAATAAATACGTCCATGGTTTTTTTGGGAAACAATAAAAATACGGTGATAATGTCAAATTTAATTATATTAATTGATTCATTTGTATTCATTTTTTTGAGATTTTTTGATTTTGACCAATATATATCTAGAGAAAATTTGCATAATTATGGTAGATTAGAAACATGTCGCAGGCCGCACATATATTAACAACGGGCCGCATCTAGCCCGTGTGTCGTACTTTCGACAGCTCTGGTTTACAACATGAGGTTTATAGCCCCATGCTCACTTATAGCTCACTTTGTAGGTAAAATATCCAAAAAAAATGTTTAATAAAAAATATTTTTAGTGTTTTGACCACAAAGCTCACTTTTTTAATTATAACATACCCAAACAATTATTCTACCAGTGGACCAGAGTTGTTTATTTAAGGAAGATTAGAGAAACTAACACAAAGAGACTTACGTTCGAAGAATAATTATGAATTGTTTACTTATATATTTAAAATAAATGTCTAATAATAAATTTTTACGGGGTGTTCACACCAAAGAACTATGAAGCTAACTTTTGCAGTAACGCATCCAAACAGCTGATCATTATTGTATCAGCGAACACCAAATACAAATTGGGACTATAAATCTCTATTTTAATTAAAACATACTCAAGAAACTGTTAGTTATAGTTTCAGAAGATACAAGTTCTTTGTTAAGTGATAGTTAATAAACGGGCCATTATTTAAGCCCAAGTAGGCTGTGGTGTGTAAAGCCGCCACTCCAGTCTAACCGAACATAGGTTTTAAAAAAAAAATTAGCAAAGACTTGAGTCCGAGCAGTGTTAATAAATCATTTATTTAATAAATTATTATGTATTTAAATGTACAAAATAAATATTTAATAATAAATATTTACAGAATGTTTACGCCATTAAACAGCTAATAATGCTCTTAGAAAAAATGTATTGTTTGATGTGATTTATGGACTTATAATATAAATGGGGCAATACTTGTTCAAACAACAACAAAAATCGGAATGTCACACTGAATGACGCCTAGAATAAAACTATGAACAACAATTTATTTTTCATGCATGGATATATTTGCTCTAGACGGCTTTTGGTTTTAATAACACTATACTACATCTGATAATGTCAGCGTAATCTACAAATTATAAAAGCAAGTCCACATCTGTACTATATTAGATTTGGACCATATTTGATATGCGTAAAACTGGAATGCTTTAGGTAATTTTCAAATTTTATAATTTCTATTAACTATCACCTAATGTATATTTATTTAACACAGGTAAATATTTGTTAGAGATAGTGCCTTAACGTACATACATATATCAGTAGTTTTGAAACTATTGAATATAATATGTTAAATCATTTTTGGTTTCAACTAAATGAATTACTCACTAATAGGTTATAGAAACTATTTGTTTACTATAATCTCTTTTTTTTCAAGAACTGATGTATATCCAATTCAGACTACAACAATAACTAAAAGAATTTATTGAAGGGTTCGAACATTAATGAAGAAGCAAGAACAAAAATTAGATTAATTTATTTAAATTTGCCTGACCATATAATGCTGTATGGTTTCATCTTGTACTCATCTTGGGAATATCTAAGTACTTGGCAATACATGAAACAGCGTTGTATGGTCAGCTAAATTTCAATTAATTAATCAAATTTTTGTTGTTACTTCTTTACTACTGTTCAAACTCTTCATAAGACGCGTCATATTCGACAAAAAAATTAAAGAATTAAAAGAATTTATTTTAAATATTAAACAATTTTAATTCACTAAATACTGCTTTCGAGTAAGGAGTTAACTTTAACTAATTTATCATAATCAGCATTTTAATCTATTATAATAAGATTATTACCAGCAAATTAAAATAGAGTTTAATATTATTTACTATTATTACACTTTTTAAAATATTTTCTTATAAAATTATTATTATTAATATTATTATTATTGTTAATAACAAAATAAAAAATAAAAGCTAGTTACTACTGCTACTACTACTATTGTTCCCTTCTCCCAGTGGGACTTAAGACCTCAATAAGTCTTCTAAATTTGACTCTATCTGGCTATTCCCTGTAAACGTCGCTCCATGTATATAAGGCTTCAGCTTGCTCACTTTCTATCGTTCTTCTCCACGTTTTCGCTGGAGTATAGGTTTTCTCCCACCTTTTGGATTCCAAGTCAACGCTTGCCTCGCTATGTAATCTCTCGGTTGTATAAGCTTATGGCCTATCCACTTCCACTTGAATTTATTAATTAAATTAAAGTGGAAATATTTTTAGTACTTTCTTTCCTATTTAGTTATAAACACTTTCAAATATTAAAAATCTTTGTAAAAATATGGCAACTCTAATTTTGTCCATTATATGTCGTGTGCGTGTGTGTGTTTCTGGAATTCATTTCGACCGTTACTTGACTATTTGGTGGCCAATACGAGATTCTGTCGTCACTTTGTAATCAATGCGTTTTACTTTACTGTAAATACATTGTATGTCCTCGAAGGACGATTTCTAATATATGTTTGCTATGCTGTTGGGTTTCTCCATCACTTTGTTTATTTCGTTCCGAATTTGTTGTCCATTTAAGCGTGACAATCGTAACGAACTTTCTGTTGTAAATATCATATAAAATTATCAAAAAAATAAAAAACTGCAAACCTAATATTGTCTTTAGGGCCAAAATTGTCTAATAAATTGTTGTTAACTAAATAATGTTACAACTAAAAATAACTATATGCCTAGGTATAATTTAGATGAATTTATTTAGATATATTTAATACCTATATTAAACACAAATATCATATTAGTTTTTTGTGACTTAAATAAAGTATCTGTTAATAAAACTATTAAGAATTAATGCTCTATTCTCTTAAGTCGAACTAAATAGCTCTAATAAAGTAGTTTTAAATAAAACAGTTTTCGTTTGATTTTTAAAGTTAATTATGACGAAAGAAACCATGGTCCTTAATAGAAACTATTTTAATAGTGAGATATTTGGAACAGTAGTGAATAACAACAACAAAGATTTTTTTTATTATTTATTTATTAACTGAATTTTTGGTTGACTATACAGCTGTTACGAGTAAATATTATCAAATACGCATCATCAGAGGTCTTTTGAAAATATTTCTTGTATTTATTTATACGGAAATAGTATAGTATACGTATACGTAAATCGGCCTTACCACTTTTGTGACGAAACAGATAGTGACGATAAAAAAAAGAAAAACGACTTTATTTGAAACCGGTCAGCTAATACTACGCGTGTTACACTTACCAGTCTTTAGACCTTCCTATTGTGCTTCGAAATACAGTGTTAAAAATTTATTGCCCACTATTATTATGGGTTTAATGTAAATAGCGTTTGAAAGTTAATACAAATTTGTATTGATTTATTTTTTTTATAAAATTAAATTAGTATAGAGAAAAAATTTAAAATTTATTTTCTTATTAATCTAATTAATAATATTTCTCTCAAATAGTCTTATATACAAATCACTTTATTTGCAAAGTATGCTATTTAGAAGAGGTATCTGACTAGCAGCTACAGAAAAGATATCTTATAACGTGAAAAGTTAAAGATTATAAATGTATATATATAAGTATGACCTTTTCGGATCCTGCCAGAGTGAGAAATTCCATGAAAAAGAGAAGTATACGGTTTAAATATATTTTATTGCTATATAATTCGTATAATTTATTAAAGACTAAATTAATTCATTTTATACCAGTTTGCAGATCATTCTTACCTTATGGAGCAAGAATTTGGGATTGCGCATTACTAAGACAAGACTAAGTGGAATATTTTTTGGCAGCTTGCAGATCATTACTAGCTTATAGAGCAGAAATCTAGTGTTGCGCATTACTAAGACAAGACTAAGTGGAATCTTTTTCTAGTAGCTTGCAGATCATTCATAGCTTATGAAGTAGAAATCTGGTGTTGCGCATTACTAAGACAAGACAGTGGAATCTTTTTCTAGTAGCTTGCAGATCATTCCTAGCTTATGGAGCTTATGGAATCTGGAATAGTACATGATTTGAAGATGTGAATATTTTACATAAAAAATTTTTAAAATAATATATATACTCCCTAAATGTACACTTAATTATGTTTTTGCATTAGATATTGGTCTAGAAGAGAGTCATTTCTATACGTTTAAGCAACAACTCCAATATATTAGAAAAGCACTGTTAAAATATGTTAATACAGTGTTTACTAATATAGCGTATTATTGTATTAAGTCAAGTGAATATCTTTGGTATGTCTTGTACAAATGGTATAACACGAAGATTGGAACGGTGTGAAAAAAAATAGTTAATTTACTAGGTGAGAAAAGTAAATATTACTTTATATAATATAGTAGTGAACGCTAATTTTACAAGCAACTCTATTATCCGAGTGGGATGATATATTACAATAAGGCTTGTCCCCTGAAAAGATAATTTCTTTGAATTATCAAAACTTAAAGCGATCTTCTATGACTAAATAGTGGATATCGTTAAAAGGAAAGAACTAAGCAAGAACTCATACAGAATCTGCCCGCTTTACAATTTAAGTGAAGTCAAAGATCTACAATATTTTATGGGAAGAAACCTTGTACTGAATGTAAAAGTATAACTATTATAATTTTGTATTTTTGAGAATGTAAAATAAAAAATGTATTTAACTTATAGAGAAAACAATTATGTATAGTTGCCTTCTTATCATGACATTTAATAATACTAAGCATCTGACAGAAGGTTCTTAAAATCATATCGTATTAAGTACTTAAATATTGAAATGTAATTATTTTCTATATATATTATTGAATGTCGGTTCTGTAATAAAGCAATTCTCATTAAATCTAAATCTAAAAAATGTATATAAAATACTTAATTTCATTTTTAATAAATGAAAAACAATCATTTTAGTGTGATTGTTTAGTGGAGAATGAGTGAACTTCGTTAATAAATAAACTTGTGTGATTAATTAAAATATTTTTCGAAATAAATCAATGAAGCCACTTAATTTTATTTATTTATTTATTTTTTGCTAGTAACGAAAAATTTTACTAAAAAATTGAAATTGAAAACTGAATTATAGGGATAATAACTAATTAATATTCAAACCAAAAATATTTAACCCACATTCGCTGTCAAACCCAAATATAAATTTTAATGATGTTTTTTACTCAATTTTCAATTAATAATCAATTTTTTTTTAATGTCTCAGGGAATTTTCACTGTTAATTATTTTAAATTTTATTTAGTTGTTTTTAGTGTTTGTTAATTAAATTGGACTTCTCATTTCTCATATTCGATGTTAAAAAATAATTGCAAAATTTAATAAATCTCGTTTAATTTAACTAAAGTGTTCAAATTTATATTTCATAATTTAATAATTAACTAATTAATTTTTACCTTTAATCATATAACCGCACATTGATTTTTTTTTTTTTGTTAATACAAAAATTAGTAAATTGAACAAAAAGAATAAATGTTATTATTTATTTAAATAAAACATAAATATTGTATAAAAAATTATTTACAACGAAATTTTATGGTTAAGAATTGGAGAAATTAAAAGCAAAATTCCCGCTGAGTTTAAATAATCTTTTATTTTTGTAAAAATTTAATTAATGATTAGCATATTGTAGTATTCGTATATATCCATTTATATTTATATATATAACGAATATATATAGAAAAATGTTCGACAAAAATGGCATATTGCTGAAGAAACTTAAATAATTTCAAATTTTATTTTGTTTAATACAAAATTCCTGAATTCTTTTACCATGTTCCAACTGCAGCTAAATCAATTTATGTTTATCAAATTATAATTTAGTCGTTCCCATTAACATGAGTTAATTTATGCATGTGAAAGAGCCTCTGTAAAATTCTAAAAGAACTTCTTTGTTTACATTTCAGTTGATACTTAACTGAAATGAATATTTTTTGTTAAATAATGTATATAATAAATATATATATGTATATAAATAATGTATATAATAAATGTATATAATATTTCAAAAAATGTTTGCTTCTTGTTTATTTGTTTTTGTTTGTTTTTTGTTTACTTTTAGTTTGTTTCATGTGTTAAATGTGTCGAAATTCGATTATTTCCTTTCTGGGAAATATATTTTGCAATATTGCATTTGACATATTTGATGTGATTTTTCTTGATTTATTCTTAACTAATAGTACATTTCCACTGTCTCATTTAAACACTTGCTTATTTATATTAATAAGTTCAAAAGTTGAGTGTTCACATTATAATGAGCTAATTTATGCATCTGATATAACTTTTATAAACTTCACTTAATAATATATCACACAAAAATTTTTAAATATACAATTGATAGTGAAATATGAACAACGGAACCAAAAACATGAAGAATGGATATAGATTTAATTAAAATTAATTCATGTTTTTGTTAATTAGTTCTTATTTGAATATATTAAAAAATTTTAAACAAACGTGTAATAAATAAGTTTTCGAAAAATTTAATTTAAAAAAGGATGACCTGTAGCCGAACATAAAATATATAAAAAAACATTATAATTGATATAATAAATCAGAGACGTTTTTTGAACAGTACTGAACTACAACAACAAAAATTCATTTCATATTATTTTTTATTATTTGAATTTTGGTCTGACCATAAAGCTGTTTCGAGTATTGCCAAATACCCATCATCAGTGGTCTTGAAAATAATTCTTGTATTTAATTATTCGTTAATATTTTTTTGAGACTGCAATTACCAGGAATCGAACTCGTGCCCTGCCAAATTTGAAGCTCAGAGTCAGCGCTCCTTAACCAAGTGACCAAGTAACCAAGTTAACTTTTATGTTTACAAATTTTTTTGGAGTTTTGTTACTTTGCTGTACATTTATATACATTTTATATATCAATTACATATTCAATTCAATTAATAAAAACAAAGATTTTATTAAATTCTTATTTACGCAGTGCTTTGTCTACAGCTCAGCTGTTGCTTGTTTACATTTTACATAATCAACATATTTTTATTATATATATTATAAATATATATTTTTATTATATTCAAAATTTGGTAACTTCCCTTGTGGGAAATTTATTTTTAAGTATTGCATTCGACATTTTTCACCTTAAATAAGCTGATTTATGGTTAATGAGGTCACTTATATGAAAGCTTTTTTTTAGCAAAACTGCCTGAGACAATATGAATGTGCTGTTACTAAAGTAACTTACTAAGTACACAGTAAAAACATTTGATAATTTCCCTTGTGGGAAATTAATTTTTAAGGGTTGCATTCTCCTTTTTTCACCTTTAATGAGCTGATTTATTGTTAATCAGCTCATTTATATGAAAGCTCTTCTTATGCTAAATCATCCTCATTGGTAGTTATAATGAGCAAAACCGCCTAAATGAGATAATGTGAATGTGCTATTACTCAAGTCACTTAAGTAAGTAAGCAGTAGAAACATGGTATAATATAATTTACCATGTATTTTAACGTTATAAATATTTTTTATTCCAAAAAGGTAATAAATAATATTATTCAGTATATGAAAAATATTATAATTATGTGATCAACACCCCAAAATCTGAACAAGTTTCTAACAAAATGAATTAATAAAATTCAAATTATTTTAAAAGTTACTAGTAAGGATCAAAATTGAGTCACATTTAAACGAGCTAAGGAAATACTTTTTTTTATTTGTGTTTGTTGTATTATGAAGAAGAAAACTTTATTGGATATTTCAGTAAATTGTAATCAAATCAAGTAATCTCATACAAAATGAGGTTCTTTATTTGCAATTTAACGCAGCACTTAACCTTAACACACTTATTCAAGAGTCACTTAAAGCCACAAATTTGTAAAATTTTCAAATATTTGCTACGTTTTTTAAAAATTACTTTCATCCTCTTCAGAGCATAATAATAAACAAAAATAAATAAAAGTAGAAGTGAAAAAAAAAGACTAAAGTAAGGGAAATGATGTTTTCGTAGGACGTGAGAACTTCACCTTTCCCATAATTGAAAGTTGTCAACTTGCATACACGTGCACATTTATTAACACATAAATATACAACACCTTCTCAGCAGACCGGAGCAGTGAATGCGAATTCCAAATTCCGAATTCAAATATATTCCCCCGGATGAAGTAAGCAGTTCCACTTACCACTTACCCACTTACCCATTTACCCACTCACAGACAAATTGCGAGCTAAAATAAACAATGTAGACACATTTTACACAATACTGCCAAGTGTTGCCGTAAAATGCAAATAAAATTTTTTGAAAAGGTAACAAAAAGTGCTTTAACAATAAATTCTTATTAAATTATCAACGTTTTATTCTCATAACACATTCATAAATACGATTTATATTTCAATCAAAGTGATATTTTCTCAAGCAAGAGTACATGACTTCATCAGTTTCTTCATAGAATTTTTTATCGTTGGAGACGACACATTCAAGTTATCTCGTCAGTTTTTGTAAGAGATTCTATTTTATTGAAAATTAAAATGTATATATATTGGATCTTATACAATAGATGCATAACTACACAAAGGATTTAATATACAGTAAGTATTATTTAATTAAAAAAAAAAATTTTTAACCTATATTATTATTTTAAGTTATTTAAAATCAGGAAAATAGCTAGAGAGTAAGCCAGGGGTATGAGTTTAAAGGTTTGAATTAAAGGACTATATACATACTTATGTATAAATATTATTAATGCATTACGACTTACTAATAAAATAATTTATCTATATCGAAAGACATTTCCCAAAGTAAATTTCTGTCTATAGACCTGCTTTAGATTATTACAAATAAAATATTAGTATTATTTTAGCCTATAGTCCTGAATTTGATTATGGCTAGTTCAATATTAATATAAATTGCCACTTTTAAAAAACCTCTTAGTGTACCATTATTATTACTAAGCAGAGGATTTTACACTACGATCTAGATTGTTATTACGTCCCTTTCAGGGATTTAGAATAATTTTCCAAATGCAATTTCCTCATTAAATTTTAAAACTATTTTAAAATCATATTCATGAGACTAAATTTTTTTTCCGATATAAGATGTCTTCCCAGTAGGTGTTCTTTCACTTATGCATCAGTGTTAGACTGATGTTGCTTTCTCTTTCAAAAAAAACTAAAAGTTCTTTTAGACTAAATTCTTAGTTTTATAAGATAGTTGGATCTTCAATGCCCCCTATACATATAGAAAAAGTTTTCCTTCAATATATGTACTGCTTGAGGCGGCTTTTTTTTGAATGTGTTTTATATTAGAATCAATTTACTATATATACAACTTATAAAACCATATAAAGTTGTCAAGAGATAGCGAAATGGTATCAAATTCATTTAAATCTTAATGGTTAATGTATGAAGTGTACATTATTCAACTACTAGCATGCACTTATAGCTATCTTTACGCTAATAATTCTTATTAAAAAGAACTCATTGGATTTGAAACAGACTATGTATATGTTGAAATATCAACACCATAAGCAATGGATCATCTATGGATCCTAAGTTCCGACTATATGTATATTCTGATTATATGTATTCTACATATTCTTATTCATCGTTTTGTAGATAAACTTTAAAGTTTTTTAGGGAAGGAATTGCATTACTTAATTTCGAAATGCTTTTATTTTATATTACATTAAATTTTTCTGATCTGTAATTATAACATGTTTCCACTTGCCGCATTTAGGCAGTTTGCTGATTAAGGCTGAGGATAATTTACTGTACAAAGAGCTTATATAAATAAATGAATAAATGAAATCATTATAAATAATTCAACTAATGAATTTCCCACAATGGAAATTACCAAAATTTGAAATATTTGTCATATGTTTTATGTGTAAAATGTAAATAAACAAGCTATTTTATATGCATAAATCAGCTTATGCTAATAGAAACGACCAAATATTGAAATCATTAGCATAAGTAGTTTTAGCTGCAGTGAGAACATACCAGAGTGTTCCGCATATGGTAAGCATTTTGAAATTTGGCAGGGCACGAGTTCATCGCTTGGTATTTGCAGTCTTCACTAATTCTAAGACCACTGATGGTAAATATTTGGTAATACTCAAAACCATACATAAATTAAAAACTAATAAAATTTTGTTGTTGTGATTCACTACTGTTCAAAATACCACTCTCTGGAAAGCAATAGTTTTTGTTAAACAGTTAATTTCCTTCGTCAAAACGAACATTAATAAGCATTAGCATTTTCTGTAACTTGATTTCTGTACTTGGATACCTATCTTTGCATAGGTATCTTTTTTTATTATGATATAGTTGAAAGTTTGTTTTATTCTTAAGGAATTGAGTATTTATTTTAAGTTTGTGATGTAAGTAACTTTTAATTTCAAACTTATAACATTTGTCGGGAGTTTGGGTTTCGCCTACCTCCCTGCTTCTGTTTTCTGTTTTCTGTTTTCTGTTTTCAGTTTTCAGTTTTTATTGTTTGCAATTTAAGCAATTAATAACCTCGATCTTATCTTAACCGAAGTAGTGCAGTCAGTTCACAAAAGTTAAAATTAACAGCTGCAGGAGCAACTTCCAACTTCCAACTTCCAATTCTGTGTCATAGTTTGAGTTGTAGCAGCATTTCCGCTTCTTTCTGTTCTGTTGTAGTTTTTTACTCTCAGATTGTTTGGTTGTTAGGTTGTTTGGTTGTTTGTTTGTTTATTTCGTTTTACGCACACACATTTTTTTTTTTGAATCCAAAACAAATTTTCACAATTTCCTCCAAAATGGTATCAGTTCCTGTGCTGGCTCCAATGCATTTATGGATTTGTGCAAACATATTTGTTAGGGGCTGTGTGTGCATTAGATTTCCAAAAATCGAACTGCCTGAATGTTGGATTTTAACATTTGCTTCCGCAATTGCATTGCTAGAATAACAGAGATATTATTTAAAACGAAAAACCCAAAAAGGAGTTCGACGGTATCATTGTGTACAATGAAACGTATTCCAAGCACATTCACCAACACCAACTCCCAAACGCAAACCGAAATAAGTGCGACTACATTTCGCATCCAACGGATGAATGAAGTTTTATTGCTTTCATTAATTTCACTTCATTTTGTTTACGATTTCTTTTCATTACAAATCACTTCAGTTCGATAACGATCCTTTTTGTTCCACATATCTGCTAGATTGTAGGAATAAGTTTTCGATTTAAACGTACTGAGTTGTTGCTATGGGCAGTACTTCAACTGCTCTTACTACGTTTGTTATGCTATTGGTATTGGTTCTGGAACCAATGCTGGTACTGCCACTGGTACTGCGGTTGGTACGAGTACTGGAACTGGTACTAGTAGAGTTGCATAGTTGCTTCGTTGTTATTACTTACTTTTTCTCCTTTTTTTTTTTTTTTTTTTTTCAGTAATTCACGTAAAGTTTTTGTGATTGCTGTACCACTTGGCTTAGTCTGGATTGCATGTGTACGCCACTGGAAATATTCCTAAAGTGCTACATATTTGGTGTTATTTCATTAGTGGCTGTTTGCTTGCGTTGGCGAAGTAGCAAGTGTTATCGTTTATTGCAACTGGCAAGATACTATTTTTTACTTAATTCGAGTGAACTGAAATATACCAAAAGTCAAGTTCGTTATGAGACTTAAAAAGCATACAATTAAAGTATGGAATTTGAAATATTTGATTGCCGTTAGTAAGTGAATTATAGCAAACTACGAAACATTGCAATAAACTTAAGTCTCAACATTATATGCCGCTTCACTATGAGGATCTGAGAGTTTTCTTAATAATCAAATTAGCCTGCGGTGAAGTGGCGCCTTTCTGCCCACTTGAGCTTAAATAACGGTCTGTCGTAGCACCACGGACTAACATTGTGCAAACGCAGACTAGAGGTCACCACCCCAACATTTATATAAAAGTAAACCGACGTGACGTTTCTATAAACTTGGCTAAGTCCCTAATTATGCAGAATGACAGCTCGGTTAGATCGGTAAGAAAATGGGCGCCGAAGAATATAGGTCTTCTTCTAGCCAACGATGGACACTGAGACATAAAGTTGAGCATAGTTGCGAATGAGAAGGAAACTGTGCTCAACTTTATATGTCATTATCTATCATAGGCTAGCAGTACGAGAGCCATATTGACGACAAAATTTATTGTAGAGTAGACCCAGTTTCATAACATGTCTTTCTAGCATACTGAGACGTATCAGAATCGATACCGTAGTGCTAAGCAGGTTACACCTTACTTTAACCAGCTGATTAGTATAGTTTTTGTCCAGTTTGGACTAGATCATACTTGTGATCTAATTCATCCATCAAATTTTGCTTAGTTATGCTTAACAATTTTTGTTTAATTGCTAGTTTGAATGTTGCAAATGGGACACTAAAATCAGAGAAATAAATGTAAGAAAGTAAAATGTATGGCTTGACAAACTCATTCGCCCTGCAGTTGCCTGAGATGTGCCTTTGTCCATGAACCAATGTGAGGTGAACAATGATACGCCTAGCTAGCTCGTTATGAGAAGCTCGGTATTCTCAAGTTATTAGAGTTATGCCAGTTTCTAACAGGAACACTACAAGCAGCTTGACTGTTCGTTTACCGTAATAACATGAAATTTATATACCAAGGCTCTGGACTCTGGATACCAAGGACCTATTTTACTGCATAGTGGATAGTCATTACTTCTGCCTAAGACCAAGTTTATTGGAAAATATGACACAATTGACGCGTTCATCTTGCTTTTGTATATATATGTATCGTGTGAAGAAAAATCCCTTTGTCTAAAGTTCAGTCTTCCCTACTAGGTATAAGTAAGTCTAACCTCAAATCGATATCTGGGTTAGAGTAAATGTAGTCAATTGAGACTTGGACTGGCAAATTCTGTTTCAGTATGATCGCGTGCCCTATGTCAATTCTGGACCAGTGGTAGAGAGCGTTGACTCTGGTTACTACTAATTTAGCTTGCTGTTTTACCAGAACTTGAGAGAGCGCAGCCAATGAAGCAGAGCAAAAAGAGCCTCCGTTAATGTGATTTTCAAGGCAGCCATTCTTATAGTTTTGTGCAGCACGCCTTTTCAATTGCTTGCCATCAAAAGGCAGCCCCTTATAGGATTCATTCAATGACAGTTGTATAGAGGTAGAGAGTCATTAGAGGTAAATCCCCTACTTTTTTTTTTAATCGTCACATGAGGCATCGTTAAACTAATTGAGAAACAACAAAAATTCTGTATGCCCTGGATACAGTCCAATAACACCATGTCCTTACCCATATTAGATGTGTATATATTCCTACAACTAAAGACAAACTCTCTATCTTTATTATTTGACAGTAATATTTTTAGATTTGCAATATGTTAAAATAATTAATAATATTTCCAGAAATACCGCCATTTGCCGCCATATAATATGAAACAATACATTATTTTATATTTTAGTGAAAGCTAAAGACCATTGTACCAAATCCAATGATACTACACAAAACTTTATTTACATAACATTCAGTGAGAACTTTCGTTGTCATTGAGTACCCTTTAAAAAAAGTGGAGAAGTGGAGAAGTGGAGAAGTCGACCACAAGGGCAGCTTACAAATAATTGTACTTTTTGCAATTTGCATCCTCTGCCGCTTTTGTTTTCCTGTGGCTGGGAAAAAATGAAGAGATGCTTGTCCTTTGAATTGATACAAACGATTTAACTCAAGGCATAAAACTAATTTTTCTATTTCTTTTTTGTCTATTCACGAAGCTGAGTTCTATTTCGGACTACGATGTTGCTGTGGTCGTTCAGAATATTAAGTGTCTCTTACGATTTCCTACCAAAAATATAATTTGCTTTGAGTAAGATAAAAGTTGATTGGAAGTGGTAAACAGAGTTTAAAGAACAACCTTGAAGAGAATTAAAAGCAATCATCACTAAAATCAAAAAAAAGGAATAAATAAAAAATAAAATTTTATTAAAAAAAATTTAATAATATTTAAGAACCTGTTTTTATACTTTTTATTATGAACCTGAGAAAATTCTTAATCCACCTTCGTTATAACATATACGTAATTTAGCAATGTATATATACTCCGATACGGAATATATTCTCCACTCTGACTTTTTTGATGAAATTTTAATTGCTGACCATAGCAATTTTATGAGAGCAAGAAATTAGCTCGTTATATGACCCCCATCGAGTAGTTGTACAGGATTTCCGCATTCCATAACAAATTTCGAACCCTCTCATGTCTAAAATATGTGTTACATGTTATTAAAACCTTTTCAATGTGATGTGCAGACTATCAAATAGTCGTCGATGATGATCAACAATCAGTTGATCGTCTGTATAATATAGTCTCAATATAGTCACAATACACATGCGATGTGTCATATCATAATAACCTAAGCTAATCGAAATGGTATTATGATATTACAGTAGCTGCATTTATTCTCTAGCCTAATACTGCATTCACACGAGAGTTTTGATTGTAGTTTCAGGTGTCATTTCGAAATATTTTTGATTAAAAAACCCAAACAAGTTGAAATCAAAAAGGTTTGTATGCAAATTTTGACACCTAAAAGTAAAACTTAAGCGCTATCAGCTGATAGCTGGCACTCAAACCATAACGGACACTCAAACCATTGAGGGCTTTACGTAACGCTTAAAAGTATTATTTGCCTTAATACTAAGCCAACTGTATTCTAATGTCTGCTTTTGCCTTAATAACTGGTATGTAATTCCACCTCTTATTCTTGACGATCCAATGGCTGAAATTTTTCCATTTTGCGTTCCTAAGTGATGGTTTTAGTGATGTTCAAGTACATCAAGGCTTTTCGATAGTATATTGTATTGAAACATATGCCTTTTGCATAAAAAATAATAAATACGGCATCTAAACTGATTAGAATTTGGCAAGGTTTTTATGCTCGAAAGTGAGAATGTATGGAAAAATATTGCCAAAGTCTTGCTAATGTGGAATCGCCGGTATAACCTGACCTAACCTACAATATTTCATTTATTTTAGATTCTTATAAAAATATGTATATGGTTTCAAACAATGTATAAACACCTTAAAATACTTTTCGGGGTTTGAGTATCAGCTGGTCGCAAACTTAAAAATATGTATATATGTATATACATATGTACGACTTGCACATATACCTCATTGCAATGAGAATTATCATATCGTAGAAAACATACGTTATTGCATAGTCAATACAAATATTCAGGAATGAAACTAAAGAAATTTATATACATACATTAAATTGGTAATTCTAATAATATTTTAGTTAAATCTCAATATTATTCAACTTTGTTAATTCAAGTAAAATATTAAAAAATTAATCGTGGCAACAAAAAATTGTTCATTTGCGTAATTTGAGTGTTCCCGTACCTACATATGCCAGTAAAAACTTGTAGAGGAGAACAGTAGATGAAATACTCTAATATGTTAGGAAATGCATTGAATTGTTAAAATTTTATATTAAATGTGTGCCGTGTGCGAGTTCAAGTAAATGGTAAATAGATGGTAAATTGAGGAAAATAGTAAATTATGTCGGTATGGCAGCGCATGTTCGCATTTACCAGAATTTCGAATAGGGTAAATTAGATAAAAATTAGGTAAATTAGGCATTACCATTATGAAAATTTTATAAGATGTTTAATAAGTAAATTTCAAAAATTTTAACCAAAAATAAAAAATAAGTTCAATAAATTAATAAATAAATATTTATGTAAGTGCAGTGCAAAAAATACCCAAAAATTTTCAATTTACTTTATCTCAATTTACGTGAACTCGCACACGGACTTAATTAAATTCGTTCAATTAGTTTAAAAAACTAGCAAATAAAATTAAAATCACTTTTCATGTAATTATCAACTATATCTGTCTTATTTTCCTAAATATTTTCATGTATAATTGCTTTTAATTTATCAGCTGTTTGTATATATTTTTATATATATCATTCATAACTCTCAGCAATTTTATTAAAAAAAATATTGAAAGCTACACATCTCACTTATTGGTTTTTATTTACAAGTATTTGTTGGTAAACTATTTGTAATTAATAAATCTTATTTAGTTCCTTAATAATTATAAAAAATTTTTTAGGACAATTTGTGTTCAACACAAGACATCCTGTGTGTAACTTTAAAAAATAATGGTTGAATTCGCCGCGGAAACTGTGATTCACACGCTTTCAACGCTAGTTCCGTTGGCATTCGCCTTTGCATTCGCGTGGTTTTTGCTGTGATAAGTTTTGTTGCACATAATCGCGTCCTTATAGTTTTTTTTATTTAAAATTTATAGAACGCAAGGTAATAATTAAACATTCTGATCGATATTAATATCATATATTATATTTATGATAATTATTTCTGATTTTAATTTGCAGTTGAAAGTTTCGATATGTTACCCAAGAAGAGTAATATCCAACAAAACAAAAATCAATCGAAAAAGAAAGTTCGATTTGACATGGATAAAAACCAGCTGCATAAATTATTTTTTGTTGAAAATTCACCGACTGCAGCTTACAATGGCTCCAAAACGTCCAAGAATTATAGTGAAGTTCTAACTAACGCTGCGGATGCTCATCCCAATTCGTCGGATAGTTTTCGCTTAAGAACAACACCACAACGTTTTAATATGCGCTCAGAAGACTTCCCCGATTTATCACATTCGCTTAAGATCGCCGCTGATAAAGAAAACCCACTATTATTAGATAAGCCGATTTTATCAATCGACATCGAGGAAAAAGAAAGCTCATCAAATGAAATGCCTGAAATAAATAAGCCAGGGAAAAAAGAAATGTGTCTAACATCAGTCAAAACATTTGATAAGCCGATTTTATCAGTCGATACCAAGGAACAAGAAAGCTCATCAAATGAAATACCTGAACAAGCAAAGCCAGCAAAAAGATTCCTAGATGATCAATTTGGTCTGTTTGCATTAGCATCAATGATAAGGAATACCGATCTTGATGAAGCGATGCCCAAAACAAAATCTTCTAACGCTAAAATGCCGTCAACATTAGATAAGCCGATTTCATCAGACGCTACCAAGGAAAAAGAAAGCTCATCAAATGAAATGCCTGAACAGGCGAAGCCAGCAAAAAAAGTGCTAGATGATCAATTTGGTCTGCTTGCATTAGCATCAATGATAACAAATACCGACCCTGATCAGACGATGCTATGCAAAGGCTTGGACCTTACACGCATGGGTCTTGATTTGAATTGTCCTGGCAATTTGCTAGACACCTTTCGTGGGGCCTTAGATGATATTTACGGTGTTGATGACACTCCAATTTACCTCCCTAAAGAGTACAAATTGTCTGGAGATGTCAAAAACAAATTAAAACCTTTAAAATTTAAAAATTTGCTATTGCATACTTTGTTTTATATATTTTACACAAATCCATTGGATCAATATCAATTGCTTGCGGCTAAAGAATTATATGAAAGACAATGGCGTTTTCATAAGGTATTAAAGCTTTGGGCTCGCCGCTCGCTGGATGTCCGTAGGTACTGTATTGAGAATACTATGTTCACCGGCGAATATGACTTCTTTTCACCAGACACATTTAAGATATACACACAGATTACAACTATTGACGAGAGTCAGTTTGCTAAGAAATATTGTTAAAACAAAAGTGTTTTTTTTATTTATTTATTTTAAAAATTTTGTTTTTTTATATTTAATATTTATACATTAACTAATTAAAAGTAATTTTGATTTGAAATTATTGAAATGAAATGTAATAATCTTTTTAAAAATTATTTGTCGAGTTTTAATCGACAAAAAAAGAAACTAAATTAATATTTATATAATAAAAATTTAATAATTAATTAAATTGCAATTCACCGCAGCAAAGTGAACGAGTAAAAGTACGTTATCTTATTATACTTCATATAATTAATATATATTAATATGTTTTGTAAACGAATTGTTATATGTATTAAAATATATATTAAGAAATTGCTTAAAAGACTATATTTAATTAATTTTTTTAAAAACAAGTAATGTTAATAGACATTTGTAAGAATTCTATCTTTAATTAATTTTTTTAAAAACTATGTTATAATTAGACACCTAAAAATGAAACAATCATAGTCATAGACAATCATAGACTTAGATTAATCATAGTCTTTAAATTGTTCGCTATACAATACAATATATTGAACAAGTTTCAAAAAAGGTCGTAAATTATTTATATAAATTCTGAAATTGTAGATATATATTCCGAATTGTACTTTTTCTTTTGTTTATAAAACGCTGTACATAGGTACATATATGTTATACGACTAATCAAAATCTGAGTCAGATAATGGCAATAAAAAATTATAAACAAATAATATTCTATATAAATAATAAGTTGAAATATTGTAATAGTTTGTTCCACTCAAACTTATTTAAAATTTTTTTAATTTTATTAATACTAATAGTATTATTAAAATTTATAATAAAAATATTTCAGACAAATAAAATGTTTAAATATTATAAATAAATCATTAAACTTTTAATTAAATTTTATAAGATATTTTTATAAATTTAAAATATCTTGACGAATCGATTTAAATGCTATCTTTTATTGTTTACTAAAAAACGATTAATAATTTTATTACCATTTCACGGTCAAACAGAAAAATAATACTTAATTATGCACAAAGTGGAATTATAATTTAGATGCCTTATCATTAAAATAATAAACCGAAATATGTAGAAATTTATCTTAAAAACGCAAGAATTCAAACAAACTTGCTGAAGTACGAAATAATTAGTAATAGTTAATAATAACAACAAGCTAAACTCTTAGCTTGGATATAAAAAAGTAACTATAAACTTTGATTATATTAATTTTTAAGTATATGGGTCTGACACTCCTCGGGGACTGCCACCTTGACGTGGTGAGGACGCTCAGTAATTACGTAGAATCTTCGAACGATGCAAGCGGTAGCATGCGCTACTGGTAGGATCTCTCTTGCCGGTAAGGTCAAATGAGGTGTAATGAAGCTAAGCGCAGTCCACATCGTAGCATCGGTACTCATAATTAGCGGCTGCAAAAGACATATGTTCTTCAGATTAGGAACAGCCTATTTAAAAGTGACCTATCATTACGTGCAAAGCTTACAGGACTGTCATTGCGCTTGTAACCCATCTTCAGAGCTTTGCTTCCTTCTTCAGTAACTTTTTTCTGGAAATAAAACATGAGTCTAAACCTTATAAAATTACAGTCTCCAAGTGGTGCCCGTACATATACGGCGAATGCACCTACTGCATGCACAACAGATTTAGAGGTGCGAAACTTACGTTTAAACAATATCTTTTCGTTAGGTACAACTGTAACCAATGTTCCCCTGGGAACGCAACGGAATGAAGTAGAAGAAGGATATGGGTCTGGGATAAATTTTTGATCATGTTTTATGCCGATGCAGCTAAGTTGTGTAGATATTGGCATTTAAAGTTGTACATTTTTATTTTGATCTATTTGCCGTAGATGGAGCGTGAAATTGTTAAATTTGCAACTTTTATTTCCAATAACTAAGAATAAATTTATATAATCATATTACTGAGTTTTACAGATATTGGCGTTTAAGTTTTTTATTTTTTATTTTGATTACACAAAGTAAGATTCATAACAATTACCCACGCCATCTCGTTGTCATGTATAAATTTAAAGCTTTTTTAATCAATTATTTTATCTAATGGCATTTTCGATTGATAAATCTGAACTCAATCTAAATTTACTCTGGATCTGTCAAATTTAGTTACCCTGTCGAACATTTTTTGAGTTATCTAGCATATTTGTAGTGGTTTGATAGATCATAAATACATTTATATTTTTCATAAATAAATATATCGAATCAAATCATAGTTTATTTGTGAAACAGCTGTTATATAAAACAGCTGTTAATTTTAAAATATCTAGAGTATTATAAATTAATCTCGAGTGTTATACATATTGTCCCAATCGACCAATCGAAAAGGTCTGTACACGAGATACTTGTAGTAACTCCGAGTAACACTATGTATACACAAGTGCGTTCCACTAGCAAATGTTCGAGTAAATGAGAGCATCTGAGAGAGCGTAACATCTCTGTCGAAATTTGAAAATGCTACACAGACTTCACTCGTATATTTTATTTCAAGTAAAGTTTGTGTGATGTGTAAATCAGCTGTTTTTGTTTGAATATAAATTTTTGTATTGTTTATTTGCGTGGCACTGGTGTTCTCTTTAGACTTTACACAAAGCTGTTCCATGAAAATATGTGTGAAGAGCGTAATTTGATACTTTATTTGTGTTACGCTCTCAGTTTATACTTTACATGTGTATTACTTGAGTTTTACTACGAGTAGTTCGAGCAACACACCTTTTATCTACTATTCTCTTTTACAAGCTTTTACTGGCATAGATACGAGAACACTCGAATTACTTAAATGAACGATATAATAATGATTTTTTTTTTTTGACAATGTGGTGTATGTTAAGGTCATATGTATTGTTTTGGCGTTAAATTTAAGATCTACTTCAGAACAAATTTTAAAATTAAATTTTACTACAAGTAGCTCGTGGAAGAGACCTAACATTGCACCCAAAGTGCATTAAAAGTGCATTTAAAGTGCGTTAAAAGAGCATTTCCATTGTGAAAAAGACTTCAAATTTATCAAATAAAAACGTCATAAGAATCAAATTATACAAATACATATATAGCAGAGTAGAAAAATTATGCAGAAAAACCGATTTAATTAAAATACCTTGTCAAGCTGCAACGTTCAGAAAAGTGTAATCGTGTCAGGAACTGCATTGTAATTATAAAGAATTTTTTTGCTATTTACTGCCAAGAAAGCCACTCAGTACAAAACAGATTATGTGTAGAAAACAACAAAACATTCTAGGAAAAGTTTCAGTTGAGCATTGTGAATATTTCAATATAATAGAGCCAGCTTTCTGCACATGCACTACTTGCACTAAATATTTTTAAAAATACAAAGAGAAAAATAAATAATAGTAAGAAACTAGAAATTCATATATTTGCATTCATAACATATTAATAATAAGTTTTATTAATAAATTTATATACCCTATGGGTTTTAGTTGGTAGCCGCAATTATTTTTTTTGTCGTACTCATCCTATGTTTTCATTTAGTGTTGATTTATGCGTATCTTATGAAATAATTGTCATTTGTATTTGTTAGGTCCCGGAGTGAGGAAGTGCGGTTCTGTGTATTCTTATAAGCGCTCATTAAACTCGCGTCTCATATTCGTTAAGTTATAAATGCCAGAGGGACAGATATGGGTAAGTCATGAAAATTAATAACTTATTGGATTTTTATACTTATATATTAAATAATTAATAATAATTTAATAAAATATATTTACAAAGAGGTTTTTTCTAAAAATAAAATAATTTTGTTTTTGACATTGAACAATATTGGCGCTTATAAAAAGGGGAAAAATGTTTATATATTGACATCAATATATAAAAATATATTTCATCATCTTATCAATATTATTGAAAGTATATTTATTGCATTAAAAACATTTTATTTATTTGTTTAAAATGTATACAAAAATTTTGCAAGATGTTTTTTCAATTCTATTGAATTCTAAGTTTATTGTCTTAACATTTTTTTTGCTTGTAAGAGTCTTTGTAAGAATACTTTAAGATGATAAAAAATGAATTAAACACATTTTTGTAAAAATTTTATACATTTTATAAAATTTTTGATGACTGCATTTACAAAATAAATATTTTATTTTGAATCGATGTCAGCAAAAAAATAATGGCGGGCTTAAATTTGCGTAGACGCTTTCCCTTTTCGCTTCTGCTTCGTTGCAACTTTTTCGATATAATTTCACGCAATGGGATTCAGTATTGTTATCGATAACTTGAATTGACGTGTTTAATTAAATCTTATTAGGTAGCATTGCTTTTTGAAATTTCAAATATCAAACAAATATCAAACATTAAACATTTTAATAATAAAAATAATAAAAGTAATAATCGTTGCAGGAAATAGTGTGAATTCTTTTTAAATTTATTTTGTGTTTATTGTGCTAAGGTAATTAATGAATGCTGTAATATCGTATTTTTAGATCTATCCATAATAGAAATTATTTTAATTTTTTGTATTTATAAACATTTCTTGTTTTTTTAAAACATTGATTTAGTTATTTACTGCAAACATTACTATGTCGCCAAAGGATCCATATGGTAGATTTGGATCCACTTTGGATTTAATACTGCATAGGAAAATATAACATTTTTTTAAAACAAAACATTTCTTTTAAATAACATATTTTTCGTTTTATTACGCAAAGATAGAACAGGAAGGGGAATGAGGAAGATAGAAAAAAACTAAATCTAATTTTCTTGATAAACATGTTGGGACACATAAACTATTGATGTCCGTCCGTCTGTCTGTTTTTATTCATATACTTTTACAGATTTTAAATAATCATATAATAGTACGGTTATTAAAATTTTTGAATTTAAAAATTTTGACATTTCACAAAAAAAAACTTTTTTTAATAAAAATAATTCTTTCAATTATTTTATGTGATTTTTTAGACATTATACAAATTAGTGTGAATTCATTCTGAACTTATACGTGCTTAAGCTTGTGCTAAATCGCTGAGGTAATTCAATCGCTGTAATATCGTATTTATCATTTACGAGGAATTTTCACATATTAGTTAATATATATAAAAAATATATATATATTATATATATTTACATATATGTATATTTATTATATATATATATATGTATATAAAAATATATAAAAAATATAAACTTTTTATATTAAATGGTACTTATATTATTTTATTGTTTAAAAGTATCAAATGAGTTTTATATTGCCACATATATATGGTGAAAAGAGAGAAAGAAAAAGGAATAAAGGAAGTCAAAAATAATTTTATATACTTGACAAATATGATGAGATGAATAGCTATATTGATATCAGTCTGTTTCTTTCTCTTGGCAAATTGTCAGTTTTTGAATAATTATCTAAAATGTAATTGAGTGTGCTTTTTGAAATATTTGACTTTAAATTTTTACCAATTAAAATATTTTAAAAAAAGTAATAATTTTATTTTTAGACGGTGTATAAATTAGTGAATTCTTTCTGAACTTAAACTTGCTTAAGCTTGTACTAAATCGCTAAGGTAATTCAATCGCTGTAATATCGTATTTATCATTTACGAAGAATTTTTGGATATTAGTTAATATATATAAAAAATATATATATATTATATGTATTTATATATATATATATATAGATATAATATAATATATATAAATATATATATATATATGTATATAAAAATATATAAAAAATATAAACTTTTTATATTAAATGGTACTTATATTATTTTATTGTTTAAAAGTATCAAATTAGTTTTATATTGCCACATATATGGTGAAAAGAGAGAAAGAGAAAGGAATAAAGGAAGTCAAAAATAATTTTACATACTTGACAAATATGATGAGATGAATAGCTATATTGATATCAGTCTGTTTCTTTCTCTTGGCAAATTGTCAGTTTTTGAATAATTATCTAAAATGTAATTGAGTGTGCTTTTTGAAATATTTGACTTTAAATTTTTACCAATTAAAATATTTTAAAAAAAGTAATAATTTTATTTTTAGACGGTGTATAAATTAGTGAATTCTTTCTGAACTTAAACTTGCTTAAGCTTGTGCTAAATCGCTAAGGTAATTCAATAGCTGTAATATCGTATTTATCATTTACGAAGAATCTTTGGATATTAGTTAATATATATAAAAAATATATATATAATATATGTATTTATACATATATGTATACGTATATATATTATATATATATATTATATATATATTATATATATATATTATATATATATATATGTATATAAAAATATATAAAAAATATAAACTTTTTATATTAAATGGTACTTCTGTTATTTTATTGTTTAAAAGTATCAAATTAGTTTTATATTGCCACATATATGGTGAAAAGAGAGAAAGAAAAAGGAATAAAGGAAGTCAAAAATAATTTTATATACTTGACAAATATGATGAGATGAATAGCTATATTGATATCAGTCTGTTTCTTTCTCTTGGCAAATTATCAGTTTTTGAATAATTATCTAAAATGTAATTAAGTGTGCTTTTTGAAATATTTGACTTTAAATTTTTACCAATTAAAATATTTTAAAAAAAGTAATAAATTTATTTTTAGACGTTGTATAAATTAGTGAATTCTTTCTGAACTTAAACTTGCTTAAGCTTGTGCTAAATCGCTAAGGTAATTCAATCGCTGTAATATCGTATTTATTATTTACAAGGAAGTTTCACATATTAGTTTATATATATTTTTTTTGTATACTTTTAATATTATATTGAATGATACTTATATTATTTTATTGTTTAAAAATATTAAGAAAAAGAGAAAGGAATAATGGAAGTCAAAAATAATATTTATATATACTTGATAAACATGATTAGATGAATATCTATAATGATATCAGTCTTCAAATTTTTGGTGTTTAGCTATATATAGTTAATCTATATTCTGGTATAAAATACTAGCCATTCGGTACCGATTTACATATAATCGATCTTTCGGAAACATATTATTGCATAAAAAACTTTTTAAAACTCCAATAGATTTTATTTAGAGTTCACTCATAAGTTTAAGTAGCTAGTCTACATTATGCATATCACATTGGCTAAGCTTTAGATATAGCCGCCATATAAACTGACCTTTCGGAAACATGATATTGCTTAGAAAACTGTTTAAAACTCCAATAGATTTTATTTAGAGTTCACTTATAAGTTTAAGTAGCTAGTCTACATTATGCATATCACATTGACTAAGCTTTAGATATAGCCGCCATATAAACTAACCTTTCGGAAACATGATATTGCTTAGAAAACTGTTTAAAACTCCAATAGATTTTATTTAGAGTTAATTCATAAGTTTAAATAGCTAATATAGAGTATGGCGCAAAAAGTAGATCTCATTGGCTAAGATTTAAATATAGCCGCCATATAAACTAAATTTTCGGAAATATGTTATTGCATGAAAAACTATTTAAAACTCCAAAAGATTTTATTTAGAGTTAATTCATAAGTTTAAGTAGGTAGTTGATATACTGCCACAAAGAGTAGACCAGTTCTATGCTGACTTCAAAATCAGCTGCCATATAAACGGATCCTTCAGCTACATGCTATTGTATGAGAAACTTTTTCTAATTTTAATTGATTTTATTCGGATTTAGGTCATAACTAAATGTATTCTTCAGTCCTCAATTTACAGAAAAAAATTAACCAGATAGATCTCTGTGGATTTGAATATAGCTGAAATATTAAACAAATATGAACTATTGACTATATTAAAAATAAACTATTATTAATTATTACAATAAGCTAGAAATTATATATGGAAAAATATCAAATTTTAGGAAAATGTATAAAATTTAACTATATTTTTATAGTTAAATATCAAATTGTTTGCAGAACATCTTTCAATATAAAGTAAAATATAAAATATTGCAAACATACAAGAAAATATAAATTAATTTCCAAATATTTTCACAATTTGGAAATTAAACTTGATTAATGAAAAAAATAAAATTATTGAAATAAAATTTTCAATAAGTTAATATTATTTGGATATTTATCATTGCTTATCACTAATGACAACTTATTATTTAGTACATAACAGAGAACTGCAATGAGTACTCAACACTTGAATCATACTCGAATTACTATCCGTGTTTCATCTTATGAGCATTCTCACTCGACTTTTTGGTATATTCGACTCCACCCGATTCATACATACAGCTGACAGTACTTAAAATGATTTATACTCTGCTCATATAATACTCATAGAAACACCGACATTAGACACAACAGTGATGCAAATGATTTATGAATCATTTATGAGTATTATATCACACTCGGAAAAATTTGCTTGTTGTTGTTTGCTGTGCAAACTAAGATGTACTAATTTTATGCACATGAAATATTCAAGAACACAAACAAAACACATGCATTTAAAATGCTAACAACAACAACAATACAAACCAAAACCATAACACTAAACACACGCAAGTTTTTTGCTTAGCAACTAACACCTTTCACACAAAAATTTTACGAGTGCTACAAATCATTCGAGAGTCATTTATTTTCGATGAGTATATTCATACTCACCCGAGTATATGCTACGATTCATGAATCATTTGCCATTTATGTTACTCTGCTTAGAAATATGTACGCATTCTGGTGAAGCTGATTCATTAGCACCGGCAATCGTTAACTTATGAATCATTTCTGTGGCGAATATGATTGCATATAAGTAGTATGTGAAAAAAACATTTATACGCATTTTGATTTGGTTTTTTATGAGTGCACTCTGAGTGTTAAAATTATAACACGTTGCAGTTCTCTGGTACGTTAGTAAACAATAAAGAAGACAACCTGTTTTCTAGTACACGTCAACCGTTGATAATTCTAACAAAAATGTAATTCTTCTTATATAAATAATATAAGAATAAATAATATATTATTTTGATTCATTCTTCTCTTATTAACTCTAAGGGTGAATTCGCTGTCTTAGTCATGTTGTGAGAATTACGACGCTCAAGTGAAAAAAGTATTTGAAGCGGTAGTTGAAGAAATAAGGTAGGATAATACTTATATAAATAATATAAGAATAAATAATATATGATTTTGAGATTAATTCTTCTCTTGTTAACTCTAAGGGCGAATTCGTTGGCTTTGTCATGTTGTGAGAATTACGACGCTCCAAAAAAGTTTTTGAAACGGTAGTTAAAGAAAAAAGGCGTTGAATAGTTCTTCTTATATAAATGATATAAGAATAAGTAATATATGATTTTGATTCATTCTTCTCTTATTAACTCTAAGGGCGAATTCGCGTAAGATAATACTTCTTATATAAATAATATAAGAATAAATAATATAATAAGCCTGTGCGAATTCGCTGGCTTAGACATGTAGTGAGAATGACGACGCTCAAGTGAAAAATGTGTGTGAAACGGTAGTTGAAGAAATAAGGCGTAGGGTAAACTACACTTAAGTTCGAATTAATATCCAGCGCCTTCGCTGGTTTGGTCATGTCGTGAGAATGGATGATAATGCTCCAGTGAAAAAGGTGTTTGAAGCCGAACTTGATATATGAGACTAGAGAAGGCGCACACGAAGCAAATACGCCTGGAGAAACATGCTGCGTCAGGCCGGATCCCTGAAACAGATTCTTATGGCCAAATAAGCAAGGAAACAATGACTCTAAGGAAATAGTTGAAATTAGAACTGGAACAGGATAAGGTGTTTATCCTTTTTCTTTAAGTTTTTTTTCGCCATTTTCTCTCTTCATTTAGGTGAAGTTTAATAGCTATTAATTTTGTTACTATTGTGATCCGTTCTTTTGTATAACATAACCGAATTCAATAGTTTAAGATTATGAATTGTGAAATTGAAAAAAACTGTCCGATATCTCAATTCTGGAAGAAATGTAAAAAATTGCGTATGTATTATATAGGGAAGATATATATGCTAGTACGGAGGGAAAATGGCTGCGTTTCTTTTATTTCATTTGAAATCATTAAGTGAAACAGAATAAAAGAGTGCACTTAAATATTTTGTAACGCTTGGTTAAATGCAACTAAAATATTTTCACTTTTTTTCAACGAATTAAGCACGTAAACTTTACAGTAAAAGCAGTAAATGTTCATAAAATAAAAATAAAAAAGTGCAATTACGGGACCAAAATATCACGAAAAATAAAATGAAATTCGTATCTCGAATTTCTTTCAAAAAAAAAAAAAAAAAAAAAAAAATTAAGACTTAATGTAAGCAATGAAAACTGTCAATGTGTGTACCATAAACTTACTTATAAGCTCAATGCTACGCCCATGTTCACATATTTCCATTCCCCAATGAACGCAAAACAATCACTTGAATGCGCCAATGCCAGTAAATATGCAATGAGAAATCTGTAGTGGCAGAACTGCCTTCATACTGCATTCCTGCCACAAAAACGGTAACAGCCATGTGAGTTCAGAACCACCAAAGAGCAATATCAGCTCAACGTTTTTATTTTCATTACAATAAGGACGCATCCGTTGGAGAATGGAGGAGCCTTTGTCATTATATTCGCACTGCAAGTGTGCTTTTATAATGAACAACAACTTTATATTGTTTATGTTCCATTAGCGATGTTGTCGCTGTGGATAGAATATTTTTTTAAACTATTTTATTATTCATTGAATTTACTTTTTATTTTCCTTCCTTCCTATAAAAGACAAAAGTTCTCATAAATGTACTTACCAGAAAATTTAAAAATTTAAGAGAATGAATACTTTTAAAAGATTCTCACTTACTATTCATTGTGTATGCAAACAGCATAACTAAAAATCTTCACTTCAAGTAATTAATAAATAATACGCTCAAGTTATATACCATATATATTTACATATATCTGAAAACAATAGATTCATTCATTCGATTGGTCATCAATAAATCAATGAATTTAGTATGCAGTGAGCACTTCTTAAGAAGGACTTATATATATGTCCGTTATAATAATAACGGACAATATTTTTTTTTTTGTGGGGAGAGATGATTTAAAAAGCCTAACGCATAGATACTATGCCGCCACAATAGTGATATGACCGGTTTGCACGGACTAAAAACAAACCACCTCATGTGCCAAACCGTTTCTACCGCGGATCTTTATAGGGAATACTTCAAGTTAGCGTCCCTGTATTGGTTATTCATTAAAAATTTTCTTCATTACATCAATCATTTTCGAGAATATATTTTTTCCGTTTGAGTATGATCGCCACGAATTGGTTGATGGCGCTTCAGTTTTCTTCAGATAGCATTATTTTCGTTGTAATATATTCACCGACTATTGTTTCAAGTGATCTTCTTTCAGTATTCCATCCGTTGCATTTTTAGATGGCGTCTTCAGTTTTGTCTTCGTCTGTATTCCCATATATGCATTTCGGATCATTTGCTTTGCGGATGCGAAAAAGTTATTTTTGAAAATATCCATGACTATATAGGAATTGGGTTAGTAGATAATAGTTAACTTTGCCAATTTTTCTATCTAACCATTTCGTTACATCTGGGATTAATTTTGCTGTCCATTTTTCTATTTTTTTTTTTTTGCATCACATCCTTGTTTGTCACAGTTGTTGGATCAGTCGTCTTACTTCTAGATCATTTAGTGTTGTGATTTCTTGATGCAGCATTAGTCACTTTATTCTCCTTTCTTTGGTACAACTGATGATCAACACCGCGGCATCAGATACCATACGATATGCTGAAGCAACAAGTATGTTGAAGTAAGTAAACAACTGTGCATTTATTCTGATGGATTGAACATTTTCAAATATTCTGAATCTCTTCGTATAACATTAATATATGCGAATCACTTTTATTCTATTATACAACTTAAAAATGGCTTGATTTTGTTCTTTTTAATCAACTATTTGTAGAAAAAAAATTCATTATTTATACTTAATTTTTTAAACCAAACCAAACCAACGAAACGTCTAGCCTCTGTCTGTATTACCAATCGTAGAGTAATGATTTGAAACAAGAGCTGTATTTAAGTAAACAATAGTCTGAACTTTTATTGCTGACACAGCACTGATCACAAATGAAAGTATTTAACAATATATATTGTCATATGTTTATTTGTTTATAAAATATTATTTAACCTTTTGACTTCTGTTGTCAACGACATTTTTCAATAATTAGGTTCCACTCTTATTTTGCACATATATTCCACATCAAACCAGGTTGTGACTCAAAGGTCACTTTTTTTTGTTTAACAACAAGAACTTTTTTAATTTAATATTATAAGTAATATTACTTATCTAAAGTGAGCATATAGATCTGAGCAAGTAATCTCCTTGCTGGTTGAAGCGCTTCAAAAGGTCCTTTGGTATGAAGCGACTTACGCGTCTGTGTTTAACATCGCAAAGTACCGCCGTAATAGTGTTAAATGTTGACTCAGTCTTCTATAGCCATCTGTATTTTTTGACTGATAGTAGGTATTTCAAGGTCACAATGTAGGTCAACCTTTTGCTCATATCACAGAGCGTTAACTGCTGCATCCCTAAGTGTTTTGTGTTGGATCCTTTGTATCATACCTATTGTATGATTTTCTGCGTAATCCCAAATTTTAATGCCATAGAGCTATATAGCCTTGAAGTCTTGTTTATATATTATAAGTTTGTTTTGTTGAGATATCTTAGATCTCCTACCAATAAGCCATCTTGTGGTTTTCCGTCAAATTTGTTTTAAAATTCAATTCTTGATTTACATGTGGTAACGATTAACAGCTGTTTTTAATTTCACCATAAAATAAATTGAACAAAACAGCTTTCTACCACGAATCACATATGATACAATTTATTTTGAATGACTTTTGTGCCAAAACAGAAAAAAATTTTTAAACAGTCTTTCGTTTGATATTTCAAACATTTTTCTAAAAACTTGGTTAAAAATCTTTATAACAATTTTCAGAATTAAATTTATTTATTGTAAATAAATTTCTAAATGAAGTATTTAAAAATTCTTATTTGAAAATAAATTAAATTAAAAGCACATATATCATTATATGTTATTATGTGGTCATTAGATTTAAATTTCAGTATCATTCAAATGTCCTCCACAAGGTATCTTACAGTACTGAATCCTTTCGAGGTAGTTTTTGATAGCTGGCGCATAACTGGCACAAGATCGTCAAACCATAAAAATTTCTGTGATGCGTTCCACTTTAATCAAATTGTGTTTTATTAAGTTGTTGGTCTTTAAACGGACAGCATAATGTCCAGATCCAGTTTTTTCAAATACCTTTACAGTTTTATCTTTAGTGTGCTCAGATAATTGATTATGTGAATCATGACCCCTGTATTGTATTGCACGAAATGTATTTACTACGGAATCAAAGTTTTTGTCAAGAAGTTACTACAACCTGCCTACTTGATAATATAAACTGCAGGAACTAATTTACGTTCACAACGTGGTATTAGAGTTAAAAGACTTACTGTACTTAAATGCACATTTAAATTTAATATAATTTAATTTAAATTTACATTTACCAATATTGACAAAATATTGAATCTTATTTTAAACATACATTTACTTTTTATTACTTAACAAATCTGAATAGGATTTCAGCCCGAATGTGGGACTCATATATTGTATTTAGTTGTGGAACTCATGTGTCGTATGTAGCTGTGGAACTTATATGTCGTATGTAGTCGTTGAACTCATAAGTTATATGTAGTTGTGGGACTCATATGTCGTATGTAGTCATGGGACTCATATGTCATAAGTAGTCGTGGGACTCATATGTCACATGCAGTCGTGGAACTCAAATGGCGTGTGTAGTTGTGGAGCTCATATATCGTATGTAGTCATGTGATTTATATAACATATGTAGTCATGGGAGTCATATATAGTATGTAGTCGTGTGATTTATATATCATATGTATTCATGAGACTCATATATCGTATGTAGTCTTAGGACTTATATATCGTATGTAGTTATGGGACTTATATGTAGTATGTACTTGTGGGACTCATATGTCGTATGTAGTCAAGTCGAGTCGAAAACTTCAAGCGCTTAAAGAACACTGTTCTAGTATAGAATCGGTGGACTTAGTTTATAAGTCAGAAATACTTTAAAAACCAGTTGACGTTTTTGTTGTGTCTGAAAATTCATAAATTTGATGTAATTATAGAATAATTTTAAAAATATAACCATAATTTCTTTATCAAGCATTGGTTTAAATCAATAAATAGTGAAGCCAGCTTAGTTAGCAATGTTTTTGACAAAGGGCTTTTTTAATTGCTTGTGTGAGCAAAAAGGAAACCAAATTTATTTCCAGGCATTCGAGTATTAAATACATTAATGCATTGCTCCTCGGTCGATATACTCGTATATATATACTCGATTACGTAAATAAATGGAATTCTGTATTATGACCTCAGGACATTTTACTTTTCGGTTTTGTATTCCTAGGTTTTTTATTTTTTTTTTTTTTGTTTGTTCTAAACCATACAATTATTGCTTGACTTTAGCCTTATTATAACTTTGATTTAGCCGTAAACTCTAAGTTAAATATTTTAGGCCAAGGTTGTGCTTAAAACACTGAGGAACTCTTGTTCACTTAGGCAAATAAGGGTCAAAAAAGGCACATGATTATTTGATAATTGGTGAAGCGTGCATAAACCTAAATTTTCACATGACTGATGTTACACTAAGACGAAAAATTTTCTAATATAATTTTTTACTATGCTTAGATTAAGGCACAAAGAATAACATAAAGTGAACTATTAAAAAAATATATAATTTTTACAAATTTCTACTTAAAATTATATGAAGCATAAGTATGAGCTTTGTTCGGCTACTTCACCACGACAATATTCGTACTTTGCAATTTCCACATAATAGACGTTTTCTTAAAATTCAATAATAATATAACAAAAAATACAAAAAAACTTAGATTAAAATATACTAACTTAAATATCTAATAGAGAGATGATTAAGCGACTTATATATATAAAATTAGTAAGTAACAAAATTAATTAGAGCAAACTATTACTTCAAAACTTTCGAGCATGTTATTGCTCGAGCGGTTTAAACTCATATCAATTCGAACATTTGTTTCGAACACTACAAATATTCGAAAATGTTTGAGATGCAACAAATCTGCTTTATCAGATGTGTTCTGCATAACTCCGACAATTTCAAAGACGGTTGGTTTCAATTTATGGCGTTTTTGATTGTCAAATCTGGATTTAACCTCAATCTACTCTAGATCTGCTAATATTATCTGCCCAATCAAACATTTTTAGAGTATTCTAACATTTATTGTAGAAGTATTAGTAGATCATAAATTCATTTAGAGTTTTTATAAATACATTTATCGAATCAAATCAAGTCATATAAAAAAACTATTAATTTCAAAATACTTTACCAGATATATTAAAATTATCTTATCTTACACTCTTATATCATAATTAATGTCAGCTAAAAAAGATTATCAGAACATGAATTTAATTTCAATACCTCCGCTTAACTGTAATACAAAAGTATACAGAATCGAAAATCTGTAAATAGAAAGCCTATATCTTTACTATCAAAAAACTTCATAGGCCGTCTTTTCATTACTAAATATTACTGCAGGTCACTGTCCTATGTTCTCCACCTTGGCTGTTACATGAGCCTCACCGGTCGGTTAAAACAACTGTGGTTAAAACAACTTTTTTTTTTTTTGCAGTAGGGGGAAAGCATCGAAAGCCACAGTGTGAGACTTGAACCCACTAAAACCACCTCTTAGGAATGAATGAAGAAGATTTCCACAGCAATGTGGAAACTTCATTCCAGTAATCATGGGAAAGAGAAATGAGAAAATAGACTTAATACCTAGTGAACTAAAAAACGTTAAAACAACGTTATAGATCACATAATATAATTTAAACGTTCATATGTTATATATACAATTCAATATGGATGACATTATTATATGTGCATTGAAACATACAGTCAGTGTTGATCAAGAATTTAAGTTTTCCATACATCCTTTACTATAAAACAAGATATCACGGCAACCTAATAACCATATAATTACTTAACATATAGGTCTAGTTGATAAAAAATAGTTTTTCTAAGCATGCCAGTTAAAAAAATTTTATGTCAAAAAAAATTTTTTTTTTCTCTAATAATATCAATAATTAAATCATTTTTATTTCGATATTAAAGTTATCACATTCGAATTAATGCCCGCATTTGAAGTCAAGTTTTTTACAGTTTTAAATTGGGAAAAATTCAAAAAATAAAATTTCAAATAAATTTAAAGAAAATTAAAGGTAAATACTAACAAATAATATATTTTTATTTTAATCTACAACGAAAAAAATTATGCTAATATCGACATTCAATATGCAGACTAATAAAGCTCCGGTGAAAGTATTTGAAAATGGTAGTTCTCATCTCCACACCGTTTGCTGCTCTAAACTATTATATTTACTTTAAAATATAGAAATAATTAATTTGAAAATTAATTAGATTTAATTAGAAAGAAAAAATTATTAGATTTTATTTCGCTCTTCTAATTCAATTTATTTGTTTTATTTAATTTATTTTTTAATAAAAAAAATAAAAATATGGTACCTCACTAAACATAAAATTTATATTTATATTTTACTTATGTGTTTATATACTTGGATATAAGATATATGTCCTCTCAAGCATATATTTTAATATTAGATGAGATTAGATTTTTAAAGGGTTGGGAACTTATCACCACGTCACCGCATGCCTTGATGGGTATTGTGACAAACCCACTTTAGTCGATTGTCGAAATGTTGCCTAATTCCATTATAAGTGGATTGACAGTTGATAAGTGCCGAACTCTGAGTCTGGTGAGACTATAACAGTGACACAGAATATGTTCTGCTGTTAAATTTAGTTTTTAAACTCAATTTTAACAAAAAAAAAAATATTTCACTAATAGATGTAATCTTTTTTTTGCTTGTGTAAAAGTTTTTAATCTTTGTAAACGGCGAGAACTTCTGGTTATTACAAAGTCGACAATCTTAACTTACATGTAATATTATATTGCCCCTCTTGACTATGACAATACCCCTCTTTATGGTATACGCCTCACGTTGAGATACTGAATACTAAATAATGCAATCATACACATAAACCTAATAACAGATTTTTAAAAAAATTTTTTGTATGAAATAGTACAGTAAAATTTAACATTTTTTGTTTTATATTTAATTTTAGTATCATTTTCAAAATGATTAAGATTAAAAATTCCAAAGGAAAACTGAAAAATAAATCAAATGCAAACGTCAGGCCGCAACAAGTACTGAAACAAGTACCCAAACAAGTACCACCAGTGATAATGCCAAATTCTCAAATAGTTGAAAGTTGCGGTACTAGTTTAGGCGACACTTCAGCTTCTGTAGAGCCATCAAATTATCTCAGCGGACCTTTTCGTTTTGGTGATTTTCCAGTGACGCTAACGGAAGATAATCTAAATGATCAAGATGTTTTCAGTGCATCGGTTGATAATGTAAATTTATCGGATAGTACTAATGCAAGGGCACAAAATTCGATAACAGATAAAGACTGTGGTCCTTTGATTTTAATTAATTCAAACATTAATTTAAATTTGGGCCTTAAATCTAATATATTATCACATCGTAACTTTGCTAGGAATAGCTCAGTTTCTAATGTACCACGAACTGATATGGTTGATCTAAATCGTTCTTCGAATGAAACTTTTACACAAAACGCAGCAGATACACACGTTCCTATGGAAGAAATAAGTTTTGGAAGCTTTTCACCTCGTCAGCTGATACCACAATATCAATATCTAAGAGAACCAAACCATAATAGAAATTCTAATGAATCTGGTACTAATTTCTTCAACTCAGAAAATGTTACGTCTAAGGATAGTTATGTCAGCAATTTGAGTACTCCTATGCCACAAAATATTGTGGACAATGAAAATCAATTGTATAGCACCCCAACATCACGTAAAATTCAACTAAATGCTAATAGAAAGTTGGACTTTCCAAAAACCCCTAATAATCATAAGAACTATTTGCAAAATCAAAATAAATATATAAATTCAAATCCTTATGTATCTAAAAATAGTGGTCCCAAAAGTCCCAAAAAGGATGGATATGATATGTCACAACAATCTTATGCACCGGGATCATCAAATGCTGATGGTGAATATTTACACTCCGCCAATACACAACGATCACCGAAATCGTTTAAACATTTTACTACTGGACAGAATCACTCACCTCCATATTATGTCATGAATAATCAAGATATGTCAATGCAACGTAATACTTTGGAAGAAAATTTCCCTAATAATCAAATTCGTTCTAGAGTTTTTTCGAAATCGCGCAAAATGCAACAGAATTATAACTTCGATCGTAATCGTTTCAGTTACTCTTCTAATAGACGCCATTCCAACCCAGCTGTTTGGCAAATTCCAAAATATTATACACCAAATCAAAACCGTTTCGTAGATATGCCATCAGCGCATTGTGCAACAGAAAAGATGAATTTTGGTCATTTTTATGAACCAGGTGAAGTGTCGCGGTATGATGTGTCAAAACATCATCACTTTAACAATCATCGAAATGCAGAATTTAATCATTCCGCATGTAATTCATTTACACCACAACAATATTTCCATCAGAATCGTTATCGCAAAACTCCATCACCACATTATGCCGTACATTTGTATGCAGCGGACCATCCAAATGAATATAGACATACTTCGGATGAACAAAATCATATATCTGGAGTTCCACCCAACGTAATGTCACAGCAAAGTGATTTTGATAATATTCCGTCGTCTTCTAACACGGTATTACAAAATTTAATGAACGAACAGTTGCAGTATAAAAATTATGCTATGCCTGAAAGTTTGGCATTGGAACAAAGTCAATTTAATAATCATTTACATGTACCAGTACCAGAGCAAGACACACTATATAATGATACTCGAATGCCAGTCCATGGACGATACCAAGGCCATTACAACTTACCAAATACCAACTTGCCAAGTACCAAAAATGCTTTATTAAATGCCAATGCACAAAATCATTTTGATAATAATGTAAACTTCAAACAAACACCTCATACATATTCGGAAATAGGAGGAAACACTCAAAATGTTCAAGGTTTATATATTTACACTCACAACTTGCAAAATGCAAATCCTTCTAAGGATGCTAATAAGTTCCATGAAAACATTCGTTTTGGACAAAATCGTGTAAATAATATTCCATACAGTGGCAATCGAGATATTCAAAATAATGACTCTGTGCAGGAATCTTATCTTTCTAATAAATTCCTTGCCTCTAATCAGCCAAGCGGAAAGAAACCTTTATCTAACACTTCTGTTTCTGGTTTTTTACAAAATCAAGCACTTGCGATTCAACGCAATAATTCTGGCTTAGTTCCTGGTTTAGTTCCATTGCATAATTTAACACCAACTCAAAACAAAACACAGCGGTATGATGGACTCAATGTAAACGCTTCGCATATTGATTCGTCTTGCCAATCAATAAATAACCAACAAAACTTAATAGTTCAAAATCAAGCTCAAGGTGGTACACCACTTAACTTTGGTTATACCCAACCAATACAGAATTTGGCTACTAATAATCGTCATATACCCAATGCAATGCTGGGACATAACACAGGTAATACAAATTAATATAAACTAAATAATAATACGAACTATATTTATACGTTTAATAGCAACTCAAGGTTCGACCACTAATTATAATAATGCTGGTGTAAGTCCTGAGGCGGGCGTTATAGAAAATTCAAATAGTAAGTAAATTTTAAGAAGAGAAGTTTCAAAATTTTTTAACTTATTGAAAATTTTCTAGGTTATCAAACTTATAGCTGCAATGGAGAAAGAAATTCATCAACAACAAATAAAAATTGGACAGGTGTACGTGGTGGTGATCAACAGGGAACCCACGTAAATATTAATGACCCATTAATGTATGACAGGAATGCGACCGATACTGTACCACAATCTCAGTCTTATGCTAATACACTTCAGCCTAATTTACTTTCGAATCAAGAACTTGATTCCAATCTGTCGGATATAACACAGCTGATGGTTACTCCAGCTAGCTTGACAGATGATGACCTATTCAATGTGTTTTATGAATATCCGTACAAAATTTGGCAAGTTAAGGCTGCTCTAGAATTGTACAATCGATGTTGGCGGTACCAACTGCAATCAAAAAGATGGATGCGCCGTTCCCCTGATCACACTCACATTGAATATAAGCCCATAGGACAAAAGTCGGAAGGTTATTATGAACTGTACGAACCTGGATGGAATATTATACTTGTTTATGATGTTGTTGATGAAACTCACTTCCAGTTGTTAGAAAATATTAAGTTGTGCGAAATGTATCTCCGCAGCTTTCAAAATTATATTAAGTTGAATTAGTTCAGTTTTGCTTTTCTTTCGTATATGTTTTGCAAAAATAATTTTTCTATCATTCAAAATTTGATAAATATTAATATTCAAAAATTCAAGATTAGCTAGCATGAAATAGAAAAGCATAAAAATCTAATCAGTAATTAATTATTTTTAAATAATTAAAAATTCTATTATAAATGAAAATAATTATTTTAAATTTTACAATATAAATCTAAATACAAGTACAATTGTATACGTAATATATGTAATTACATCTGAACTTATATTTAGTTAAAGAGTAAAATTAAATAAGAAATATATCTCTCTCTCTTAAAGACATGGCTTTAGCCGTCTATATAAAAATTAGTTGGATAAATATAATATAATATAAAATATATTATAACATAAATAATAATAATATATTATATTATTTCTATAACATAAATTTAATAAAAACATAATGTAAAATATAAAATATATTGTATAAATAAAATTGTACCTCTATAATTCGAGACACCGGTAGGAATAATGACATTTTTGATATATCGAGGATTCGAATTGTGTAAATTGCAGATTCAGAAAAAAAAATTTAAATATTATTTGCTAATATATTAACTTATCTTTATTTTATCTCAACCAATTAAACAAAGTAAAGAAAAATGTAGACATTATATACATTATATTATATCTTATATGTATACATTGTGAAGAGTGTAATATCTATATATCATCTAGCACTGGCAAATAAAAGTAACATCAGTAAATGTAACAAATAAACATAAATAGAGATTTTTAATTATTTTATATAAACTAGGTTTAACAAAAAAAATTATTACATCTTTTAGGGAATATTTTCAAGCAATTGTAGACTGATTGATCATTACATAGAGTTCATATACAGAATTTCCTCATAACAAGATTTGGAATTCTGGTGTCTCTTTCACAAGCGTTGATAAACGTGGTGTACAATAGTTTTGGCAGAGCGAACTCAACCCTTCTATGATTTTATGCCGTTCTACAGTTCCTGTGTTAGTCTATGATCCAATAAGACGAAACTCAAACATTATTTCTAATGTTTTATTTCATTTAATTATTTTATGATTAATTTCAGTTTGATGAATGGACAGAAATCTCACGGAAGTAAATAAAATTATTGCAATAAATGATCGATAAAAAAATCAGTTTTAGAGTTTTCTTGTGGTATCCAGCAAACACAGTGGTCTAAATGCTGCTGTCATTGTATACTTTGGCGTTTGCCATATGCAAAGGAAGTGCAATATCAATTACTTCCAATAAGCTTCTTGGTATTGGTGGTCACTCCCTATGTAGTCCTCTAAGACTCTCCATTGGTTTAACTTACTTGCTATTCTTTCCGATGTGTGATATCTGGAATACTGCCTTGACATCCTTCCCTTCTAAAAGTTGGGGTCATGCCCGTATTTGCGACTATAAGACGTTGCCTGACAGTCAATTCTAAAACTCGACTTCCCATTGAGTTTGTAGTTCCCATCCCCCATTCTATTGCCCTGGAGTTAAAGTCGCCACCTGCGGTGAATGAACCGTCGACCTGTAAGATTTTATCTTCAATTCCCTCTAACTTATTTAGAAATGTTTGCATATCATCGCTGGGTGTTAAATTAAATTAAATTAAATTAAATTAAATTAAATTAAATTAAATTAAATTAAATTAAATTAAATTAAATTAAATTAAATTAAATTTAAATATAAATTAAATTAAATTAAATTAAATTAAATTAAATTAAATTAAATTAAATTAAATAATAAATTAAATTAAATAATAAATATAAATTAAATTAAAATTAAATTAAATTAAATTAAATTAAATTAAATAATAAAATAAATTAAATTAAATTAAATAAATTAAATTCAAATTAAATTAAATAAATTAAAATAAAATAAATTAATTAAATTACATTAAATTAATTAATTAAATTAAATTAAATTAAATTAAATTAAATTAAATTAAATTAAATTAAATTAAATTAAATTAAATTAAATTAAATTGGATTAAATTAAAATGGATTAAATCATATTAAATCAAGTTGAATTGAATCAAATTAGTTTATATTATATCAAGTTATATTGAATTAAATTAAATTAAATTTATTTAAATTAATTTAAAATAAATTAAATAAATTAGGTTAAATCAAATTTAAATAAATTAAATTTATCTTTGGTCGATTCATGTGGTCTTAGTTATCGTTCTAGTCTCCTTATTCTATCCTTAATTGTTTCTATGAGAGAGAAGTGTCTTAAATTTGCTAAAAATTAGTTTTTATTCGCATCTTCTAGTTTTAGCAAATGCCTGATATTAGAAACAATCACAAAAACAAACACTAAACTATACCACAGAACATTGCATACACACGCCAATATTTTGAGTTCGAGTTGAACGTGTGTCGCACCTACTCACACTAGTAGGAGCCACCGTTGCATGTAATTTGTAAATGAAATTGTTTACGGCTGTGTTAACTGTGACAGCTATTGTTTCGATGTTAATCTCATCCGCTCCTTCGTCCTCCTTCTTGCATCACCTTGTTATGATATGCAAATAAATATTTTTCGTACTACAGCTTTTGTAAAGTATTGTATGGATATGAGTGTGTTTTCGTCCATATTGTCGTGGGTGCCTTTGTTTTTTTCTTTTTTTTTTTTTGGTTTTTTTTGTTTTTTTTTTTAATGTAATGCAGTATTTATTGTTACGATAATGAAAAGAAATTTTTCACATTACTCACAATACTGTTAAATGGAAATATTCATTACTTCCTTCTTACGTACAGAGAAAAAACGCATATCAGAAACATAGTCGTATATTAAAGGAAGTAGGTATGTGCAAAAGGTTAAAAATAAAATTTATTTTTTTTACTTTTTCATTTAATGGGAAACTAGTATTTACATTAAATACTAAGTAAAATCAAGAACGTTTCAACGTAATAGAATATGACAGGAATAAAAGAGGTACTAGCTCCCGACGGCGCAGAGCACTGCGACCAGATTGATCTTTTGTGCTGCAACCGAGCCTAACCGAACAGAAGAGATACCGCTTTCCGAATGAAGACCAGAATGTCGTCCGCTGAATACCTCCTAATGTCAGAAGAGGAGAGCAGCTCTCCTCCCAGTGACCTCCTCTTGGCCCAGATCAAGGCTGGGCAGTCACAGAGAATGTGACTGGAAGTCTCGTCTGCTTTTGAGCAGAGTCGACACTCCATCTCTTCGGATAGACCTATTTTATTAAGGTGATAATGCGGTCCAAAGATTTTAAAATCTTTGTTTTTATTGATTTTATGTAATAGATATAAAAAATATATATATAAAAATATACCAATTATATATTTAATTTTTTTTTTTTGTAATGAATATTAAGTCATGTTTATTTAAACAAACTGAAGCTCTCTTAGAACTTTCGAACAGCTTTCAGCCACTTAAAAACTCTTTCATTTGCAATAACTAACTTATATTAATAGAAACAACAAAGTCTTGAAGTAAGAAATAAATTAATCTTCAATTCAAATCGATTAAGTCAATCAATTTTCATAGTTTTTCCACGAAAATTGTAAGCTTTTATATACAAAGCTGGAGTAATTTGGACAAATTTTAAAACCTAATGGCCTTTTTGTTGAAAATCTTCGCAAATAACTTTGATTAGATTTTGTTTAGTGAAAAGAAATTTGTTAAAATTACCATTTAATTTACAGGTATATTGATACACACTCACATAAATGACTATTTTTATAAGTAAATTAAGATATGTGGATACCCATTCTATAATTTTACTTAAAAATTTTTAATTTTCAATTAAACGTCAAAAAAAAATATATATAATTTTTTGATATTAGATATTACTGCTTTGTACTAGTAGAGACCTATGGACAGGACTCTTATATAATATACTGAAAACAGGTTTAGGGTATAAAAAGGAGGAGTCCCAGAGGAGGTAAAATATTGTAAATGTCAAAAAAAATATATATAAAATTTTTTGAAATTAGATATAACTATTGTGTACTAGTAGAAATGTAGTAGTAGAAATATATATATAAAATTTTTTAGAATTAGATGTAACTGTTTTGTACTAGTATAGACCTGTGGACAGGGTTTTGATATAATACACTGAACTTGGGTGCATGGTATAAACTTATAAATATCCGCGTTCTACTATCTAAAAGTTGCCTTAAAGATACAAAGGAATCTCAAAAAGAGGTAAATATTGTATTACATCAGTAAATATCAAAAAAATATATATATAAAATTTTTTAGAATTAGATATAACTGGTTCATGGTATAAACTTATAAATATCCGCGTTCAACTATCTAAAAGTTGTCAAAAAGAGGTAAATATTAAGTAATATATTACACAAACTTTCATACACCTGAAGATCTATTATATATTAAATATAAATGGCATTAATTGAAGCTATTATGTAAACTCCATCTTAAGAAATTCGACACTTATGAGCAACGCGCTTCCCACGCTGTTCATTTACTAACAAAGCCAATAAAATTGTCCACTTTTCTGCTCCAGGACAGCACTTTTTTGGTTATTTATTTCTAAGAAAAATAAGTACCTAAAGCGTCTGCAGCCAATTTGAATTAGTGTTCAAAAAAATGTCGCCGCCCTAGAGAAGTATCAATATTTCCTAGGGCAATTTTTAAATAATTGAATCTATTTAATTATAATTTCATTTGAATATATAATTTCGGTAGTATTCAGCTGTATAATTCCCGTCTGGGTCTAGCCTCTGAATGCTACATATTGTTCATAGTCTAGTTTTATACTACATCTATGAGTTACCATTTATTTCCATATATCGCATATATTTGAACAAATAACGAAACTTTATTAAACTCTGAATTTTCGGAAATTTCCTCTAATGTGATAGAAATATATTCGTCAATTATCATTTTATTTTTAATTATATAATATAAATACTTCTCAAAATTCTAACATTATTAATATAACACTGTTAAATAATAATGTTATATTAATATTTATTATTTAATTCAATGATTTTTAATCAACGAAAGTAATTCTTAACTTCGAACATTTTTGTTTCGCTTAATAAAAATTTATATAAAATATGCAAAAATTAAATTTTAGTATAAAAACAAAGTATTGTTTATTAACTTTTTTATATATTAAATTAAAAACACAATTTATTAAAAAAAATATAATAATAAAGAGATTTCTCAGGCATTCAAATTAAAGTTTGAGAGATTGATGATAATTTTTTAATTTGGCTACCTTGTGATCTGTCCTATCATAATTGGCTTCGTAAATGTAGGTAGATATACCTTACTTATAGATATCTATTTCATATTCTTGATATTTAATTCTATTAAGTTTTTTTATTTATTTTTTTTTTTTTGTTGAAGTTTTAAGTATTTATATTCGTTATTAGATCCCTTTTGTGCATAATTATAGTTATTATTGTCTTATGGTTTCGAAAAATAACTGCCAGCATAACTAACCTAACCTAATTTATAACACTCGAGTTAAATTAAAACAGTCTACATGTTTTGGCAGAGCAACAAGATTACCTTCAAATTAACAGCTTTTTTATATAACTTGACAAATAAAAAGTGATTTGATTCGCTATATGTATTTTTGAAAAATATAATTGTACATATGATCTACTAACATCACTACAAAAATGTTAGAAAACTCTAAAAAAGTTTCGATTGGCTAACTAAATTTGACATCGAGAGTAAATCCAGATCTACATGTCCAATTGGAAACCCAAAAATTATTGTTACTTAAATTTACTCCGACAATGTGTTTATTCTCAGTTTTTGATATTGGAAATATTTTAATTTCTTTACATTTATAGTAATCAGTCGATCGATACGATTAAGTAAGTGTATTTACTACTTACTCCTTGCTCGTTATGGTGAACACCCTTACTTTTAAACAATTCTAAAATGTTAGGTTTATCTCAACAAATTAGCTTGGCTTATTAGTGTCCTAACTACATGTGTTAGTTGATATAATATTCAATCCACTTTATTTATCGTTGTTGTTGTGCAATTACAAATACATTTTTTAAAGATACAATTATTTTTATATTTTAATTATTAATCATTAGTTTATTTAAGTCTCATGAAAGCGATCATAAACCAGCAACTATCTACTCTTCTTATCAGGGTTGCCATCGCCTTACACATGGATATACCCAAGTTAATAAATTTATAAGATTAGTTCAATTTTATTGAAATGAGAAAGTCATGGATTTTTTAACATTTTCTGTACGCTCACAACTTTGAATTTTATACCTTCCTTTAGTAGATATTGGTCTTTTGGTAGGTTTACTTACAGGTCACTGTAAACTAGGAAACCATACTTTAAGATAAGGTCTCCCTTTTAAACAAATCTATCACAGCTGCTGCGAAGACGATGAGAGCGCCTCTTATTTATTATATATTTTTGCCCAGCTCATACACGGAGTTGACTTAATACTCTAGGAACCTCCTTTCTTGAAGACCTTAAACAATTACAGGCCCTGACACTAAATATTATTTTATTTTATGCTTCGCCAAAGGTTCTAGGTGGTTTTAAATTATGAGTTTTTTCCTATATATACGGGAAGACAATGGGTCAACAGGCCTAAGTGGATATACTAAGGATCTCCGGTATAATCTAACCTAACCTAACCTAACCTAATCTAACCTAACCTTACTTGACCTAACTTGACCTTTTTTTTTTTTTTTTTTTTTTTTTTTTTTTTTGGATTAGGAGAAAAGCATCGAAAGCCTAGGTCAGTGTAGGACTTTAACCCACTAAAAACTCCTCTCGTCCGTACGGGTCACCCTTCTGGAATCACCGTAAAGTATAACATCAGAAGGCCGTATTGAGCATTAAGCTCACCCTATACTTAAAGTTGAGCGTGAAGCTCATACTTCGTTAGTCTTATTCGTTCTTCAGTGCAGCGAAACGCTGTTCTGTCCACTAGTTTGGAATTTTACTTCCGTCACCTATAGTTTTGTAAGTCAGTCTTACGTCTGTATTGCTAGTGTTATTGACTGCCGCTGCTGTTGTTGTCCATAGCTGTGTTTTGCAGGTCTGGTACTTGAGGTTGTGGATGACTCTCTCGTTGTTGTTGCTGAAGGGCTTTACGCTCTCTTTCTGCATCTTGTAATTTGCGTATTATTGTGTTAGCAAACCATTTAACTGCATTCCATTTTTCATTCGACGAACACATTTCGCTTACTAGATTTTCGATTGTTGGTGGTCGTCCTATGGTTTCTTGTAGTATTTGGCGTTCTTCAATAAATCTTGTGCAGCTGAAGGCAACATGCTCTGCACTTTCTACTTCATTCGGACAACTTGGACAGATAGGGCTGTCGGCCAAATTGAATCTATATAGATAATGCAAAAAGCAACCATGTCCGCTTAGTATCTGAGTGAGATGGTACTCCAGCTCTCCATGGGGTCTTGTGAACCATACCTCGATGTTTGGGATTAATGCATAGGTCCATCGGCCATTGAGGGAGTCTTCCCATCTTTGCTGCCATTCTCGCAATGATTGCGCACGTTCAATAGTTCTTTCTTCTTGAGATGGCTTTACACCTTGCGTGTGATACAGCCGGCCTAACTCGTTTGCACGTATAGTTACTGGAATCTTTCCGGCGATAACACAGATTGCGTCATCGGATACTGTGCGGTATGCGCACGCTACTCGTAGTGCGCTGCGTCGATGAGCCCTTGCAACGTGCTGGATGTTGCTATTTGTAGCATTTGCCCATATTGGAGCCGAGTATAGTATTATCGAATCTGTTACCAATGATAATAGCCGCCGTCTTTCGCCTTGTGGACCACCTATATTTGGAAGTATTCTTGCCAATGCGCCATTAACCTTCTCAGCCTTGTCACTCACTGCTAAGAGATGTTGCTTGTAGCTAAGCCTCGAGTCAATCAAGACGCCCAAGTATCTTATTGCCTCTTGTGATTTTATTTCGCACTCGCCAATGCACAGGGTCATTTCTTCCTTTTTTCTACGGCCACTAACCAGTACTAATTCCGTTTTTTGTGCTGCTAGTTCAAGTCCGGCTTTATTAAGCCAGTGTTGCACTCTCGCCGCAGCATCATTGCATTTGGCTTCTAATACATCAAGGCGCTTGTCTACTACCACCAGTGCAATATCATCCGCATATCCAACGATTGTCGCTTTATCGGGAAGCTGGAGTTGTAGCACGCCATCGTACATAGCATTCCATAGCGTTGGACCCAGGACTGACCCTTGTGGTACACCACCTGTAATTTTATAGCATTTCATGCCTCTATCTGTCTGGTACTGCAATGTTCGCTCGCTGAAATAGCTACTGATTATGCGTAGAAGGTAGTCCGGAACGCAGTATCTTTCTAAAGCCGACAGAATATTGTGCCACTTTGCCGAGTTAAAGGCATTTCTCACGTCCAGTGTAATAACTGCGCAGTATTTCATTCGGGTGTAACCGCCGCTGCATGCAACTTGCGCTATGGACGTTACTTTTCTGATGGCGTCTACTGTTGATCTCGCTTTTCGAAAACCATACTGCATATCAGACAGGCCGTTGTTGTTTTCAAGGTATTCTTGAAGTCGATCACAGATTAAACGTTCTAAGACCTTTCCCGCTGTGTCCAGCATACACAGAGGTCTATATGACGAAGGTTGATCAGGAAACTTCCCTGGTTTAAGAAGAAGTACTAAGCGTTGCAGTTTCCATTGTGATGGGAAGACTCCTTCTCTTAAGCAAGCATTATATATATTAGCGAACAGTTGTGGGTTTTTTCGTACCGCTGCTTTGAAAGCGACATTGGGAACCCCATCTGGCCCCGAGGCTTTATTGTCGTGTATACGGCACAGCGTGTTGATCACTTCCTCTGCTGTTATTGTCAGTATACTGTCCTGCTCGATTTGCGCGTACTCTTGCATTATCACTTCCTCTTGTGGAGGGAAGAGTGCAAGCACGATTTGCTCTAGCAGGATAGGGCAAGTTGGTTGAGGGGCTCTCTGGCCTTTTACCTTTCGCATTACTGTTTTATAAGCCAATCCCCAAGGATCGACATCGGTACTATCACGTAGTTGCGTAAAACAACGGACTTTACTTTGCTGGATTGCTCGTTTAAGGTCGCGTTTTCGTGTACAAAACTCGGTGTACTGCTCTTCAAAATCTGGCCGTCGTCTTGCTCGTTGCGCTCTTCTTCTTGCTTTTATGCACGCTCTACGCAGGCTGGCTATTTGATCTGTCCACCAATATGCGGGTTGTCTTTTGCCATTGTATCTGCATCTGGGCATCGATGCATCACATGCGATGTTTATTTGGTTCGCCAGTTGTGTTGCCATTTCTTCTGCAGTAGTGATTTCGATTTCCACATCTTGCCACATAACATCGAAAGCTTCGGCATCAAAGACTGACCTCTTCCATTTCCTTTGCGCGATTAAGTTGTATTGTGTGTGCGATCTTGTTTTGCTTGTGTCGAGCATTATTGCTTGATGGTCACTGTGTGTGTATATTGACTCATCTACTCTCCATCTTGTGCGGTTTGCCGTGGTGCTATCGGAAAAGGCTAAATCTATTATCGAATGTCCTCTAATACAAGCGAACGTGTATACGCCAGGTGTATTCAGCAAAACCAGATTCATGGCAGCGAAGGTTTCTTCAACTATCTTTCCTCGTTTATCTGTGTACCGGCTGCCCCATGTTCGTGACCATGCATTAAAATCACCAGCAATGATTATAGGGCGCTTTCCTCTTAGCTCATTTTCTAATGAACACATCATTTGAGTGAAATAATCAATTGACCATCTTGGTGGTGCGTAGCAGCTCACATAGTACACGTCATTCTGTTTCACCCATACGTAACCTCTGCCAGGAGCTGTTATCTTGCTTTGTAAAGCTTTGTTATTTGTCACCCAGATCGCCGCTTGTTTCTCTGAATCTGTAATCCAGTAATGTGACTGTATATCTTCGTACGGTTCCGAAAGTAAGACCATGTCAATATTGTTCTCTGCTACAGTTTGCCACAGTAAATTTTGTGCAGTTTTACAATGGTTGATGTTTAATTGTAGTATCTTCATGCCTTGATTTTTTGTAATGCTTCTTTGTATCGTGGACATTTTCCGCTACCAGCTGTATGTGCACCTTCGCAGAGGACACATTTTTCTGCATCATTGCAATTTGCTGCACGGTGTCCTTCATTGCCGCATCGTCTGCAGATATTTGTGCGATCGGGTCCTTTGCATTTGAGCGCTAAATGATCGTATGCCCAGCATCTGAAACACCTTTGTGGTGTAGTAACTTCTGTAACTTGACAGCGAGTCCAACCGACAATTAAATGTCCGCGCGCCAGTACTTTTTTTGCATCTTCCGCTGGCAGCATTAGATATGTGGACTCTGTCCCTCCGTACGTTTTGCGCCTACTTTTGATTGTGCATTTATCAGGTCTTTTCACTTTTGCTTGCATTTCAATTGCGTCGAATAACTCGTCATCAGTGTTCAGATCTTTAATAAGCCCTCTGCATTGGATGGTTACATTGTGCGACCGGAGATTCACCTTGGCTACGTTTTCAAGAACCTTTTCAATAGCGGCACAACATTCATTTGCTGCTGCTTTTTCGCTCTTTTTCAGCTCGATAAGCAGGTCTCCTTTTTGTGTACGGCGCAGGGTTTTAACCTTGTTGCCTAGGTTTTTTAGTTGTTCATTTGATTTCACTGTTCGCAGAATTTCAGCGTATGACATCTCTTTTTCCATTTTTTCAATGATGATGGCATCGGCTCGCGGTCTTATTGATTTACCCTTTTTTATATTGGATGCCTTCTTTTTTGGTTGTACTTTCGTCCATTCTTCTACTGGTTGGTTCAGCCTTTCGGCCACAGCGTCTGATTTGCGCTTTTTAGTATCAGGTGATTTGGTTGCTTCTTCTGTAGGCTTTTTTGGACTCATTTTGGGTCTTGTCCTTTTCGCCGATACCGATGTTGCGTCTCGTTTTGCTGTCAACGGCGTTTCTCGTTGCTGTACCAAGGTGATGTTTGACTTGGTTTTGTACTCACTCATCTCTATGTGCATGATGAGATTTGTGTGCGCCTTTTTAATTATGTTGCACATTCTCTTTATATCTTTGTGCACATTGTTACGTGGCTCAACGTATTGAACGAGGCTGTCAATTTCTTGTCCTAACCGCTTGGCTAACTGACTTACTACGGTTTCTTGTGCTAGATCAATAATAGCCACATCTTTCGCAAGTTGTTGTTGTTGCTGGCTCTTTCGTATTTCTTCTTGCTTATTTGTTTTCAATATTGTTGTTGATCGTTTTACTGTTTCGTTGCTACTTAATATTGATGGAGGTGTCCGCTTAATAACGGAGCCTATCCTAAAAGGCGTGGAAGTTTCTTCGGTGGTGGTGCATATTACAACGTCATCGTTGTCGTCGTTCATTTGATTGTTTTCAGTGTTTTTGTAGTTTTTGTTATTCATGGTATATGGGTCCCAACTTCAAGCCGCTATCTCGGCCAGTATGTGCAGTCACTTTAATGTCCCCATGGGTCCCTTTCTTCGAGTGAGGTCCATGGAAGGTTGACTTAGTCCCTTATGGGTGACTGAGTACAGAGCCAGACGGTGCTAGCCAGGAGTTGTCTCAACTGGCGCCTGCGCAGCCAACTTAATGGTGACATAGCGTTGAACGTATCTGAAGATTTGCCAGATTTTAACGGGACGGAGATAGATATAACCTTAACCAGCAGCCATTTCCGCAAGATGTCACTCTTTTGTACTGAAGTGCCAGAGCTATATCCACCAGCCCATAATCATCATATATAATGAAACAAGCGTATTCCAATCGTAGTCCATGTTCGTACCGGGTCGTATCGCGCCTTCTCACTT